>NW_008824938.1:378762-430502 GCF_000699105.1 Pygoscelis adeliae | reverse complement strand
GAGGTGGGGGGGTGGGGTTTTTTTTCTTTCTTTCCATTCTTTATGGAAGTGGTACCCTGTGCAGAGCCTGTCTTAGACCACTAGTTTGCCTTGTTTATTTTTTCTCTGACTGGCATTACCTGTTAGAATTCTAACAAGGAGGCCAGCAGAGAAGTGTTCTTTTGTGTTACTTTCAATAAAGCTTGCCACTTAAGAAGATAATATTATTGACCAATTAAAACTTTGACTAACAGGATTTTTTATTTTTTTTATGTGAATGGGCAGGCAGTATGAAATCAGATTTCCTAAACCATAGGAATGGATTCTCAAAGGCTTCTCACTTGTTCCTAACTGACTGTTTTTGTAGGTAGGGCAAAATATATTATGCCTAGGCTATGTCTTAGGTAGGACAAAACATATTTATTTTGTCTTTTGTTTGTCTTCCTGTTATTTAGTAAATAAATTTGGACCATGAGTTTTCTGTTAGACTTTCTATATTTTCGTAGTGCAAAACTATTAGATGTTCTGTGCTGTTTTCAGAGAAGTAGGTTCCTGTCTGCATGTATGTGTGGGAAATAGTATGAGCTATGTATCAGCTGTTTCAGAAAGCTGCATTGAACCCATGTATATTGAAAGCAATTATTAATTGAAGGCACGGGAAGCTTTGAAATGTCAGTGCTGGGGAAAAGGTTACAGTTGTGGTTTAACCCGGCAGGCAGCTAAACACCACACAGCCCTTCGCTCACTCCCCCCCTTCAATGGGATGGGGGAGAGAATCGGGGGTGGGGGTGGTAGTAAAATGTGTGGTTGAGATAAAGATGGTTTAACAGGACAGAAAAGGAAGGGAAAACAATAATAATGATAAAAGAATATACAAAATAAATGATGCACAATGCAATTGCTTACCACCTGCTGACCGATGCCCAGCCAGTTCCCAAGCAGTGGTCACTGCCCCCTGGCCAACTCCCCCCAGTTTATGTACTGAGCATGATGTCACATGGTATGGAATATCCTTTTGGCCAGTTTGGGTCAACTGTCCTGGCTGTGCCCCCTCCCAGGTTCTCACTGGCAGGGCATGAGAAGCTGAAAAGTCCTTGACTAGTGTAAGCACTGCTTAGCCACAACTAAAACATCGGTGTGTTATCAACATTGTTCTCATCCTAAATCCAAAACACAGCACTGCACCAGCTACTAGGAAGAAAACTAACTCTATCCCAGCCAAAACCAGGACAGTTACATGCACTGCTCAGTCACTGACACAGTATTGCTTGTTAAACTTGGTTTGGTCCTGAAAAACTGTGCTTTTATGTTTCAAACTGGACACGGGGAATTTTAATGGGACCAGTATGACACTGTCTGTTTCATTTGTTGGTTTTGTGCACAAAGTAATAAGAACCTTTCAAGGGCCAGGCCACTTAGCTGAAGTAATTAAATTTAACAGAATGGCTAGAGAGTAAAACCTGGGCAATTGCAGATGGGGGGTGTAAAAAAATAAAAAAAAAGAAGAAAAGAAAAAGGAGGGGCAGGACCCTTGTCGATGATAAAACAAATGTTTAAGCTTCACTATCAAGATGTTTTAAAGATGTTTAAAAGCTTTCTGCTTTAAGCTCCTAGCTGGCACTCGCAAACAAAGTGATTACTGTCACACTGTGTGAGCTGTTCTTTCCTTGACCGAATGGCATGCTTTTCTGCCTTCACCTGCTTTACAGCTCCCTCTTACACTGTCAGTGACCTGGTATGAAAAGCCTAGTATTTCTCCTTATGGACTTGCTGTGGTTCCCTTCCTGTATCTTTTGCTGCCTTCCCATATATCATCTCAGATATCATCATCTATTGCAGGGAAACTCCTGGTGGCTTCCTACAAACTGAAAACGCAAAAACTGGAGGTGTTTTGGTTCCAGTGAAAGATGAGATTGTTCCTAAAGCTAGACTCTGTTCTATTAACAAGAAGAATTAAAAAAACCAACCCATCTTTCTCCTTTAAGTAAGCCGTAAGAGTACCTTCATCCTATTCCACCATTTTCAATATTCTTTGAAACTTTTAATTCAGAAGCAAAGCACTCTCATAATATGTAGTCGTTCATGGCTATTAATTTGTGTTGAGCGTGATTTGAAGTACAACCTATTCCTACGTTGCTTAAGGAAATACACTAATGAAAACCATTTCAGTATAAATAGGGGCAAAAAAAAAAAAAGAACTGACTCCAAATGACCAATAATCCTAAAATAAAACCCTATAATAAAATCTTATAAATAGCTTTAGTCATAATGTTCAAAAGTGTATCATAAAGACATGAATAAAATACCTTTTTACAGAGTCAAGACCTATGTGTTTCGGGTTTGAAAATGCATGAGAAAGTCTAACTCAAACTTTGAAGAAGCTTCTTCCATGTCTTGAAACTGAACCCTAAAGCACTGGGGGTGGGGCAGAATGGATATGGGAAAGTTATGAGGAAGTGAAAAAGGGATTTCAGCCTTATTCAGTCTGTGTCGATGGTGAATGTTGTCCTTTGTCTGGCAAGAGTTACTTGCAGCTCAGGTTTCTCAGGATCTGAAAGTGCAAAACATAATTGGTGCATTAAGAGCAGTACCAAAGTACCCCAGAAGTGCCTGCTCTGCTAGGGGGGGAAGGGAGGAAGAGTCCTTCTGCAAGTGTACTGCCCTGGTGAGATAGTTTCTGATACAAAATTCATGCATGAAGGCAACTTTCCCTATAGGTAGTGTTTGTTTAAAACCTCTATCGCTTCTTGTACAGATCGTTTTATTTCAAAAAATGAGGCTGGCAAGGGAGTAGACACTTCTTACTTCCTTTGAGAGCTGGGGAGCATCCTCCAATTCCTACAGCTCTAAGTGTATGGAACTGTGCAGCAGTGCAACCTCTCTGTTGGTTTGGACACACCTTAAACCCCCCCCCCCCCCCCTTCATTTCTTGCTGCCACTTGACTGTATCTGCTAAGCAGCAAGAGGAAATAGTATGGCTACAATAGAAATTTAAAGTGGAAAAATGTGAAAGAAGTCTTAAAAATACACTCTGAAACGATAAATTTCTGCTTGCAGGATTGAAACAAATGATAGCTGTTCAGAGCCTTTAAGGCAAAAAAAAATGTCTTTTATGGAATGATACTTCCATATCAAGAATAATTGTAAATTTCTTTCTTATAGAGTACTTGAGATTAAAAAAGTAGTAGTAGTCCTGGTCATGACTTTGTGCATACGTGTGCGTGTCATGGTACATCATGTCATGTCATGACATACCATGACATGGCATACTTAGTCATGACTTTGTGCGTGGCTCACTTTTTTTTTTACCCTTCCCCCCCGCCCCTTTTCCTTAAGTAGTAGTCTGAGCTTTGGAGCAAATCTAGTTAAATTCAGATGTTAACACCTGCAGTCATTTTCTTTCTCTTCCTGTGGTTTCATTTGCTTCAAATAATTGTCAGAGCATTGTTACCGCACTTCCTGTTTGAAGCTGTAGTGAACAGTATGCAGTCAAAAGACATAGAGGGCTCACCCTTAAAAGGAACTTTATAGATGTTTTTTAAAAACAGCAGGCTGTTCTTAAGCTATATAATTAATAAGTAGCTTTATTCTAACCGACCTTCCACAGCATGCAGCATATTCGTGTTTGCACCTGCTAAGGTAAATGTTTTCTAACCTGCTTTTTGCCAGTAAACGTGAAGAGCTTGTAGGGGAGATTGGTTTCTTTTTTTTACCCTTCCTCCTCTGTTTATTTCCTACAGAAAAGTTAATACTGCTTTAATAAGAAAAATTGCTGATACTATAAGAGAATGTGCTCAACCCCCACTATCCATTAATGCAGTGGATTCTTACAAAAAAAAAAGGAGGGAAGAAAAAGTATGTCTGAAGCACAAAGATGACATCAGAAAAGTTCCTCAATTCGCAGATGGCTGCACCTTTCAAAAAAAATTAAAATAGGAACCCTAGATTGATTTAATCACCCATACAAGCAAAAAAACATAAAGCGTAAAGCAGTAAAAAGTAAAAAAAAAAGTAAAGCACTTACTGCCTTTATGACTGGTATTTAACAATAAGCAGTAGTTTGGGTTTTTGCATTAGATCAGCTACTGTGGAATAAACTTTGGAGTAATGAAAACTACCTTACTGGTTTTCACTTTAAATTTTAAACAATATATCCTTTTCAATATCTTCATTTCTTCATAGTACTTAAAATTTCTATAAATGGGATTAAAGTCGTACATAAGGTATAAAAGCCTTAAAATGTGACAAAGTTGTTCAGCATCATAGTCCTGTGTGTTCCTGCAGTGTGAATTGTACACTCTAAAATAAGTTGCATTCAGAGTTCAGAAAGTTTAAATGGGAAAAAGCAAATGGGTGTTTCACCATTCATCACTGATTAACTTGCTAGTTCAGACAGAATAAGGGCCTTGTCTTTTCGACATGAGCTGTATGGTGTTCTGCCAGTCTGAGCACCATAAACTGTGTAAAGAGCGAAAACAAAGAGTGACGCAGCTGCTGTCTCGAACTGTGCTCTTCAGCCTCTGTTGTCCTCTTCATCTGGCAAGTCTACACAGACAAATGCAGAAACACTTGTGAACAGCACCATATTAAAAGCTTGATGCTATGACAAAGAGAGAACTAGCTGTGAAGTATTGTGCATGTTTTGGATCTCATTAATTGCAGCTAGGTTTGGGGAGCAGTCCAGGCTTTGCAGGAACACTTTCTCATGAGATTACTAGTGAGCGGATACTACATAACTACCTGACTGGTAGCTGTAGGTCAGTATGGTGCTTTTTTCTTTCTTTCTTTATAACCAATAGTTTGGAAAAGAACAGCAGAATTTTCCTGTTTCAACTTGTCCTTTAAACAAGCAACTAGCAGTGTAGGAGAAGTCCTAGTGTGTTGCTGTTGACATCGCAGTGCCGATATGCCCTTTCGCCTTCAGTTTAATTGCTTTTTCCTTCTGTTTTGGTGTGGCAGACTTATGCCTGATCTTTTATGTTAACTTGGCCACTGTAAAAATAATTTGCTTAGCAGAGTGGGGGTGTATAAAATTCCAGTGCTCTAACAAATGCTGCTAAGCTTTTTTTTGCCTTTTAAGAGATGCAGTTACTGTCAAGTTTTCTCCAGACTTACAGATATGTGCTCCCACTACCTTTTTTTTTAATTAAAAGACAACAGATTGAAAAACAGCTTGGTACTGTTTGCAGGACCATGAAATTAAAGGCAATTGTGGCACTGTACAGGCTACAGAAGAAAAAATACATTTTTAAGAATGAACATATTATCAGAGACCATTATTCACAATCTCTAGCTTGGCTTTGTCATTCAGCAGCTTTTGATTTTGGGGGGGGGGGAGTCAGTTTCAAAGAGAACTGTGTCCTGGAGGACACAAGTCCTGCATGCTTAGAGTGGCTGGGTGGAGAAAGTCTTCTGCACCCCTGAGTATTTTGTAACCAGGAAGAGCCTTCCAGGCTCACAGGGGGATGCACAAGCCCTTCGGGTTTGTTCCCAGGGCTTCAGCTCGACACGGCGTTTAACGCTGCAGTGAGCTGGAGGAGCATGCCAGCTATCAGTGAGCAAATGAGGAGACAGATCGACAAAGGAATTTCCCTGCCCTTTCCATGTATGTCTTCTGTACATGGGTGTAACAGCAGGGTGGAAGTTAACCCTCTGTGAGAACAAGAATTTGATATGTTAAATCTTGACTTTGTCAAAAAAAGATTGTGAGGAAGCAATAATACAAGTGTCGGAATTTCAAGAGCTGCAAATGACAATATTGGGTCACTTGCGCAGCAAGAGAAGCCCACTGCAATGTATCTGTTTATAGCTCTGGCAGGTTACAATATATTAGACTTCAAAATGCTCTAACTTTGAGTGCTTGCTTTCTCAATTTCTCATAATCTGAGCAGCTAGCATTGGGGGAGCACTGCTGCATTTCAGAACAACTTGGAGCCTATCTTCTCAGAAGTAAAACCACCAAGTTTTAAGGAGGGAGAAGCTGTACAGTTACTGGCCTAAAATTGTCAATTGTTACATGCTTAACAGGGGTTAACCATGTTTTAGTTCCAATTTTGTTAAGTACCGAATCAAGTTTAGATAAGAATTGTGTAGTATGCAAATTCTGAGACTGCAGAGAACAGTATCTTCTTATCAAGCTTTTTTCTACGTTAGTCCAGCCCTTGCTATTTAAAGTTGTTCAAAGTTTGAGTAACCTGAAGAATTGAGAAAATGATGTGAAGCTACTTACTTACAAAGTAAGAACTTCCTTAGAGACTTTTAAAGTTATTTTCATTCTTGCATTTCACACTGTTGGCTGATAATATCCATGTTTTATTGCAGCTTCTTGACACATACATGGGATTCAGATGATCATCTTTGAGATAGAAAAAAATCTTCTTTTAAGTAGTGAAAATATGCCATATTAACACTGTGCTAAGACCTTTTTTTGAAGTGTCTGACAAAAGAAAGGTTGTGTAGAAGGATTTTTTTGGTTTTTGTTTTCTGTTTAGGTTTTTTCTTACCCTGAAGGTGTTCTGTTTAATAAAATTGCTTTGCTCTATATGGTGTTAGTGATAGGAAAAGCTAATAAAGCATTTTCCCCCCTTTCCTATTGTGATCTTTAGGCAAGAAATGTCACAAACAGGCATATAAATGTAGTTTAAACGCTACCAGTAGCTTTTTCAAAGCTAGAAGACACAAGTACTTCTGCTGGGGCTTGCTATTTAGATGGTGTTACTGCAGCATGCATTTATTTCTTGAAGAGCCTCTGTTAGTCTCTTAGAAGGTAAGAAGTGGGAAAGCTTCTCAGTGCTACTGTATTTCTATATGTGTGCATTGTAGCCAACAGTCCTGGAAAGTACCTGGCTAGTAGTGGCTGCACAGTACAGTAACTTGGCATGTATGTAGTAAATGAGGGACCTCATTGCTTATGTGCTTGGCACGTAGAGAAATGATGAAGGCAGTAGCTAAGTGGGACTGCTCTGTCACGGAATGTGCGTGTATGTACATGTATATATCGATGTAGTTTATATATCCCATGGAGTCTCCAAACCACTTTATACTGTGAGGAATTGCATACAAATAATGATGCATAGTTATGCACGCATTTCTATGAATGAAAATGCAGTCGTATATAGAATTATTAAGGAGTATGCATGTAAAAACTTCTGAATACTCATTATCTCACTTTCTCTGCAAGTAGAGGTTATGGTAGATGGCAAGATAAACGGCCAGGGTGAAATCTCACAGGAATTTTTATTGCACTCTTACTGAAAGAAACCAGGTTGGAGATTAACCAATAAACATTATTTTAGCAAAGGAATGGTTGGAATCTGGAGCCTCAGTTGTTCCACGTGAGGAATTTTATACGTTTAAGGAAACAGTTTCAAATTCTACAAGTAATGTCCTATTTTGAAGCCATCTGTATGTGAATCAGGAAGGTAGAGGGAGTGGAAGGAAAATAACTTGAGTTGACCAAGTCCAGCCATTTTGCAAATTTTCCATATACAGAAACTTATTTGTTTCCTTAACATTTAGAAAAGCATGCCTTCGCTTGACAGCTGTGCGACAGGTTTGGGGTTAAATACTATTTAAACTTCATGCTGTGAATGGACTGGGTAACTTTTCCATTGAGAAATAACAAGTGTCAATAGGCACAATTCCCTAAGAAGTTTAAAGGGGTGTATGGGCAATTGTCACTTTCTAAAATGACATTTGAAAGTTAGAAACAGATCAAAAACAGATGGCTGCCAAAAGATTGGACACCAGTTCTTAATATCACTTCATCTAACCGAAGCTGGAATGTAAGCCTCATACGGATTTCTGATATATGCCATTTTTGGTAGTCACAGTAAAAATAAGCATGTGACTTGTTTGCTAGTGTCTCTTCAGTCTGTGGTTCACGACATTACCAAGAAATCACTGGTGTGGGTGGCTGTCTGGGAGCACAAGATTCTGTATATTCTTTCTTTTTGATGTAATGTACTTCTGTTTTCAGGTTCACATAACGCTAGGGACCAAAGAAGCATACGTAACATTTCTGTGGTGCTGGGACCAACCTTCTGAAAGAAGATTCTAAAATAACTTTTTGCCTTCAAGTTGTTTGTCCTGGGACTGGCTTGTCTTTGAGAAGAGCTCAACAGAGAAACGATTTTCACATTGGAACTATTATAAATAAACCTATTTAAAGAACTTGCTACCTGGAGACAGATTTACGGAGGTTGAGTCCTGCTTTTCATCTGTGTTCCCACTTGAGACTGTAAACAATGAGTGAGTTTTGGTTGTGTTTCAACTGCTGTATTGCAGAACAGCCTCAGCCTGTAAGTATGAATATTGACACTGCTTTGTTTTTGTATAATTAACTACATCGTTCACATTTTTTGGTTTTCTTATGGCTTTTTAAATTAGTGCTGTTTGGCCAAGTTCAGTGAGAATTAAGGAATTAACTAACATCCTGGCTTAATGAGGACAAAAAAAAGTCTGCTTTAGACTGTTGTCACGCAGATATTTTCCTGTCCTTAAGATCAAATCTATACGAAGTCTTTGGAAAGAGCCTTTATTTGTTTGAATGGAAGAGGAGGGGAAAGGAAGGGAAGGGTGAGGAAGACCTAAACTATCATTGTAAAATAAGTCATTTTTGAGTGGAGATCCATAAATGTCCTGACTTCTGTATGGCTTAAGGCCTGCCTTCAGGTGTGGCTGGACAATGATGAAGGCAGGAGATGATTCTGTTAAAAAATCCAGAGTGAAATCCAGTCCTCCTCCACCTTAATTTAATTAAGTATTTCAGCCTTAATTGTTCTGCTAATTTTTAGATTAAACCTTAGGAGAATGAAGGGATGCACTCATACCATAAATTTTTTTTTAAATAAAATTTGGAATGGCTGTTGTATGAAAAAGTACATAGCAAACAGTTGGATAAAAGAACATTTCAAAGCATATGTAAGGAAGACAGAAAGTACAGAAATATTCTTGGGTTTCGTATACTCTAACTACCTTTAGAGTGTGTTCCTGAGTCCAGTGCTGTTGGGAGAAAGT
Source organism: Pygoscelis adeliae (assembly GCF_000699105.1). Classification (NCBI taxonomy): domain Eukaryota; kingdom Metazoa; phylum Chordata; class Aves; order Sphenisciformes; family Spheniscidae; genus Pygoscelis; species Pygoscelis adeliae. The sequence goes on along the minus strand of NW_008824938.1, from coordinate 421,505 downwards.
CTGCCTGCATGAAGGTGGAGTTAACCAGGAATACAGTTAGCACCGTGAGAAAAATCGTTGTATGGCGTGGCATCCAGATCAAGCTAAATGAATGTATAGGAAGGACAGTAATCTTGCAAATGTGTGGAAAAGAGTTACTACTAAAGGGTATTATGGAATTACAGTGACCAAGAGAATCCCCGAGTGAATAGAGCAAACTCACACTAATATGCTCAGATGATAATATTTGGCTTTAGGGAAGCCAAAGGATTAAAAAAAAATAATCTAATGTTAGGTATTGTCATTGCACAAAGCCTGAATGCTGGACTGATCCTTAGGTGGCAACGCAAATATTCAAGTGTGACCATCAGCATTTCTAACAAGTGAATGCAACTTTATCTCACTCTTAGTCAAGTAGAATTGTGGGAGATGAACTCTGAGATACCAGCATGGGAAGCTGCAGTCTTCTCCTGTTGCTTGAATACTATGCGGTCCTTCAAAATGCTAGCTGCGTCCATATATAGCCAAAGTTATTTGCCTAGTTTTTGGAACATGTATTTCAATTAAAAATAAGGTATGACTGCTAAAAATCTTTGAGATAGAAAATGGCATGTTCTATTTGTTTACAAGAATCCTGAGGCTCAGTCCTTAAAAAAATCTTGACTCAAGCTTTATGATACAGTTAAGTTATTGCCCAAGAAATACATGGTATGTTAATACAGCATGCAGTGATCTGTGGGTCATGACTCATGGAAAGGGTGGAGAATGTACTTCAAAAGTGGAGAAAAGGGAAGCAACCCATTTTTGTATGTTTCTGCTGATCTGTTGGTGTGCATTTGCTTAGAAAATTAAAACCATCTTTATGTTTAAGATACAAATAGCACATTGCTGAGCATTGACCTAGTTCCTGAAATCTGCCTTTCAAATGTTGTAGGAGCCTTGCTTGTTATGAAGTGCCAAAATTCTTCAGGACGCATCTCAGAAAAGAGAGTTGTGGGCCCTCCTTGGCATGCTTGACAATAGGTGCTTAGTTGTCCTTCCCCTGCAGTTACTCAGCTCATTTTTCTGTGTTGTGTTGTACAGCCGTTGTTCTGCCAAGCACTGTTGGAGTAAGTGGAGTATTTAATCAGATACATACATATCTGAGTAAGTACAGGAATGTTTTTCCTCTCTGGCATGTAGTGTCAGTGTGAGCAAACTCATAAACCAGACCAGTGGTAAGGAAGCAGTTTTGCCCTGTCTCTGCAGGTGTGTGATTGCATGTTTGAGAGACTTACAGGCTGAAAAACATGCTAGTTTTTAGCCCAAAAATACTGGTACTTACTGCCCTATTTATCAAAAGATAGGTGAAACATGCAAACTTGCGTAAAAGCTACTTGTCTGTCCCCTGCCATGCGTTCAATCTGTCAGTTTAGTCCCGTTTCTCAGGAGAAATGCCTCATCTGCCCAGTTTCATCTCTTGCATGTGCCTTCTTTCATCTTACCTCCTGCATCTCAACTTCTTCATGGCCTGACTAACAGTGTCCCAGCCATCACTTTCATGTTCAGCCGTTACATGTTCAGCATGCTCTTTCTGTGGAAGGACTCATGTGGTCTTGTAGCAACACCAACCTCTCAGAATAAAGACCTTGAAAGCAGGAAGCTACTTAATTTGCTACTTATTCTGATCAGTGCTTAAAATGTTCCTTTTGTTTTTAAATTTACATTCTCTGAAACATGATTTTTTTTTCTCATTATCTTTGTGAGGTGCTGATATCTGGGACACCTTTAATGTCATGGGTAGTGACATAAATTTCAAGCCTTTTCACTGGAGAGAAAAAAAAAAGGTGAAACTTGTTGCATGTTTCTGTGATATTTATAGCTTCCATATTTGAGCTAAGGAGTTTTCCTCCTCTCTTGAAATCCATGATGCAGGAACTGTCCCTATTTCTTTCTTCCAGCAAAATTCTAGCATATTATATTAGGAATCTTCAGTACGGCATCTCTTCTTTGCAGCTATAGTGCACTTAAAATGAAAAACATGTACATGCACTGAGTCCTTTCAGTCAATTTTATAGAAGGCTATTATTTGGACTGTACACAAAGGCGTTTTCTAGGTTATTGCCAATACTCTGTATGCCTTCCAGACTTGCATACTGGTGCTTTCCAGTGCATTTTCATGGTTTTGAACCATGTCTTTTTAGATAAGATTTGCAAACTTTATGGCAGTAAGAACACATTACTTACCTAATTTCACTGCCATCGCTTCCCTAATAGCATACCCCAGAGCAGAACAGTAACAATGTTGCAGTTATATATTAGTGCACTTTAAGAGGTTCCTTAATTAAAAGACAGTATTCAAGTATTGCCATCATCTTTTATTGAAATGTATCACGGCACAGCTTTTTGTCTTTTGTCAGTGCTAAATGGATTCACCGTGTTGCTGTGAAATAAAATGTAGGCAGCTTGGAAAGCAGTGTTCTACTCTCTCTCCTAATGTCACTTTGGTTCCTAAATATTTCACTTGGTGTTTCCAAGACTGCAGTACTCATAATAAGATCATGGAAGGGGCATGTTTGAACATGGGTCTCTATGGTACCCTGAAATAGGGTAATAAATGAAGAAATTGAGTATGCAAAGAAACAAAACTAAATAGTGATACGGTTGAAGGATTAGTGATGATGGTGGCCTAGGTCTTGCTTCTTAATAGCCTGAGGTCTTTGCCACAATAGAATGCAAACAAAAGCCAAGGGAAGATGTTCTCCTATCAACTTCTAGTTTTCTCTTGTCAAATTTGGATTGATAATGTATTTTACCACAATGAAGACTTCAGACAACTAGTTGCTTTCACATCTGTTTTCATGATACCAAGGAGGTGATATTAATCTCTTAATAACTATGTTTCTTGGTTGTTTAAATAGCCTGAATTCAATCTCTTATGATCTGACCCAAACCTTTTTTTTATGTTGAGAAGAGTAGCACTTTCTGTGATTGCACCAGGTTTCTTACACCTCCCACTGATACCCTTTATAGGTTCTGTAAGCTGATCTTGCACTTCCCAGTGACAAGATGAGTCTTTCTTCCCATGCTTCCTATGTGCTATCGTCCCATCCACTGCTACATTTCAGTAAACTCTGCCAAATCCGCACTACCAGAGGCATTGCTTGGTAACAGAAGTTTAGAGAGCCTTTTATCTTGCAGGTTTTCAGAGAATATGTCTGTGGTTTCTTTCTTAGGCTGAGCTCGTCGCCTACACCAGGAATCTGTTATGTTCCTCCACTTTTTTGTGTGTGTGTTCTTTTTAAATTGCAAAGATAATTTTTGGTCTGAGAAGCCTTTGGTTATGGTCTGGTGCACTCCTACCTGGTTTGGACCACCACCCAGTATAGCTGAGCTCTTCAGTTTCCTTTGACCTTGCGGTGAAATTACTGCTCTGCTATGAAAGAATAAACTGTGCTCTCCTCCTTCTTGCTCCAAGTATCCTTCTCTAGTTAATTAGTTACTGTTTTATTGCTTGTCTCTTGTGTAGATTATTTCCATTTTGTATTTTGTCAAAGGGCCATTACAGTTTTGCTGCATGCTATGCCATAAATGTTTAAAGTGGTTTAGAAAGTGAAGTTTCCTTCCTGTCTTTTTTGATGTATGAAAGAGGATTGACAGATCTCTATTTAGGGTGGGGAGGCCCATCGTAAAATACAGGCAGAAAAAATCCTGCACATACTGCTGTATTTATGACCTGAACTGAATGCTAATTGCTACAGAAGACATAAATGATCTTGACTCTGGTTATTTAAGGAAATTAACCACTAATGGATATTGTCAGCTCTAGCTTTTTTTTCTTGAGAAGGAGTCATAGATGTAGCTAAGGATACATTTACCACTGCAACTCTTAAAAACTTGAACGCAATAAAGATAATGAAGCATTCAGTATGCATAACAAATGCAGAATAAATCACCCTCAGTAGGCATGCACAGTAAATCAGGTGTTTGCTACTGAAGAAGTACGGGGCCAGGCTCCCTGTTCAGTACAGCAGTGCTGTGCAAGTGCAGCTTCTGGCTTGAAATGACTAAACTCAGGCTCTCTTATTCATTACATTTGATGAGCCTACCACATTCAGTAAGCCTATGAAAGACTCAAATGTGAAAGGTGACAACTCTAGAGAGCCCTCAGATTTCAGAGTTGTCATACTGAGCTACGTGTTGAGCTGCCTGTTCAGATGTTTCAAATTCCTTCTTTTTCCTTTTCAGTGCTGTTGTAGAAGTAGCCTGAGGGAACACCTTACAAAAGGGAGCAGAGTTAAATAAACAGCAAAATGCTTGGCTTTTATTTCTCAAACCTGCTCTGTTTGTGCTGCTTTCAGCCTGATAGAGCTGCTTTAAGATTTTTCTTTTACCTTTAAATTAGCCTCCACACATCTTAAAATACCTGTTACGATGTTCAAGTATTAAAATGTTTACAAAGAAAACAAGAAAGGCAGTATTTTGTGTTTATGTATACATACCTGAATGAAAATTAACTGAATATGTTGTGATCCTTCATTATGGCTGTGAAATTTTTAGGAGCTCTTAGTTAGCTGTATTGATGCTATTTATTTAATATAATACTAGTTGATGGGATGGAAAACAGCTCTTGGGGGGGGGAGGGTGTGAAAACAAGAATTATTCCAGCTTTGTGTTGATGAGAATGTGTCTTGCCATTATCAACATATTTGAAGGAGGACGTAATACGTTTTTAATATCTAAAGGCTTTACAGAGCTCAGGCTTTCTGCTTAAACGTGGGGAGGAGGTACATTGTACTCTTTGATCTGGACACCAGTGTTAGAGCCCTTGAATTGCTTGCTTTTTTTAAATCTCCAAATTTTTTAGTGAGAAGACATCTTCAAGAGCAAAACCCAGTATGAGTCACTGACAAAAGGAGCTGCCACAAGAAATAGTTGATACTGCCTAGTATCAAAAAACTATCAAAAAGTTGATAATTTTGCAGCCACCTTTGGAGACTGTGCTGAAGCATTTCTGAAATGAACAAATACAATGCAATTTTTGTAATTTTTTTTTTTAATGGAAGTTGAAGCTGCAAAGCCCTGATATTTTTGGTGTACCTTAATTTTAACGCTTGGCAGTTCAGCTATGTTTCCCCTGTTCTGCTTTTCATGTCAGAGCAGGGGAGATGGGCAAGCATGTAGCTTGAGGGGCATTTCTACTTGCCAACAGCTAAAGGGAGAGGTAACTTGGACATAGTCTGGGAAATGTGCACTTTCACTGACTCTGTATGGAAGTATGCTTTGTGTTAGTGAATAGAGAAGTCAGTCGTTGCCCTGAAGCTAAGTGTTCAGCCTTTTACCTTTAACTGTTTTTCATATGAAAAGGAGTGTTGAGAGCAGAAGCTTCCTCTGCTGCTATCTTACTGTATTCTTATTGTAACTTTTCTGTAATGGATCTGAGATATTCTGTTGGAGGTAATCTTAAGACCGATATGCAACTCAAAATGTGCATTTTTAAATAGCTATTTTAAAGATCTCTGCCTGCACTTACATTTTTAATTCCCAACATTAACATTTCACAGTGATGAAAGTTTTCCTTTTTCATGCTGTTCCTCAAACCTTTGGTTTTGCAGTTCCTGCCATGACTCTTACTTATGCGTAAGACATGCATGATATCAAAGTTCCCGTTGAGTTATATTATAGCTATTCTTCATGTATTCTCAGAGATCCTGAAGTTATAAGGTACACATTAAGCCATACACTTTAATACATAATCACCTGCAATGATTTTCTCACTTCCCTCTTCCGAGTGGCTTAGCTGATCACTCTAAAATGCTGACTTCTGTAATTCTGGGTTAATACCCTGCTACGGAGTGAGGAGAATAGAGGAGTGGAGGTTGGGCAGAAAAACTGAAGCTGTGAACCACACTCTGATGCAGATTCAGAGAAGTAATGCCTCTCTGAACCCACCAGGTTTATTTTTGTTTTTCAAATAATTTTAGAGGGTTTTTTAGCTACTTGGGTATACCCTCAAGAGAGCTGTAGTTTACTGTAGCTGAAGAAAGATACCATCTCTCTTTGTTTTCTCCCTCAAATAAATGTGTGACGCTGAGTGATTTGTTGACATGTCATGCTCTGAGAGTGACCTGACATCAAAAGGGAGAGGCTTGCATGGAATTTTTTAAAATAGTTTTAAGTTACATTGTTTCTCTTCTTGCAGTTGTAAATTCAGCTCATTCAGTCTCAGAAAATAGTGTGAGTTTATAATATGCTGTCTTTAGCAGGCACACGGTCTTCGTAATTGTTTGTTTCTCATGCTGTGGTATGACTGTTTTTCAGTGTGAACATAACTACCCTTTGTGTTCTGCTTGATGGCTTATCATAAAGGACTACCTAGTGCATAGTTTGTATGTTTTGTACTGGGATGCTCTCAAACCAGAGTATTTTAATTTTGCCATATCTTTGGCAGGCCTGCATTACCGTTTATGTGTTTCTAACTTGGTATGTGGCTGCCTTATCTCCACAGATTGGGGAAATAAATTGGGACTAAACTGTCATTTTTCTTCTACGTTTGCCCAGACCAGCACTTCTTTGCTGGCATAGCGTGGCGCTTTCACGCTCTACTGCTCTAGCATTGTGGTATTGGCCAGCTGAGCTCTCCACCTCTGGAGCAGAGGTGCAGAGCTCATCTCATCATGGTGCACAGCGGAAAATACTGTTGCTTATCGGAGGCTGCCTTCCCTCTGTTTTATGTCCATCTCTCAGGGGGGATGTGGTGCAGCACAGAGCTTTGTAGTTTCACTTTGTTAAAAGAAATTGTGACACTTTAAATTCTTCTACTTACTTAAAAACCAAAAACATTTCTAATGGGCAGTGACTGTGGTGACAGCTGAACACTCTGGAAATTTGTGGCAATCTCTTATTCTGGCCCCAGACTGCTTTAAGCACAGGTTAAAGTCTTGCCTCCACTGAAACCCCCAAGTTAGGCCACTGATTTTGAGTTCAGTTTTCTTGCAGCTCAGGCGTGACTCGTTTCAGAGGTCAGCATTGCTATCCTTGTTTAACAGCTGGAAGATGTCAGGCAGGTTACCTGGGGAGCTGTATGGTAGTCCATCGGTGGCTTCAGAGCCTCTGACGTTAGATGAGGAAAGAACAGAAAAATTGTTTGGGGCATATAGAATGATGTGGTGGGTAGAGAAGAATGAATTGGATTCAAATAAAATGGAGGAAAAGACTTAACAGGATTGATGAATAGATGTTAATTGTGGATTACACCAGAATGATAGAATTTTAGACGTGATGTCACATCAGGGTTTTCAAAAAGACAGTTGCATAAACTGCAGTTATTAATCTTTACCTCATTATGTATATTTGCATAAAACTTGTCTTTTGGGGTGCTTTATCAGTCTTGTGAACTGAAAAACTGATGCTATCAGGAATTAGATTATCTAAAGAAAGCACACTTGGCTATGTTCAACTGGGTACTAAAGTTGTGTGTCAAGGGAGTGTATTATTTATAAAAGGAAATTACTTTTATGACTCATCAAGTTCCTCTAAATGTAGGGGCTTCCAAGCCAGGTCTACTTCAGGTAGATTTCTTGAAAGACTTGAGTAAAATTAATATAGGGCAACATGTTATTTAACTCTGTTTGGAACAAATATTAGTTTAAATACAGCTTGCCGTACTCCAGTTACTTAAAAAGCAGTTAATTCCTAGGCTTTAGGATGATGGTTAAATAGTAGATTACTGTTAAAATGGGGCAATAAACATATTCCAAACAAATCTGCTAGGGTATGCAAATGCACACACATGTATATGTGTGTGCATGTATGTATCATACTGGATTGCTTGTGTTTGTGGTAGCAGCTTGGCATTGCTGAATTGTAAAGAGAAGAAGAAATGCCAGCACAAGAATAGGCGTGCTAATCTGCAGAAGAGCAGGCAAAAGAGCCTACAGGGCCTTTTATTCTCCATGGAAAAATATCAGATGCATATCTTCTTTTTTTAACATCAGAATTAAGCTTTGGAAATGAAATGCCTCTTCAATTTGTAATGCAAAGAAAGGAAGATTTGGAGGAAAGAAAATAACTGCAATGTGTGTACTTCAGAGAATAAAGAAACAGGACTTACATGTGAGAGAGAAGAACTGGGGCTACTTAATTATTGCTTTTGAAAACTATTTTAAAACCTGTCAAAGATTTCTAAGCCCATTATGCTATGTGGATATTATATTTTCTGTAAGCTAACCATAAGACAGTGCAAATCTGTAAACCACTATGCAACCAATGCTAGGCTGCTACCAGTAGTGAGTATGAGGGAGAAGAGGTGATTAAAGTGGCCATGGTGAAAGCACGGATTAAACTGACTGCTGGAAGACTAGAAAGGATGTAATCAAGGATGCTTTGTATGGCCCTACCCCTAAAGAAATAAAACATATGCATATATCTTAGGTCAGTGAGATTCAGCTGCTCTTTTTAATTCAGGAATAAAATGCCAACATTTCCATTATAAAAGGAAAGTAATGTTCCTACACAGAGAAGATAATCAAGAGGAAATTTACACATTTTAATGCATATATACCTAGATTAAAATCTGGCAAGAAACTGACTGATGTGTGAAGGTAGATGTGTGTTCGCTGATTCAGTGGTTAAAGAACTGAAGGTTATGGGGTTTTCTGCAGGCTGCAACACTTGGTGTTTTTCTACATAGCAAAGGCATACAACCTGTGGTTCCTGGTTTCTCTGCTTTGTGAAGTATGTTTTGGATGATGGGTTTGATGTTGGTTTGGTTTTGGTTTTTTTTTTTTCCATGTGTATGTAGGGAATAATCTGCTGAATTACAGCAAAACCCAACTGCCAGGGTATTTTTCTGAGTGCTTGCCTGGGATCCTGCTAACTGTGCTGAGATCTTCTGAAGAAAGGCACTACCAAATAATAAAAACTAAAAAACTCATGGATGTTTAGTAGTAGGTTTTTATGGGGCATGTGTGTAAGCATCATGATTCTTTTGAAGGCAGCGCAGCTTAAATGTTAAAGCAAAAATTTATTCTAGCTAGATTTTAGAACGGATGATGTTAATTATAGACTACATATATATTATTTTTTTAGACTTACTTGATGTTCATTGTAAAAAGCTTTTTCCATATCTAAAGAGATTATAATACAAGCGGAGTTTCTGAAGTGCATCATACTTGTGTGAAATAACTGCTTTGTAACATCTACCGTAGTATTTTACAAATGTGAGGGCATCTAGATAGTCCTTTGAAGACAGTAAAATTAGTCTCCTTGTATGCTGCTGGTAGCATGCTTCATGTCACCAAAATGACATTCTGCAATATCTTTTTGTCTCTTGCTCATTCTCTCTGAACTTGACACAGTGTAAATACTAATTTCTGTTTAGTCAGAGTGAACAGAAGAGCTTACATCAGTCTGATCTATCTCTACTTTATGTAATAGGAAAAAGTGATCAGGTACTCTACAGTACCTTACATTACATAATAACTTATGTAATTTGGTGTTCCAAATCGGCTCGCATTATTACCCAGTGAAAAGGAAAGAAAAATTATAAAGGGAATGAGAGGATTTTATTTGTTTTTTATGTCCTTGTATTTTTTTGTCGAAAAAGACAAAACTTTCCCTTAGAAGCACGCTCTGAAATACAACTCGAAAACCTGTTTTACCATATAGTTGTTTGTTGGTCAATAAAATGTACATCAAGTGATCGACTCTTAAAAGGAACCACTTTTGAAAATAAGTAAAACTTCCAGTTGCCAGGTCTACAAACTCACTCTGGGTTCAGAGAGTCAAGCTGAATCTTTTTCCCACACTGGTACAGTAAGTTTTCTGCAAGTACTCCCTGTGCTTCAGCTCACTGGAATTTAGTAAATAATTTGGTCGTGCCCAAGAAGGAATAGAATTCAACTTAGGCTCTTAGCAATGTTGGCTCTGCAGGCATTGCAGGGGTGAATATCACTGACAATTTATTTTTTATGACCAAACATAGCAGACACTTTTATGTTTGCAATGCATAAGACTAGAAATGCTGCAGGGGGCACTTACTGTGGCATGGTTCATATTGTTACTGTTCCCCAGATAAATGGCCACACCTAAGTTTTAGATTGTGTTTTATGCAAGTTTACTTGTTTTAGTTTCTTAAACAAAAATGAACTGTAACTACATGATCTCATAACACAGAAGAGTGGTCTGAAAATGAAGTGTGCAGGGAAACAATTGGGAAGGGCAGAAGGGTTTGGGTTTCTCAATGTTTGCCGTAGTGATCCCAAAGAGGGAACGTTGAGTGTCTTGATAATGCATGCGTCTTTCAATTTTCTGAGTTTTTTAGCTTTGCAGCTGGAAAACAAAACCCCTTTGTGCTGTTCTTGGAGAAATTTTATGTTTGCCCTTGAGTTTTAAAGAATATTATATTCATAAAGTGTACTTAAAATGTATTTGCATTTTCACTATAGTATGTTAAAATTAACACTTTAAAGCCTAACGAATTACGTTTAAAATTGTCTAGAATTATAGAGAGAAGTAGGGTTACTGCTGAAGCTGTAATGTTTGGCTTTGCATAAAAGCAGCTGGAACATAAACCAAGTATACATTGTTTTTTATGAAGACAAGCTTGTTAAGTAAGCTTCTGAAGAGCTATAGCAATTCCCTTTTTTTCAGGAGGGACTTCAACATAGCTGCTACAGATGATTTAGGACAAACAAAGGTGAGTGAATAGCCAGAAGCTTAAAGTGGCAGGATTTCTTAATACTATTCTGTTGTCTTCTAGCTATGCAGCCTTTGGGATCCTTTATTGAGGTAACCTGTAAATCAGTTGTTCCTTCCAGTAAGAAAAATCAGCAGCATTTGGGTAAAACTCCTGTCTGGATGGCTGTCAAATGTCAAAGTTGAGCGATACCTCTAGGGGACCAGGGCAGAGGTTAAAGTTTCTGTAATAGAGAAGAGCAAGAAGCAGAGGCAGGGGGGCTCCTGAGAAGTGAGTACGCAGTGGGCTGTAAATGCCAGTCACCTGAAAGGATGAAATTTCTCTGGCTGTCCATGCCTGCCGCGTGTGTTCATTCCAGCAGGCAGTGAAGAAAGCGATGTGCAGCAAACACCAGGACAACGACAGCCTTCTGATTTTCAAAAATATTTCTAATGTGCTATTTCCAGACATCTGAAGTGAAAGGTTAAAGAGGCTCCAAGAAGCTCTCTGTAGGGTAACTATAAAGTGACAACTGGTGTTTTACCCATTCCATGGTAGACAACTCAGATTCTGCCTATTAAAAGTAAGACCTTTCAAGTTGATGCATCTCTTCCTGTCCTAAATTATTTCGATGTAGTATGCAGCTCTCCTTAGTGTAAAACTTTGAAGATATTGAGAAGCACGTAAGTGGCAATGTCTGTTCAGGACAGCAGTTGTAGATGACTACGCAGATGCCTGTGTCCATGGATCTTCACAGGACTTCAGGGAAACTCGGTGAAATGGCGAAGCGAGGTTGAGGCATAGAAACCATGCAGGAAATCTGGGAAGAAAATTAACTTCTTGCAAATTCTCTGCCTTGATCTTGGAAGCATGTTTCTGGGTGGTGTAGCCTGATGATACTGTGGCATAGGGAACTCTTAAAATAATCTGATACGATTGGAATTTGGCAGTTGTCATGCTGGTGAGCCAGCTGTTCAAAACCAACTTGTTTTATTGGCATAGTTGCCAGAGTCCACTGGAGACCTGTGTATTGGTAAAGGGTACCTGACATTCAGGCTATGAAACGTAGTGTGGTGGTGGTAGTGTTTTAGCTTAGTTGTTGTGTTTTTTTCTTTAATTTAGGAACAATAGATATTTTCCTACCAACAATTACTATTCAATTCTGTGTTCATAGCTCTAGTTGTTGGGAAGATGGAGTTGTGTACCTGTTTTTAGGTATCATATGGTTCCATTTGCTGAAGAGTAAAAAGAAAAATATTTACTATAAATAATCTACACTTATTGTTACGCACCCAGTTTAGAAATTCCCAGCCTCAGCTCTTTAGAAAACCTGGGTTTGTTCGGTATGTTTATTGCTTTTTCTTCTCTTTTTTCTGACTTTTTTTTTTAACTGCCAGTGACTGTAAATCTGTAGCCAACAGCTGATGTTGGCTGTATCTTGTTTTTGATCGAAGCTGTCTACACTTGTGGAACTGGGAAGCAGTTGCCCTGAAGTTGCCAATAATGCATAAACCTGGAGGAGTCTGAGAGATCTCCATGGTGCTCAGTGTTGCAATGCCAGAGCTTCCCCTATTTTGCTGACTGTTAAAGAACCATGCTTTCCTATTCCTCCTATCTTAAGAAGTTCTTTAATATGGGCTTATTCTGGCAAGACCAGTAGATCTGACACACTAAGAAAGCCACTGTATTTCCTGAATTTCTACAGTGGATCCAACTTCAGAATTGCCAGTACTAGACTGAAAGAATGGTGTCAGAAAGTATGCAAGTAGGAGACAAAATAATACAATAATAGAAATTCTGCTCTTACGGTAATAAATTTATCATAGGTTAACTTAGTGCAGAAGACCTGCAAGACAAGGAGGGATAGGCTTGCCACAGAAATGAATTAGTAAGTAGAAAGATTTTTCTGAACATTATGAGCAACCAACACTGCCTTTAAAAATGATCATGTGGTGTGTTGTTGATCCTACTCGTGAGTCTGGCAGTAAATTCTGAATAATGAATGTACCTGAGACTTTGTACTCAACAAAATTTGTATGTCGTCTTAGTGCAGCTAGTGGAAGAGTAAGGAGCTATTGCTACTGCTCCTGAATGCTTCTTTTCAACGAGGCTGTATTTAGAAGAGTAGAATTTGACAAATAAATTAGGAGTATGGGGCACTTTCTGACGTGATGAAATTTAAATAGTTAATGATTGTTTACACTCAAGACCTGTGGAATTGTGGCATGCCTCAGCTAGACTATGCAAAAGTGCCTGTACATGCTTGAAACTGGTGTTTTCCTTTTGATGGAAAGTTGGACAAGGCAGCAAGGATTCCTTTGTTTTGCCAGGGAAAGCAGAACACTCCTTGAAAGGACTTCCTTTTTATGTTCCTTGTTGAACTGAACTAGGTAGGAATAAAGTGCTTGGCTAGAAGTTTTCTCTCACAATGGCCTTTTTTCTTCATTGTCTGTCTTTTCAAGCCTACAGATTTGCAATGGCACACCATGTTGCTCTTCCTTGCCCCCATGCTTCTGTTGGGACTTGTTAATTAGCTCCTGAACAACTTCCCTTCCATCTTTTGGGGGTATTTGCCACACTGTGGGCACAGGCTTTTGTGTTGCTGCTCTGTGTCAGATACTACTCCAAATATGTCAAAAGCTGAGCAGAAAGCTATTTTAAGTCTGAGCACAGCTGTTGATTTGAACATTTCTTAAGAGTTGCTGGTACTCTTCCAAAGATGCTTCTAGCTATGCTACATGTGGGCTCAGCATCTGAGCATCCCTAAAATATCTACTGGGCCATCCATTGCTAAATTGTCTTGGATGCTTGTTGTATTGTCTTTATTTTGTGTATAATGCCATCATTTCCACGTCCATTAGTGGGATCACCTTTCAAATGTGTGACTATTTTTCATAGTATGGGAAGCATATGGGAGGCTGTTCCTGCTTCCCTTATGTAGGTTGTAATTCCTTTTTGCTTTGATGTTGCAAGACTAAGCGAAGACAGACTACATCATAACATATTTTGGGATGCACTTGTTCCAGTGACTTACCTAAAGTAAACTGGATGAACGGATTTCCAATGCTGACAGTCAAATTTGGGAGCTTTGCAGAATTCCTCACAGGAGGAAGAAGTGGGAAGAAGTGACCACTTGAATCAAATTTCTGATTCCATGTTTATAAATGCTTCTCCCCACTGCAAAATGGGGTACCCGAGGCCATGTGACAGCGCTCATATGCTGGTAACTGGTCAGGACGCCTTTGGAGCGGCAAGGAGAACCCAGAAATAATGATGAGTTCACACAGGTGACAAATAACTCAGCGAGGAAATGCCAATGGGAAGATTGCCAGAAAGGTCACCAGTCAGGAGTGTGTCTCATGGACCTGACACACACAAAACTGTAATGGGATTACTTCCCTTAAGAAAGGATTTGTACTTCATTTAGAGCAAGTTCATTTTGATAAAACTTCACTGAGAAGTAAGTAGTACAGTACACCACTAGAAAACCAGGTGAATATTTAGGTATTTCATTGCATATGTATATAAACAAACAAGAAGCTGCTGCTATTTGGGCAAACTAATCAAGCTTCTAAGATGACATTCACAGAGGTATTTAAAAGTTGATTAATTCACTATGTCTGTGTGTGACTCTTGAGGATATTATTATTAAATATTGTGGCTTTGTTTTTGCTTGTGGCACAAGTACTAGAGCTTCCACCCATGAATCCTACTGCTAAAAAATATCAGTGCTGTAACTCCTGAAGATCCATTGTCTCCCACTAAGGGAATTACTATGAATTGCGTGCGGAGGTTTTCTGAAAATACCACATGTGCCCTGATTTGTTGTCGTAGTCGAAGGTGAATCACAGTGTGCAGTACCAAACTGCTGCTTGCAAGCACATATGACAATGCATTTAGAGCTATTATCTTCAGAGCAGTAGATGTTGTAACTAGCTGGTCCAGAGAAAGTGTTAGACTTACTAAGTGATTGGTTTTGTATGGTGTGTGTGACTGAAGATCCTGTATCTGGCAAGTGGCTATTACCTGTTTGGAGGTAATATTTCAGTTTATTTTTTGTTCTTGTACTTTTCTGTAATGGCGTTTGGTACGTGCATATCATTCTGATTTAGAAGATTGTACAAGGTGTACATAGGAGTACAGACAGCTTGCATGTAATGTATCTTATGCAACATGTATGCTTCCATATAGGTGCGAATGTGTGCAGACACCTGCATACACAGGACATAACAAACCTGTTTATATTAGCCAGCTAGCTCTAGGAAGTCTTACTACAGGATTTGTGAGCATGAAATACAATTTCTTAACAAAATAACTTCAATACGCAGTGTACTTAGGGACACCAAAAGCTTTTGTTTGTGTTGTAGCTGGGGGGGGGGGGTTGGGCGTGTGTGTGACAATTTGGCTGAGCAGGAGGGGCTACATATTGTAATCCTGACACACGTCCTCTAGAGAACGACAGCCATCGTTATGCCAGATGACCTTTCAAGTATTTCCTGTGTTCTTGTTGGAAAAGGTCAGAGAGTGAAAGGAGAGCTCAACATGATGCTGTTCTCAGTGTGTTGTTACCAGGACTTTGGGATTTGCTTTTTTTCAGAAGCTATTAGAAATTTCCAGAAAGTTTGTACTGTGGTGTATCCTTACGTCATTTGTTTAATCTGTATCTTTTAACATTTACGCTTTTGATCACTGGGGAGAATATACTGCATCTGTGTTACAGCAAAATCAATTCCAGCCCACTCTAAGTTCTTCCTCTTCAGCTGAAGTTAGAGACTTGGAAAATAATCTAGGTGACAAGAGACCTCTGGATGCCATCTAGTGCAATGCGCCTACTTAAAGCAGAACCAACTAGACTGACTTTCGCAGGGCCATGTCCAGTTGTGTTCTAGGGATCTCCAAGGGTGGACATCCAGATTCATTGGGTTCTTGGTCCAGTGTTTGACCACCTACATAACAATTTTATTTATTTGTTTAATAAGTATTTTCTATGTTGCAACTTCAGGTTGTGGCTTCTTATACTATCATGGTATATTGATGCACCTCCAATTCTGTCTGTCCTCTGTACCTGCCTGTTAGGTAGTGGAAGACCATTAAGACTACAAGCAGATGTCTCTTCTTAAGGGTGAATAAACCCACTCTTTCAGTCTCTGCTTCTATACCATGTGCAGCAGAGTTTTTGTCCCTTACCTGTATCACAGCTCTGGATTCACTCCAAAAGGTGCAGTGATAAACTTTGCTTCCGGCTGTGCGGGCTGGTAATAAGTACTTGCTCCAAGCAACAGCTAACATGTTGGAAGTTACACAGCTTGGCAACTGTAAGAAAAGACTATATGTTAAATGCTAAGTTCTGATTTTTGCTGAGATACCAGAAGCCAGTATCATAGACTTGTTCCGTTCATCACGCCTTGCTGTCCTTATCATTGATGAATTACCTGTTAGTCTACAATCAGATGGCATAGTCTGTCTAAAGACATCAAAGAAGTATGGTTGCTATAGTAGAAAACCAGTATTATTTTCTTAGATGACTGTTTTGTTTTTTTTAAATTATGTTAGAGGCATTGATTACCAAAAGTAATGAAAAGAAACTTATTGGAAAGAGAAGTTAGTTTGTGGTATAATGTGGCAGCCAAGTTACAAGTTGTAAATGTCGTCTTAAAATTGTGCTAATGTGTATTTTGAAATACTAGCCATACCAAGGAATGGATTCTGACTTACTATGTGACTTAAAGTTGGTTTAAGCATCTGGAATGGAACAAGTTCTCTTTAATATGTGAGCTAAACACATTTCTTAAGACCTATTGTCTTTCAGAGTCATTTGACCTCATCTGGCAATTTTTCCTGTTTATTTAGAAAACATAGGCTACAATTGCCAGTTTTGTTATGTGATGACTAACACCATCATAATATAATGGAATATTGTGTAAACAGATCAAAAAGCTTACACTTCAAAAGATTCAAGAAGGTGCTGAATTTGCTAAAAGCAAAGGAGCTGTTTGAGATAACAATAGGCAATCCAGTTTGAGGTATTCATTTACAAAATAGATTAATTTGGTGTGAAGTTGTACTTAATCAGGCTGGAAGATTTGATAAAGTCAGCTTCTCTGCGATTCTAGATTCTTTTATTTTCCCTTTACTTCTGTCTTTTTCTAAATATGAACGGAACTGCTAGTTCCTTTGCTCGGGAGTTCAGAAAGCGATCAGATTTGCTCATTCTTTTTTTGCCATTTGAGTCAGTCAGTAAATGCCAAGTGATTTTGCCTAAAAGCTAAATCCAGTGTCCATGTGATAATTTATCAGATGCTAATTATAACAGCTTACATTATTTTAAAAACTTAACCTCTTTTCAATCCTTTGTCTCAATTTCCTGACTCTCCTTTAGCTAGAGAAGTCAGGTAGCATCCTGGATTTTTGGAAAACTTGATGAAATCTGAGTGTCCTTGAGGCCTGCTACTTATCTCTGTTGCTTAAGAGCTGGCATGAAAACCTGTGCTGGTTTCCTCCTGCTTCTGTTTTGGTGAAGACGTAGTTTGTAAGATCCATAAGCAATCAAGACTCTTTAAGCAATCTGCTAGAAAGTGCTGAGGTAAAGGACTGAGAAAAATGTGTTAGTAATGGTAGCAGCTTTGGTGTTTTGCAGTTGATGAAGATCACAGTGCTGGTCAGAACATCATTACGCTGGACTTAGATAGCACATGTTACTGCTTTAGAATAAATCTGTTGCTGAAATATGGTGGTTTGGAGGCAATGGCTAGCATTTTAATTTATCTTGCATATTACCTTAGTTGTGCTTCTCTGCTTCTTCTGTAATTTAGACCTCTTGACTATAAGGCATTTGAAACTTAAAGGTCTAGTTTGTTCATCCTTGCTTCTTCAGAGAGTATGTGTTCTCCTGCAGTTCAATGTAGTCAGTGTCACTTTATGGCTCAAAAATTAAATTAAATGTTAAAACTTTAAACATATGCTAGTGCCTGCCTGGAATTACTGTGGATGGTGTCTCTTTAATTTCATCAACTTTCATATAGTAATTGCAGATTGTATAAATGTTGGAATTGGCCATGTAAGCTCATAGGTTTAAAAAGCTGAAAAAAAAATGGAGGGTACCGCAATATTTAGGGAAATGTTTAGGAGGTGTGCAGCCTTTTCTTCTTCAAAAATATCATACTGGCTATATGATGATCCTATACATCTAGCCATTGGTTTCACAGTACTAGTTTGTTACATAATGATCCAGTTGTTAGAGATGGGAGTGTACTAGCATTCCAGCTTTATATGTGTACATGCTTTTTGTTGTTTGAACATTAATCTCTAGGTTCCTAATTAGGGAGGAAAGTGTGGAGAAATGCATCTTAAACATACAATGCACAAAAACAAATACAAGGGAAGCCCTTGCCCCTGCAGCCCATTTATGTAGGGTTTGATGAAAGACGCTCTTTAAGACCTTTTCAGGTAACTTTGATGGGTCAATATTGGGAACCCAGACATGTCACTCAGACCACAGCTTGTCTTGAGAGATAGACACCCATCCTGTGCACATCCGACTGTTTTGGGAGCCGAACAGGATGTATGTGGGAGGACAGAAAGCCACCTCTACAGGGTGATCTGATACTTCCTATTCTAAGCAAGTACCTAGCTCTTCCTGTTTGTTAGCGTGTGGAGGATCAGCTGGGTGGCACAGCATAGGCACTCCTTTGCTGCTGGTGCTCTTTTCAGAGCAGATACAAAAAGTAGGAGAGATCAAAGAAGGAAAATAAAACGAAGGGTGTTTTCTCTATTTCAGTTTCTCCTGTAACCATCCAAATCCCCTATCTTGAAATGGTTGACTGTCTTGTCTTTGATTAAATCCTTTCCTTAGATTTCTATCTTAGTTTTCTTTGACCTGCACTGCTTTTGAAGTTTCAGCTGAGTTCTTGAATACAAAGCTAGCAAACAGCTCTATTTCAACAGAGAGTTATATCATTGAAAAGTTTAATAGGTCACTTTGTCCTCAGGGAGAAGTTATAAAACATCTATCTTGACTGGTGGCGAAAATGCCAGAGAGTAAATTAGCAGATTAGAAGAGCTTGCTTTTTGCATTGGGTTAGCCTGAAATTAACACTAGAATGAATGGTAACAGAAGTTCTCCCAAAAAGGGTTGCTGTTTCAGGGTTGTTTGTGAAAGAAGGTCAAACACAATAGCTGTGAGCTTCCATATAAATCTGATAGTTTCTATGTAAAAAAAAAAAAAAAGAATATATTAGCAAATCACATACTTACCTATCACTGCCTTGATAGTGCATCCGTACAGTGTTGGATGTATGAACAGACTAGCTCCTAATCATGAAAACAAATGCACTAGGCAGGTACAGAGGAGAACCAGGAGCATAGTCCTTGTTTGCGTTTGTCCTATCTACTATAAGAACAGCAGTTGTGGTGGCTCTACTGGGATTTATTTTATTTTAGGAGAGTCTGGGATTTGGATTGTTTTAGTATGGAATGATGTATTAACTCTATATCTTAGTGTGGCAAAGGATTAGATGATGTGGTTAAAAGTTATTATAGTTCATTATGTTCAAATTATCCTGCTGGTTTTTTAAAAGTCAAGCTTGCAAAGAGCTATTGTAGAGAATGAATTGCTGCTTATTGTATTTGATGCCATTTTAATGACTGAGATAGCAGTGACTGAGCGGTCTGAAAAACTGACCCTCATGTTGTGGAGACAAGTTTAAAAGCTGTGTAACTTTCTAGTGTTCATGAATTCACAGTCATCTTTCTGCTTTGAAAAGAGCAAAATTTTTGGAGGTAATAAATGTAAGTGGTCATTCTCTGACCACAGAAACTCATTCTGCACAGCAACTCTATAGCGTCCAGATGGATCATTCACTTCCCTGTTCACCAGGGAGAGTTTCCCAGTAGGGAGTTAGCAAGTAAATTTATTAAGTCTTGAACCAGGCTTCAGGGAGGAATTAAATGTTCTTTAGTTATCTTCTTGCCAAGAGAGATAAGCCTGTTTTATGACAGTAATCATTTAAGAAAAGGGAAAAACTATTTTTTGTCTTAGCTAGGTTACTGAGCCTTGCAAGCCAGCAGTAAGCATTGCTGACTCAATGAAGGCAGTCCTGGCAGGTCAGTGAGGCCCACTGAAGCCTCAAATGCTGCTGCAATAGCCCACTCTAATGTGGAAGAATATTAATACCTTGATTTACACAATCTGCACTCCTAAAGAATTTTTTTTTTAAATAGTCTGAAGTTAGAAAGGAGACTGATACAAGACTGAAAACTAATCTTGGGAAGTTGATGCTTTTACTCTGCATCATCAGATGAGGTGCCAAAGCATGGTGTTTTGTTCTGTTTTTCCCTCATTATGTATCAAGGCTGTTTTGAAGTTAAAATACAGAAGATGTTTCTCATCATTTTATTCAGAAAGGGAGACTATAAAGCACAGGGATTATACCTCAATAAATGTCACTTCTTAGATTTTCTGCACGTGAGTCTTTGTGGCAAGCTTACAAATCTGTATTGAAATAACAGAGAAGCCAAAATAACATCTCATGAAAAATAAGAGATAGTCTTGCAGAATAAGGAGAAATGATGACAAATTTGAACCAAAGTTCCTCTTCTACAGATAGTTAGAATGAAAGACAAAAAGAACTGTGTCAAGAAAAGGAAGGTGCATCACTTGCCACGTTGTATATGGGTCACTTCATATTGATTTGGATCTGGTTTGAAACATGTTGCACAAGATTAGACTAGATAGATCAGATCAGCATGTACTTTCCTTTCTAATTTACTTTACTGTGACATGCATTTTTTGGAACACAGTTGAATATGAAGTGATAGAAAAATGCCTTGAAACGCAATATATGATATATTAATATATATTGCTATGTAATACATAAATATATTATGTGCAATATATTTTTACTGAATATAAAATAAGACAAAACTGTATATATGGAAGCACAGTCATGAAAAATGACACTTGTAACGTTTTTTAAGTGTTACAAAGTTAGCAGTAGGAAAGTGTTATCCTTGCCTTTTTGTAGCTTGATGATATTAATAAATAATAAAATGTTCTCCTCAATAGAAAAGCAACTGTGTCTGTGTTAGTTTTAGAGAAGAATGATCAAAACAAAGATTTACTACTTGCAACTTAAATACCAAAATTTGTTACTCTTAATGTGAGATGCAAAGTTCCAGTCTGCCTCTGCCACTAATTTGTTGCTAGTGTAGACGTGCTCTGTTTGTTCCCTGTAGTAGGCTTGCATTGAGGGCAGCGGGTATTCTGTTGCCTGGTTTCTTACAGTTTACTTGACTGAGATCCTAAGACATAAAAACCCAGGACAACATACAGCTGGGTAAAGACCATTGTTGTGTGGGGAAAAAGAGTTGGCAGTTTTTCTTGTGTGTAAAGTGGAGATAAATTAAATGGTAGGTGGTAGGAGAAAAGTGCCATATGCAGGGAATTTTAATAAAGAAGCATTGTCTTCAGAAATTCTACATGTTCGCGACATGGCAATAACTTAGCATCCCCTCTGAATTTCTTCGGTTTCCACCATGTATTGCTTTGTGCCTAGAAAAGCACATTCCTCATCTGCACCTGCAATACCACTTCCATTTGAGGGCTGAGCAGGGCTGAGATGGAGCCTTCTGCAGGTCAAATCCACACAGGCTTTTGTGTTGCAGGGTCCTTTGAAGTGCTGTGTGTCACTTATATTTCACTCGGACTTGCATGTGGGATATGTATCTAGCAGCTATCTCAAAAAATGTGGTGTAGATTTAGCAGAACATGCTTTTCTGCCAGCTAAACAGAAGAGATTTCTTTGCCTTTGATCCCCAGCATATGTAGGTTGGTACTTGACTTTGGGATAGCTTTGTATGATATTCTGTTTGACTTCACTTGGAACTTCTACTTTAGTAGCTTCCAGAAAAATAATTATCAGCCTGCTAGGATCTAAGTGACATGACTCAAATATTTTCTGATGTATTTGAGACCTTGATGCTACTCTGCATGTCTTTTCTTTTTCTTTTTTTGAGAGGGCGTGTCATGAAGGGCAGAGAGGGATGTATAACCGTGCAAAGGAGAAAAATTTCCAAAACTTTTCTTTTTTGTATGTGTATATGCAGGCAGAGAACTTGTCTAATTCAGAACTGTTGCCATCATCTATGAAGTGGCTTGAGCTGGAGAAGCGCATCCCAGCCTCTGGACAAAACTTGGAGACAGTCAAAAAAGATCACTTCTTCCCTGCAAGCCAAAAATAGAGAGGCATAAAAAAGAAATTTTACATGCCTCTGGATCCATCAGTGGCAGTTATTTGTTTAAAGAAACAAATAACAGTTTTGAATTTCTTGCAATAAGTAGTTTTTTGAACTATGAAAATGGTGTTCAGTAAAATGCTTGTGGTTTTGCTGAAGGGCAGGTTGAATACATGGTATAATTAGTTTATTTTTTTATAAAAGAAGTTTAAAACTGTTTATCAAAAGTTTCAAGAAACTTGCAGGGTTAAAATAATTTCTGTCTGATGCAACTGTTGGTGGCTTTCTGAATTCTGATCTTGTACTTCAAAAGAGATGCTACCCTGTGTGGGTGCAAAGCATCACTTGCAGATTAAGAATAGAAGAGACAAAGATTCTTTACTCCATTACTATGGTAACTGAAATGTGATCCAGTTTTATTGCATCTAGTATATGTTCAAAGCAAAGCTTCTGAGATGGGTCCTCAGACAGCTTCCATTCCTCTCAAACATTTAACACACAAACCTGCATCTCTTCTATTTAAAGATTATTTATTCTTTTTGTGGCGTAAAGATTCCCTGGTGTGTACTTTGCAATCCAAATTCTGCAGATTTTTCTCAAAGGAACAAACTGAGTAAAGCAATTAAATGATGATATTTCATATTCCACTTCCCAGGACCCCTTTACAGGTCTTTTCCTCTCATCTCACCTCTGCTGTGCTCCTTGTCACCCCTTCCCCCCTTAGTAGAGGGGGAAATGCCTTGGGACAAGGCAAGGAGAAAAAAAGAAGTCAAATACTACAATTCAGATTTTAAACTTTTTTTCTCACTGATACCAAATGTTCCAGTAACTTGACCCAGACTAACAAAAAAGATAACTGACAAGTTAGCTAATCATAATGGAAGCTTTCTTCTACTTCTCCCCTGCTAAGAAAACATCCACAAGAAACACAGATACAGGACATAGGGTCTTATTGCAGTTAGGCTGCCAGAGTTGGGACACATATGTGTTCCGTCAGAAATATCTTTAAAATGAACCTTTAGATGATACAAATATTCAGATGTGTGTATGTTGAAGTCCTTTGCACTAGCATCATAAACATGCAGTTGTTTTACAGATCACCCTTCTAGTCAGATCTTGTTACTACAATGGTTAGTGACGTTTATATATTCTAAGGCTAATTATTTATGGTACGTTATCAAGCAGAGTTTGGGGCATGGGTGGAGGCTAGCGGGAATTAATTTTTGCTGGGCTCTGTCAGCTCAGCCACATGACTTGGTCTAGGAACAAGCATGGAAAGGCACAAGTGATACACAGAGGGAAATGAGCATAACTGTACAATTCATTTGTTCTCAAGTAAGAGATGAATGTGCTGCTTCTCAGCCTCTTTCAAATTAAATATAATAAATTTACTGAAGAATCAATCTGTGTATTAATTCTTATTGTTTATAGAACAATAGTATTGCATGTATTCTTACAGGTACAGTGCCCCAGAAAATACAACTTCACAATAAAATTCTGGCAAAGCTAATGTTTATGGTGTCCTCTGTAAAAGGTCTGTAACCTTTCCAGGCACGCTCCCCTACTCCTGTCTCCTGTGTTACATTCCTCAAAAAGAGATGATGACTTTTT
Source organism: Pygoscelis adeliae (assembly GCF_000699105.1). Classification (NCBI taxonomy): domain Eukaryota; kingdom Metazoa; phylum Chordata; class Aves; order Sphenisciformes; family Spheniscidae; genus Pygoscelis; species Pygoscelis adeliae. The sequence goes on along the minus strand of NW_008824938.1, from coordinate 398,026 downwards.
ACAGTGCTCCCCATGTCCCTTCACCCATGCTAACTGGTCATTTTTGTTCTGGCTGAGGCTGTGTCTAAGGAAATGGCACATCCTAGTAGGAGCAGCTATGTAGTAGAGCAGAACTGTTGGTGTTGGGGAACCATGATGTGCATTAGATGTCTTTTGTGGTCTGCTTCAGACTGGCTCATCTGGTCCGTTGGCCGCAATGTCCATTAGCAATGGGAGTGCATCAGCTAGTCTTACAGTTCAGCTTCACTCAAAAGAAGTGTAACTTGTACACTCCAAGATTACTCTGAAATTAAAATTGGAGCATGGTAAACGGGGACTGGCAAAGTTGCTTCAAAAGCGTGCTCATGATCCAGGCTAAAACACTAATGTAAATGCAAACTGAGTGCTCCTGCAGCAAAAAAGCAATGTTTGATTTTTCTTTAAGAGTGAACGACTTTGGTCTTCAATATAGCAAAGCATTTAAATCCTGTTCCACTGCTTCAAGGCGATCACATCAGTGGGCACATGCCAGGGTATAACTGGCTAGTGGCCTCTGATAAGAAATTCACTTAACATAAGAAACAGGGTTTGATGGCAGTTCACTTTAACTAGTTGTTACTGGTTGACTAGCTGATGATTAGCGCAGCATCATTTACAGTAGTTCACAACATCCAGCACTCTAATTCTGTTACTGGCATACCAGTTATCTTAGCAACAAGTAAAGGAGGAAAATGAGTTGCCCAAAGAAAGAGTTTGGTTGTTTGCATAACAAATAAACAAACAAAAAATTCCAAAAGCTTTGAGATTGTCTACATTTTCTCTGCATCAAAACCCTGCATTTCAAAACTCTACTAAAACCAAGAAATCATGGCTGTATTTTTTAGACATATAAATGAATCTGACTCTGGCTGTTATTTTTTTAAAAGGGAGAGAGGGGCAACTACTGCAGACCTGAAACAATTTTAAGTGTTTTAATTGGAGGGGAATGTTTCATACATCTCTCTAGAGCTTCTTTCTGTGTCAGTCACAGTACATTACAATACTATATTGTGTCATTACAGCCACATGCATTTAAAATAATCATCACACCTGGTGGAGATGCTCCTCATCCTGAACATGTCAGATGAGCAGTTCTCATCCAGTGGAAGCATAAACCTGGTGTGGGGTCTCTCCCCTCAAGTTAGTCACGTATGCTTTACTAGCTGATACCATGTGTAACTTAAGAAATTGTTTGCTGTATGTGCAAGTGAGCTTGACTTCCAGATTGAAATACTACTGCATTGGTGGGACATGGTAATAGATTCTGTTGTGGCTATTTATGGCTCTATGAACTCTACTCATGTTTTCTGTAATTGAGACATCTCAGTTAATTTCCATAAACATTTTCTCTGCAAAAGCCCTCAAACTACATGAAGATGTTTTTATAGCTATGATTATTTCATTTGGTTGATCTTGTCAAATTTGTCGGGAATAGAGAATTCACTAATAGTTTTGGCATAGATAGGGTCATTTTGTTTTGCTATTTCTATGGGAGTTTTTTATGTGTTTCTCTTCACCCCAGCTATTAATATGATGCAGTAAGGTACTGAAACCTGCTGAAACCTACTGAAATCTCATTTTAGTAATAGGGAAAAGGTACAGGAAAGGATTAAACCTGTTTTGTACTTGCTGGCTAAACCCCATGATGTATTCTCATAGCTGTGGGCTCTGATTCATAAAGATTTAATCTGTAGCTGTGTTTCAATAGCAGCTAGCCCGTTCATGAGCCATGTACCTTTGTTTCTCGAGTCTGGGTGGTCTTACAATCTCATTGAAGATTAGAAACGGAGATCCCTTTAAAAATGAGACTGAGGGGACTTTAAGATGATGGGAAGCTTTTAACTGAGCTCAAGTAGTTTCTTAGCTGTTACACTGTATTTTGTATGACACACCTTAAATTGAGATATTTATACTCTGTCTCATTGCTATTGGTTTTTTTTCAAGTATAGGATACCGGCATACGGTGACTGCACACCACATGGTTTGCTCTGTGTAAGCTTCCTGGCTCTGGCCGAAGAAATGAGGATAGGCTTTTCTTGTTTTATTCCTTTAGATGCAATGCTTAGCTGGAGGCAGGCAACCAAAGCAGCTTTAATTAGAGGAGGTCCTTACTGCCTCCAGTTTTTCATTTGCGTGTTATTACATTAATAAAAAAATGAAGCTGTGACTTTGAGAAAGGGGAGGCAAAAGTTAAGCAATTCTTGCCTTCTGTCTCACAGCACAGGAGCTGGAGTCCCTAATCTGGCATCCTGCCTTACTATCACACTGCGCCCCTTCAGCTCACACTCTACAACCACGCAGACTGGAAGTTATCTGAGTATACGGGGTTCAATAAAGATATGTCTGTGACTAACCCTGATCAAACTCAAGGCATTGTTCTGAACATCACCATGAAGTATGTTACAAATAGTGACATAAGTTCCCATGGCATGCAAATCAGAAATTCTATAAGTTAGCGGTTTCATAGACTATACTAATGCTCTTTGATCCTTAATTCTTGTTTTGAAGTAAACCTTAAATTTGATCTGTCACATAATGATTTAAATATAAATATAGGCAGAAGTTACTGTATGAAACATTGCAAATATTGCTTAATAAACTGTGGAATGTGGTAAGCTTATTTACAAATATTTTGTTGGCCTAAATGTTAGGAGTGGTATCAGTGCTGGTCTAATGATCTGCTATAGATCCTCCAAGTAAAACCAAAGGGCAGTATTACCAATATCTTGGTTAATCTGCGAATTTGGACTCTGCTTTTTGACTCTATGAAAATATATTACAGTGTATGAAATATCCTATGGACAGTTAACTTTTACATTTATGACACACATTGGTTTTGCCTTTTCAATGGCTCTCAGTTAGATGGTTTTTCTACCTTCCTTTCAGAAAAGACGACGGCGGATTGACCGAAGCATGATTGGGGAGCCAACAAACTTTGTTCACACAGCTCATGTAGGATCAGGAGACCTATTCAGTGGAATGAATTCGGTAAGCGTGAGTGGATGAAGAATATGTCATCTTAGACAGAAAACAGGAACACTGTATATGTGTATTGTGGCTGAAGCAATGAGTCTTTCAACTGTAAGAAAGAATCTCTATAAAACTGAAGAACAACCTGCTAGCGTCTTAATTCCAAGTCCTAAACACTTGCATTCAAGATTATGGAATATATTTTTTTTAATTCCTATATTTATTGACAATACATAGTCGATGCTGTATAAATTGTACAGGCTGTGTGTAGAATACTCTTAAAAAATTCATTCTGATGGCATGTATGAACTAAAATAGAGATATATTAGAAAATATACTGGAGTATTTTAGAGAAAACTTTTTAAAGTGCCTTATAACTGACTAGATTTCTTAACTTAAATGCTTTAAGCTATTTTAAATATAGTTCATGTAAAACTCTAACTTACCTTGGTTTATGGTTGCACACAAATACTTTTGGGTGTCCTTGTTGAGGTTTTTCTATACTCTGTAGCCCTATTTGCAGTGTGAATTATTTCCAGAGCAAGCAACGATGTCACAGGCAAGGTTTTGTGGCTTCCTGTAGATGATAGGAGCAATAAATATTTTCATCTCTCTGAAAGTGAAAAACAAAGGCTAAGACAGATACTGAAAATCAGCTTATGATGATAGATTTCTTTTGTACAGCTTCGTATTTATGTGAAATGTCAAACAGTTTTTAAGGTCAATAATATGTAATCTAGAAAAGGGTTGTATGTAGATAATGATGAAAAATACTTCTTGATAAAGGAGAAGAAAGAGTTCTGTCAGAGGTATCAGAAGAGAGAGCAGAGCTGTAAATGAAGAGATGGTTTTAATGTGGGCAAGTGAGGTCATTTGTGGTTTCAACTGGTTTACAGCTTATTGAGATCAGACAAAAACTTTTGTAAGTCAGTACATATTGGGGAAGGGCAAAGCTAGAAAATGTGACATGACAAACAATATACTACATTTTCCCAGAAACAACATAATGTATTGGAAGTGATTTGTACTAGAACATCTGTAAGCAAGTTAAATGGACAAACACAGCTTCAACTTGATAAAATACAGTTAAAGCTAATCACTTATTTAATGCAATAGATGACATTAATATTTAAAGCTATTATAAATTGAAATAATAAAGTGATAGTAAAGTGAGTAGTTTTCTTTTAAAGCATGGCTTTTTGCTTTTTAAATGTTTGTTGTCCCTCCTATGAGAACCTTCCTCATTCTCACAGCTGAGCTGCCTCATGTGAGGTTGTGGTGATTACCTGAAGCTTTGCTCTTTCACCTCAGACTTTCCCCCTGCTTGCCCTCACCTTTGCGTTGCATAATATCCGATTCATCTTCATATAGTAGGTAATCATTATTGTCTTTCTACATAGACTTTTTCCTTTTGAATGCTCATAACTGGCTATCTCTTTCTCTCACTTTTTTTCATTTGGATAATGTGCTGTGTCAGTGGCTAGAGTGATTTTTCTGATCCCAGATGGAAAGGATCTGTATGCAAAAAATAATCCTTTTTTCCCCTCTCTCTCTTCAGAAGCACAAATCTCTACTTTTTCACACTGCTTATTTTCCTGCCTCTTCTTAACTGTGGTAATATTGCATCCAGTCTCCTTGTTCATTATTCACAGTGTAAATTCCAAGATTACAGTGTTAACCTCCACATGTTTTTCTGTTGCTTAATTTCCTTTGTAGTATGGACATTATACTCTCTCATGAACCTCCTTGTGCCTTCTCTCTTCTGAATACCTTAGGAGGACCTCCTGGAATTTCATCAGCTTTTCCCATATAAATTTGGTTTTTCATCCACTATCTGCTCTGTGACTTTTTTCATCAGCATTGTTCTTCATTACATATCCTTATGATTCTGAGTACAGTAGTTTTCTGACTACTGAAATATTTTGCTTTTTTGTTTGCCTTCTCTGTAGAGTGCCTTGCTCAAAGGCACTTGCGTCAAAGGTACGCTTAAACAGTAGGAGCCCTCTGTGCGCTGTTTCTTTCTCATTCCCATCACTTTCTGTCTTATTTTACCTTCATATTCCATGGTGAAATCTCTCACTCTCTTCTTCTGCTTCATATTCCTCAGATTAGTCTTTGATTTTATGTATTCCGTGCTTTTCTTAGTTTTCCCTTGTTTTCTTTTTCAAGGACCATCTGTGCTATTTCCTAATTCTAAAAGGGAGGGAAAGAAAAGGAAAGAAGGAAATTAATGAGACAGATAAGCAGCACAGCAGATTGTATGATCTTTAATTGGTGCAATTAAGGAGAGAAGAACCTTGCTGTTTTGTATCATCAAAGGAAGGCAATGGCATTTTTAGGAAAGAAAAAAAATAATTGGATTTCATGGTGCTTGATCTTGTAGCTCAGACTGCCTCAAAAGGAGGATGCTTCGGAAAGAATACCACCTTATAAGCCTACAATTGTTAGACCTGCTTTTTGCTCAGTCTTTTTAACATTGTATGTCTCCTATGTAAGTTTTCATATACAAAATAGCCACTGAACTGTTAATGCGCTCAAGTTTAATTTGCTGCATTCTCTTTACTTTAGGTTAACAGCCTCTGCGTTTTAGACTGATACTTCCTTACCCACTAACACAAACATCTGTATGTGTGACTCAAGTACCAGAGAAATTATTCTAACCTTTAGAAGAAGTACTTATAAAAATTTACACTTTAGCCTTGAAATTTGTGTCGATTTGCTGTTCTCCAAAATTTTAAAGTCATGTAGGCAAGTTGTCAGGCTGGAAGGTGACATGGCCTGGAGACGTTTTTCTAGCTCTTTTTCACTAGAGGCAGGGTTCATTCAGATGAAATTAATGCCATCCTCAAGTTATTCTTGTGAATATATTTACATGTAGATTAATTATTTTCTTAGGAAAAAAAGATTAAATTCAAACTCCTTTTGTTGCAATGAGCAACAGAAGATGTTTGGTGAAGAAGATGACCAGCTTGGTGAAATGTGAAAGTTTACCACCCCATGACTGTGGTTGGACTTCTCCACACTTCCTTACTGAGCTTGTAGTCTCTGATGTCAGACCCACTAGAGTATTGGCTCTGAACACTTTTCCCTGAAGAAAAACGTGAATATAACATTGTTTTGCTGCAGCTGTATCGCTTATTTGAGCAAAGAGCCAAGGTAGAAAATGGTTTTACATTGCACTGCTTAAATACATAAAAATCAGATCTTTCACACAGCACTGCAATATGCCATACTGTTGAAGACAAAGATCCTAAACCAGGCTCTTTTTATCACATTGGTTTGAGAAACAGTGTGTAAGAAAGAGTTGTGCTGATTCATTTTGTGTATGTGCATGTGTTTTGCTTTGCTGTGGAAAAGAATACACTTCTTTTGTCTATGTAGGCAGGGAAAATATCATGCAAGCTGGAAATATTTCTCCAGTGCTGTTTTAATACAGCTTTCTAGTGATGTTTTGAGGTCTCTATGAAGGAGCATACATGTAATAATTGCAAGTGGTGCCCTGCAGGCATAGGCTTTGCTGCAAGTTCAATTTCAGAAGCTGTAGTCTTGAATGAATATGTTATTTTGTGCTCATTGTGTACTTGTTATGTATGCTCTGGGGTGCAGAGAGAAAAAGGCCAAACCTTTAAGGTTGGAGTTGTCTTCCTGCAGGCACTTGGAGATGATTATTTTGACTCATGCAACACAAGCAGGAAAGAACAATAGATTTCTTTGCTTTTTGTTGATAAAGGCAATGAAAGCCATAGAGGGATGTGCATGTCTTTGTGTGTGTGGGAGAATTCTTTATGTATTTATTTGCATCAGGCTAAAAATACCTTCAAATAAGCTATTTCCAGGGAAGTTGATAGACTAAGTATGATTTAAACAATAAATGTCCTGTCCTTTAAAGGAATAGTAGCAATTAAGGAAAGCAGTGCTGTTACATAAATAGATAAATAAAAAACCTTTCACAAAACAAAAGGTCCTTTTTGGTTTAGAAAGTCCTTTTTTAATTATCTGAAGTTAGCCATCACAGTGCAGATACTATGCAGATATTTTTTAAGTTGTCTATTATATTTTTAACATAATGGTGTCAACTTCTCTGGTTTATCATACTTGGCAAAGAACATTTTCCATATAACAAGATAAATTATAGCTTGTCAGATGAAGTGGAGTTGGATACCAGTAAGAGATTTGATTAATTTTTTTTGAGTAATCAAGCAGGTCAGTGAAAGCCTGAATCAGCCAGTTTTCTTTGGGAGGGGGGAAAAACTTCTGCCTCAGCACCAGTTCTTCCATCTCTCCTGCTAAGCTGCCTTCAGAAGTGAAAATTCCAGCAAGCCTACGCTGCACGTGTCCTCATGGAAAAGTAATGTAGTTTTAATGGTAAAGGAGCACTTGAAAACCAAACCTAAACAAGAAATAAAATTGGAAGCAAGAAGACGCCATAGCTCACTAACTGCCTTTCTTGTTTTCTCTGCCCCCCTTTCCCTTCTGTCTCCAGGTCAGCTCAATTCAGAACCAAATGCAGTCCAAGGGAGGCTATGGAGGTGGCATGCCTGCAAATGTTCAGATGCAGCTTGTAGATACAAAGGCAGGATAACCTTGGGGAAACCTTTCCAGTAAGTATTGCACTCTGCTTTTTAGTCACTGTTAGAGTAGTAGGAAGAACAATCATACTACTTCATAATTATCTCCCTATAAATAGCTGTGTCTTTATGATGCCCAATTTTGAAATGCGTTTCTGAGTACAAAAATTCAGTATCATGTAAGCATGTTAATTTTTTTACACGATGAACAAGAGATTGTCCTGACTGCATCAGTCTGTCCGTAAGCCATAACAAATTTCAGAAGAATTTTGTGATACGATTAAGGTACCATTTTTGCAACAGATCCATCCATTTAAGCATAATATGTATGGTGTTAAATCAATGAATGACAATGTTACAGTAGGAAAATGGTCACTCAGAATGTTCAAAACTCAGTTTAATGTGTGTTTTCTGTCTTCCAGGTTTATGTGAGTTCCTGTATCTTCTTTCCTGTGTCCCCTCTTTTGCCTTGGTGACTGCTTTCTGTGCTCATGATGAGAGGTGTGATGGCTCATTGTTCACCCTTTGTGATTACTCCAGTGAAAAGTTGCTGTTCTGCTCTGATGATGCCATTTATCAGATTGGTCCGACCGTGCCTTTCAGTGGCATGCACACATTGGCCTCTACCAGTATCATGGACATAGATCTGTTTAGGATTGTTTTTAGCTTTTTGTTTGTTTTAAGGCAAATTAAAGCACCAATTTTAGCTTCCCTCATCCCTCACAAATACTAATGCGCAACATTCTGTTGCTTTTTAGTCTTTAAATCTTTTCTTCACTCAAGTAATTTAGCAATGAGTGAGTTTCCGTGAATGTCTTCAATCATCTATTGGTCATACCCATTTTTGAAAGGTCTGGGACCTGCAAGCACAAATGATTATTTCATACAAAATCAGCAGAATAGATGACCGCATGCTTTGTGAGGTTGCTTTGTATGGTGGCCTGCTTGGTGCTAGAAGAAAAAAAAAAAATTGCTTACTGCAAACTGGTGAAAAATTTTGCTGTGGCACCAAGTCATGCCTATTTCTGAAAAAGGACTTGTAACTTAGCTGCTTCAGAGTTATGTCTTTATTTTAGTTTTTATCCAACTGGTCTTGAAATAAAGAGAGAGCTTGCATTCATGAGGCATTTGTTGTAAATGTTCAGTATATTTATTTTGAAAGAGCTGATCTTGAGACTGTAAACCAGTGTAGTACCGTATCTAAGTGTTGTGGAAGCGCTTTAGTCTATTTAAAAAAGAAGAGCATCATGTTTGGCTGCTTCTTTTTCTTTCTACGATTTTTCTCAATTTTAGGCTGTATGGTCATTTCCAGTAGCAGCATGTCAGACTGCCTGCAATATTAGCTGAAAAGTTTAGTAGACCTCTCTAAGTAGTTGGCAGTTTCTGTGTACTAAATATTTAGGGGCCATGGAAGTTGCTAAGAGCAACATCCTAATCTGGCAGAACAGATGCCAATGAAAACAACATACAGGGTGACTTTTTACGAAGTCAGTAAAACGCCTTTTGCTCAGGTTCCAAAGCATGTTTCTTTCACATGTTGTGAAATTGTATTTTAATATTGCACTGTTTTCAGATTATCTCTGTAAATGGTCCCTTTTTTCCCTCTTTGGTGGTGGTTTGAGAGAAGTCAATGATTTGAGTCCTGGTTGAGTTAAATTTTTATGTGAAAAAGAACCCCACATCCAAACAAGTAAGGCATAACTGAGCCTAGTCAGATCCATTTTTATACGTAAACACGCATGTGTTCATAAATACAGATTACTGCCATAAATGGTTCTATATTCTTTTTCCGTTCTTTCCCTGATTTCACATTGCAACAGCTGTCAGGTTGATTTAAACATGTATGAACCTACCTACTCTTCTCTCTCAGTTCGCAAACAACACGTAAAATACAGGACCATGGAGGTCATTTGCCTTCCCTAAGTTGTATTCCAGTGGTAGGTGTCAATTATCTGGTTGAATAGTTCGAATTAGGTTGGATAGTCTTCACTGATAAAGGTACTGATTCGTGATGACAGAAGATGAAGATGTTCAATTGTCTGGGTGCATAAACATATGGCAGTGCAGTGATATTTTTTTTTTAGGGGTCAACATTTCCAATGCCACTTTATCAATGAGTCTTAAATATACTATGATTACAAAATTATTTGAACTTTGTCATTGGTAATAGCGGCTTAAATTTGCTTGCCAAACCTGTCTTGCACTTGTCAAAATGTTTTCAGCTCAATAGCCAGGAAAAAAAATTGACATATTTTTATAACAGACATACTTTTTTTGTACATTGTGTTCATTCTTGAATAAAGTCAGTTCAGTGTTGGCTTGTAGATAATAGAAGGAAAGTATTGACTTTGATTCAATAAATGTTTTCTTTCAGTTGATGGCCTACCCTTTTCTTTTTCATAACTTATATTTGCATTAGAAAAACACTTGCAGCCTACGGACGAATTTGTGGTGAAAATTCTCTGAAGAGTAACCAACCTTTGCAGGCTTGAGGGTTTTTTCATGCCATTTGACCCTTTTGTTGCCAAGTGGATTAAACCATAGTTTTATTGGCAGTTTTGTTGCATTGATTTAGCGTGTATACCAGGGGCTTCTGCAAGGATCTTCAAGGGAAGGTTTCTTAAAAAATACATTGGAAACCTTCATATACAGGCTTTCTTTCTCTTTGACTGCAACTGTGTGTTACTTTCTTGATTGTGATGCAGATTATTGAGGTGATCAGTAGGAGACTTAATTGTACGACTAATCATCATATTATGCACATCTGCATTAAATATACCTGCAAGGCACAATATTGTCTACTCTGTATTTGGCTCAATTAATTTTTATATTTGACACTCTCAAAGTTAATTCCTTAAGCACTAATTTGCTACTTTAAACTTCATGCTAAGTTGTTTTAAAGACTGATAATGAATTCTTTAGCTCATGACAAGTTCTTGAAATTGCCAGTTAAGGAAAAAAGATAGTTCTAAAGGGAAAGAAAGATCAAGATAAAGCCGTGAGATATCAGTCAACTGCAGGGTTTTTTTCTTTAATTGTTGAGGTTACAGAAGCTTAGTACTGTCTACAAATGTGTGTCTGGAAGAGCAGATGTTTTAGTATAACCATCTATAAAAATAAAGGGTTTTGACCTCTTAAAGAAGGAGCCAGCCTGTTTACACTTAGTCTTTAGTCTGTTTAGCTGCCTAAAGCAGTTGTATGAGTCACTTCATCCCTTTTGTGCCTTTTTTAAGTGAGAAGGTGCTGCGTTAGCAACCAAATCTCTGAACATAGTGTTGGTCCCAAGTAGCACTGTACTCTGCCATGATTTGATATACCAAAAAAACCCCAGCCTTCAGATCGAGAAAATTAAGTTGTTAGGAAGTCTTGCCCTGTCTACATAATGACACACTCTTACCAGGTACAATACATGTTTCATCAAAACACAATTATTCTGATTTCAGTATTCCTTGTCTCTCTGGGTTTTTTGGGGGGAGGCGGGGGAGAGGAAGAGTCAATTAAATACAATATTGATTATCAAGGTGTAATTTTTAAAGCTATTCCTATTTTGTGTGTATGCATGTGAATAGGGCCCCTTCCTAGAGAATGGAAAGGGATTTTTGAGCTTCATAAGGATTCTATAGTTCTTCAGCACTTTATTGTAGTTCCTGATCTCCATCTTCTATGAAGATCTCTATGCATGCCACTCAAAAGATTTCATTAATTGACTGTACTTTGGCTCTTTATATGCCTAAAATAAAACAAAATTAAAAAAGTACTACGTCCCCTTCTGAAACTACTAGGAAGCAGTATAGGGTTTACCAAAGAAAGTTTGATAGGTTTTTATATTTGTAAAAAAAGTTTAATGGAAGAGGCCTGGGTAGTACCCATTCCCACAGATCAAAAGCTTTTGGTGAGGATTTCACACCGATTGTGATCCTGGATTTTGCAGTTTGGGAATATTGCATTTATTTGAATTTCAACAGTAAAATCTCCATTCCTTATTCCATATCCCTTTTTCTATGATCACAGCTAATCACAGAAGACTGCGCACAATTATGCATATTATTATTATTATTATATTATGCACTGTTTACTCTTTAACATTTTCTTATTCCTTCAAAACAGTTGTTAACATGATAGAATGATGAAATCTGGACTAAATTGCAGATTTAGTGGTATAATGCAATTCTGTGAGCACAAACAGTTACATCAGGACACAAAACACTTTCAGAGTAAAAGACATTATAGGCTCAGTATTTGGGATGAGAGTTTGAGGCTGCTTTTGTATTAAGTCTATAAAAACATGCTGGTTGCAGCCACAGGCTACAACTTCCCTACGAAACTATTCTACTAATGGTAAGAAGATGTAAAAATGATAGTCAGCGCAGCACTACCTTATTTCTGAAGAAGTTCACCTGCCTGAGACTGACGGCACATGCAACGTGTGCCACTGGGAAGCTAAGAGATACTGAGTGAGGGAATTGCCAAGCAGTGAGCAAGATTCCCCAGAACGAGGCATAATGAAAATGCAGCCATTCCCTGCTGGCAAAAATCTGTGCATCGAAGCAGCAATAGGTAGATTGTAGGTGGTTCTTTCAACGTTTGGTGTTAGGTGATTAGGAGTGATCTCTGTGCATAGATGCAATAAGCCAGCATAACTGGAAGTTACCGTGAACTTGAGCAAATAACATTCTCTAAGTGCAAGCCATACTTTTTGAATCATCACTGTGAATGTATAGCTCTGGCTAGATTCCTTGAAAACCGACAAAACACATGACTAGACAAAACAGTAAAACATCCTTCTCACTCTTGATAATAGATGTCCTACCTTATGCAATATTGGCAGATATTAAAGTGGTATTTTGGTGTGCATATTTAAAAAGTTCATGTAATGGAGAAGAATTGCATGTGCTCTTCAGTATTTCAGAAGAAAACCCATTTACTTTTACTGTATTCATGGCATGAAGCAAAGTGCTCATACATGTGCACGTCATCACTTAACATTATTAAATCAGTTATAAATTATTTTAAAATGTGCACTAATCAATAAATAAATTTACAAATATTTAATTGTATTTAGCATCCCAAATAATAATTATGTAGTCCTGACTGTAGATCCATATACAGTTACTGTGACATTAAAGCTTATTGAAAATGATGTCCTGGCTCTGCCAATGATTGGTAGAAGTACTTCAAAGGCATACCAGTAAAACTAATTGGGACTGGTCCCATCTACTTACCCTCACAGTCTGTGCCAGCACTGACACTGATTTGGCTGCTCAGCTGACTCTACTGGGTACCGACCTATAGTAAAGGTGGTTTTTTTGGCGAGATTGGTTAGTTTTAACCTGGATCAGTTTCTTCATGTTCATCCAGAGTAAGCATGGGAGTGAGTGGCATGGGATCAGAAATAATCTGTTATGGAGAACATTGATAGCTTAACCTGGCTGTGGAAAAGCATCAAGCTTTCTGAATTAAAAAAACCCAACCACAGAACATTCAGCCTAGTGGCAAAGCTTAGCCGCAGCTGGGGCTGTGAATAAGTCTACGGAAAAGCTACTTCCACTTTTTGGGAGCTCTATTTCCATGTATCAGGCTCACCAGCTTTGCCCAGGTTATTCTGTTTGGTTTGGGGGCACAGAGCATGTTGAAGACATTGACAAATGGTCAACTACATCATCACCAAGAGTCAGCCAACCTCAGGTGGTATCATTCATCTCTGCCATCAGTGCTAATTTCATCTATCACCACTACACAAGACATGACTTTCTGCCTTCACACAAGCTAATAGAAATGATGAGTTCAGACTTCAAGCAGGTTTCCCATTAAGCCCAGAAAACACAGCGTGCTGGTGGGGTTGGCAATAATTTGCTGAATACCAAGCTTGCTTACTTAAACATGATGCAGAATGGTATAACCACGTTTATGAATGATGAGCTGTCATGCAACAGGCATGTTCATTTGTAATAACATAGCTATTTAAGCATTTGTGGGAGCTTTTCATGGCATGGATTGTCTATGGCCAAGTGTATCTTTTTTTTCCAAAGATTTGATGATCTGTTTTCAGACACAAGATAGTAACAGAGCCTATTAGCAGAAAATAAGAGTAAAGTTTGGTTTATCAGTTCTTTCAAGTGATGTGGATGCTTCACTTTTGGACTTGGCTTGTAGTAGAAGACACTCCTGATATGCCATGACACATGCACAGAGCAGGGCTGGAGAGCTGGTAGATAACACTGAAATCGGCTTACTCTGATTTTCCAGCAGTTCAAGAAGGTGTTGGTATATGCAAGGGCCGTGATAAGCTTTATCAGTCCAACAGTGACTTTGAAGGTAGGAGATGTTTCCGCATGAAACATGTATCCACTATAGATACATGTAATTTTTCCTCAAAATGCTAAGCAATAAGAAAGCTTCTTATATCGATGTCATCATTCAGGCAGCGCTGGTCTTCTACCAGTGCTCTGCATGGGAATGTGCGTTGTTTCGCCCATGCTATGCCTTCAGTGCTACGAAGGGGCTGTTGGCTTTTGGTTTGTTTTTTAAATCTCTTACCATTACACCAGCCTTTGTAGGTTAAAATTGAAGTATCTGCTAGGCAATATAAGCATATTTTGCATTTATGCATTTCCTGGTGGGAAGCTCAGCTGAGTGACTCCTGTTGATACAGCAATGATGTGAGGAGCCCTCATGCACCACACAGGAGCTGGGGTTTATCTTTTCCACCTGCTGTCACTCACTATGATCCCTCACCAAATGTGTGAGGTAGGCTGTTAAGCAAGGCCAGTTCTTAAAGCATCACCTTTAGGAGGAAGATGAGTATTACTTGGAATTGATTCTGAAGTCCTCAGACTTCATGAAATGTGGCAGCACTAGGGAAATGGCTATTCTGAAACAGTTTTCCTTAGGAAATCTTCTTTACAGTAGCAATAAAACATGCAAAGAATCATAATCTTTGGAGAAGAGTACACTTTCCAGGTGGATAATGCTGATGTACATTTTGGCACTTCACAGCTTTTTCCACTTGTCACAATTTCACCAACTGGAGCAGTAACAATCATCTCGTGTATGGTGTATGCATTAAGCAGCAGAGATAACGCATGGATGTGGAGGTGTTTTGCAGCATTTCGATCCACATTCATAAAGGAGAAAAACATTTCAGAAGGTGGAAATAAAGAATCAACAATCACATTTCAGTGAGCAACGCTCTGGAGTTGGAAGGATGGAGGACTGTGTGGAGGGCAGATACTAATGGTGGGTGAGTGAAAAGAAAGGAGGGTAAGTCAGGGAGGAGGGTAAACTTTGATAGGTATCCAAGCACTGTACCCAGGCCAGTTCCCCATGGTGCTCTTTTCAAGAAGGAGCTGTTGGCAACAGCCACAAAACCAGAGCCCAGTGCTTGTTCATTTTTCACTGTTTTAGGTAGTAGGTTCCAAGCCAATTACTCTTTCTGTAAGTTGCAGCAGACATTTGGTTTCCAGCTGGCATAAGAAGGAGCAGGGGTAGGAGCAGGGTAGGAGCAGTCCAGGGGAACAGGGCTGCGTGGTGAACAGAGCTGGGAAATGAGGCTCTTTTTGACAATTTTCAAAGTCTGTATTAAATGCAAACTATTTTTCTTAATGTGAACATACATAGGATGGTGTGATGGATGCCCATGCAGCTCCATATCTCTTAAAAAAACATTCAGAATTCTGTTTCCAAACCCATTTGCTGGAGCTGGACAACATCAGCATGATATTGCTGCTACAGGTCCAAGTTCCAACATTTCTTTTTATTGACTAGAACCACCCACTTCTATCTGTTTACATCTATCCACAGTTGCACAGATGCAGTTTTCCTCAGAGACTGCCAAAATGCACCCAGCCCAGCCCTTGGATGGGAATTTAATTGCCATGCCATGCTTTGGTTAAGAGCTTCCTCACTCATTCTCTGAATCACAACCAGAGCACTGGAAATACATGACAGAAGGAAACACAGTGGCTAATGCAACAGCTTTGTAAAACCTAGAACTGCAAAGTTAGATCAAGATGACTGCTTACTAAAACAATTTTAAATAGGATTTTCAGACTCTTAAAACACACTTGCATACCCAAACACTTAGAGCAAAATTAAACTGTTCTGACCTCCATAGATGCAGTGGCCCATACTGTCCCCAACGTACATGCTATAATGAGACATAATGATTTCTTCTCTAAGAATGAGTGCCTAATGGTTTCTGGGGCACGAGGCAATTCTCAGCGGCTGTGCGAGACATCCACCTGCCTCCTGCACAGCAGCGCTTCAAATATCCATCCGGCAGCAATGCGGTGGCCAGCACAGCACCAATAGGACAGACGTTTTGTCCCAACCCAACATGCCAAAGCCATTTGGCGTGAGGGACTTGCGACTGTTTTTGTCAGTGCTTGCAGGCGTTGCAGCCACTGGCAGGTAAAGCCTGCAGCAAACGCAGTGCCCCCAGCCTGCAGCCCCCAGTGCCCCCCCTTCTGTGTGGGCCGGTGGGGTCTGCCACAGCG
Organism: Pygoscelis adeliae; assembly: GCF_000699105.1. Classification (NCBI taxonomy): domain Eukaryota; kingdom Metazoa; phylum Chordata; class Aves; order Sphenisciformes; family Spheniscidae; genus Pygoscelis; species Pygoscelis adeliae. The sequence goes on along the minus strand of NW_008824938.1, from coordinate 381,975 downwards.
AGACTCGCTCAAAACATGTGCAACCGCAGCAGCTGCCCTGCTCCAGGGGCAGCTGAGACAGCCCCGGCCTCACCCCAAACTAAGCGAGTCGTTTGCATCACATTCCTGGGCAGCACTGCTACCCTCCTAAGTGCAAATTCGCATAGTATTGCACTGAGTTAAGAAAACCCTTCTCAAATCAGATTTTCTAAGTAAGGGCACTTGGCTAACTATGCGCAAAGAAAACTCAAGTCCTCCTCCTCCCTGCCTCCATTTAGCAGGGTTATGCCAGCCCAGCCAGCTAATGGAAGGGCAACTGGAGCTGGTTATTATCAATACAATAATCAGTGCTGTCACTGCTTGGAAAACTGTGATCAAATATGTGCAGCTGCTCATTTGGATAGCTTTCCTTGGTGGGAAATCTATCCACACCCATGAAGAAAAATCCTCCATGGGACTGACATGCCTTCTAAATTTAAGCTTCTCTGTAAGTAAGAAATTTCCACAGTCCTGTCCAACAAACCATGCCATAGGGCCCCTAAACCCCCGCCCCACGCCCAGTATTAGCAATCTTGATGTTCATATTACGAGATGTTTAAAAAGTTGCAATAAATATTTGGATAACTGGAAAGTGGGCACTGGCGTCCCTGGATGGGCAATTGCTTTAGATAGCTCATTGTCCCAAGGTAAAGCCAGTTTCACAGCACACTGGACTATTGAGAACGCTACAGACCAATCCTCTGACCATAAATGAACCTGCGAATGAGAATGGCCTTTTCTAATCAGGCCAAGGGGATCCAGAATCAGGAGGCTGCAAAGAGTTTAAAGGATTTTACAAAATTAAGAATACATTTGCATGGTTCAGGATTTCATTGCCTTGCTTTTTCCTCTGCACAACCTTTTGCCCAAATTTCTGGTATACCACATCATCTGCATTTTTATTCCTTCACTGTGTACTACTTAAGGTTTTGGACTTCTGAGAACTATTTCTTAAGACTTTATGTGCTACTGATGTTGTTTGTTTCCCACCTGAGGTCAGTCTTAATCCTCCCATCACAAATGGCATCATAGCCACATTTACATGGATTATCAGGAATCTGCAGCAGGAGCTAATGAATTTAAGTGAGGCTTGAAACAACCAACATAGGAAAACTGCCCATAAACATCTCCTAGAATGCTCTTGAAGTAGCATTAGCAGTGTTTTGATATTTGGTCTGGGGCTAACAACCTCTAAAGGATAACAGCAGTGCCACATTTTGCTTTTGTAGCGTTGCATCAAATGACTGGCATCCCAGGCCTCATCCTCACTTCAGTCAGTAATACTTATTGAAAGGTCACTTCAGAACTTTCTAGTGAGGTGCACAAGCACACAGGGTATAATAGACACTTTGAAAAATAAAAACTAATTTATTTTTTATTAATAATTATATAAATCAGCTAATAATTTTTTTCGTAAACTAATGGCCCCATCCCTTGCCTATGTTCTGTACCCAGAAAGATAAAACTGCTTCAGAAGCAGCAGGGTAACAAGAGAGTTCTCTACTGCTTCAAGCAATTACCACAAGGTAAGAAAAAATAGATTTTCTGAGAAAAGTAAAAAGGGTCATAGCACTCTTGTCAAAAAGCCTCATTTATTTTAATGAAATAATTTATTTGAACGAGGACTGCAGGAACTAAGCCAGGATAGGACAACTTCTCTCATCGGAGGTCACTGCAACTTACTTTTACTTTGCTAATTTATGTCAGTAAGAGCACTTAGGGTCACCTGGGTGAAGAGAGAGAACCTTTCACTTCTAATACAGCTTTCCGTCACTTCTATCACAGATATTCATTTGATGGGACATAGGAACAAGATCTGTCTGCCAAGCAGCTGCAGGGAGACAGTCCTGTTACCAACATCTCGGCATGACGGAATAAACACCAAACCAGAAGATGAAAGACTAAGGAACTTGCACAGATAGATAGGATAATTCTTTTTCCTCTGGTTCCTATAAGCAACACCTCCAAGGAAAGTGGGAAGGACAGTGAAAGGGGAGCTGCCGCGGTCATGCCTGCTATAACTGAGAGCTCTGTCCACGAGACTGCTCATCTGGCATTTTGCCCACACACACTAGGTGGTATACCAGCTGTGCGCAAGAGGCAGAGGTCTCTGACTGTGCAACCTTGTGTGGTTTCAACAAATATCTCTTTGTCTGTGAGTATGCCTGCATGTGATCGTCAGAGATGTTGTTTACAACACTAAAATGCTCCCTTAGCCCCAATGACACAACATTGTCACTCTGATGTAATACCATCTAGCCCTTATCTCTGAGAATAGAGGTGTCAAAAACATACCATCTATTTTCCTTACAAACACGGTGATTAATGGAGGGATGTTATTGTGAACATAGCACCATGTCCTCCTCTAAGCAACCACTTAGAGCTAAGTGTTGCAGGTCTTGCCATTTTGGTCCTGTGCTTAAATGCAAAGTGAGTATCGATTTTGATTGTTTGTGGTTCTTTAATCAGCAAGTGGGTTTGATGTTTGCATTCATGGGTTATGGGAAGCAACAGAAAAATCCCAGCCTGCCTGGAGGTGAAAGTGCACAAAAAGGTGTGTGCTGCAGGATCAGTGGTTCTCTTAAAAGCCAGACCCACGGTGTGGCTGCCCAGCTGCTCCAAGGCTGAGCACAGGGCTCAACATAAAAGCCCACAAATACAAGCAAGCTTTGGCAGCAGTTCTTGGGAGTGAGAAAAGGAAAATTCAGCAGCTTCTGCATTTCCATGCTCCACTAGCTTTCTTTGGTCGGGTAAACCTGCCTAGATAGAGGAAAAAATGGGAAAAGTCTTTGGCGTGTCCCCATGGCTGGTCCCTGAGGGAAGGAACGTTTTTGGGCAGACACCTAGTGCTTCTGGGCTGATGAAAACATGGCGGTGTGCAAATCCTCAGATGGCAAATGACTGTCAGCACCAGGACCCAAGGAAGATGGTAGGCTAAGTGATGTGAGTTTCTTGTAGCTCATGGAAAACTGATAACTGGCTTTGAACTCTGCACCAGCCTCCTTCAGAAGTGGGAAAGGTCTGGGTTTTGGTGCAGAAGTGGCTAAGCTGAATGACACAGCAATGCCTGCTGATGAACTGAAAGATTTAGTCCATTGCAGGAGCCTTTGTGCAACTTGGATTTCCTCACCAACTTGCCTCTCGTCTTGCCATGTAGTCTGAGGATTCATTATGCTGAAAACCAGCTTTCCAGTC
>NW_008824938.1:377266-378679 GCF_000699105.1 Pygoscelis adeliae | reverse complement strand
CTGCCACTGTTGCTGATGGGCTCAGCTTTGGCCAGTAGCAGGGTTGAAACAAGGACAGGGAGATCACTCAACAATTACTGTCACGGGCAAAACAGACGACTTGGGGAAATTAATTTAGTTTATTGCCAATTAAACAGAGTAGGATAATAAGAAATAAGAAGAAATATTAAAACACCTTCCCCCAACCCCTCCCATCTTCCCAGGCTCAGCTTCACTCTTGATTTCTCTACCTCCTCCCCTCCGAGAAGCGCAGAGGGATGGGGAATGGGGGGTGCGGTCAGCTCATCACATGTTGTCTCTGCCGCTCATTCCTCTTCGCTTTCTTACCCTGCTCCAGCGTGGGGTCCCACCCACAGGCTGCAGTTCTTCAGGAACAGACTGCTCCAGCGAGGGTCTGCTGTGGGGTCACAGCTCCTGCCAGGACCCTGCTTCTGCGTGGTCACAGCCTCCTTCGGGCATCCACCTGCTCCAGCGTGGGGTCCTCCACAGGCTGCAGGTGGATATCTGCTGCACCGTGGAGCTCCATGGGCTGCAGGGGGACAGCCTGCCTCACCATGGTCCTCACCACGGGCTGCAGGGGAATCTCTGCTCTGGCACCTGGAGCACCTCTTCCCCTTCCTTCCTCACTGACCCTGGTGTCTGCATCGTTGTTTCTCTCGCATGTTCTCACTCCTCTCTTCCAGCTGCTGTTGCACAGCAGAGTTTTTTTACCCTTTCTTAAATATGTTATCACAGAGGCACTGCCACTGTTGCTGATGGGCTCAGCTTTGGCCAGTAGCAGGTCCCTCTCAGAGCCAGCTGGAGCTGGTTCTGTCTGACACGGGGGCAGCTTCTGGCATCTTCTCACAGAAGCCACCCCTGCAGTCCCTCCACTATCAAACCCTTGACACATAAACCCAGCAGACCAGTACATCCCTGGTATTAATCTTTCCCTTATGCCTCAGAGCTTCTTTGAAAAATGTGGTGGGCAGACATTACCCTCTTTCACACAAGGTGGACTGGTGAGTGCTAAGTCTTATTTTCTTTAAGACACTGCACAGAACAGGTGCTGTAAGATGTCTGCTACTCCCATTCACACTGGCTAACAGCTGGCTTCCCTCTCAGAGTATACAGGTGACTTCACCTAGTAAGGCAGTGTACAAGGGTTCGGACGTCTCTCGGCATACTGCGAGTGGTGGTGTGAGTCACTGTGTAAGTCTCTGCGGTGTGCTGCTGCCCTTGGTCCTCTACAAGTGTCTCTGGGTGAAGGCAACATGAACTAGTCAGAAGCACACTGATGTGGTGTACAGGTTTCTCATTCCAAGTAAGAGAAAAATAGAAACACATGAATCTAGACAAAAATAGTAAAACTCTGTATGCTTATTCCGCCCCCCCCCCCCCCCCCCCCCCCCCCCCCTGTCCCCCTCCTCCAAC
>NW_008824938.1:327341-377134 GCF_000699105.1 Pygoscelis adeliae | reverse complement strand
ACTCTACAGCTTCAGTGAGGGTTATCTCAGATGCCAAACTTAGGGCAACCCCATTTTCTCACTGAGCATTTGGCTGTCAGTCTTTAAAAGGTCTAAAGTCCTAAAAAATCACGTATGTGAAGAAAAAAACCCAGCATAACATTGCTTATCCACTAGATCCCAAACACTCGTTAAACTTCTCTCTGCTACAAATCAGCTTAAAATGGTCAGCTCGGTTGAGCTGAATGAACCCAGGACTCCCCCTGTGCTCCCATCTGCACTGTGAGCCCCTCTTTCTCTGGGTTGCACCTTTCAGCAGAGCAGTCAGATTTTAACAAACCACTATGACTAGCTCTGTGATGACGCTCTTGGAGCCCTCAGCTCACAGGACAGGCAAAAAAGGCAGCAGAAAACAATGTCCCCTCTAAAGGTTAAAACAGAGTTGCTGTCTGACACAGTGCCATATGCGCCATATTACTGTCTGCTGTACTCTTTTGCTTCAGCTGAAACTGAAAAGACGAACTGGTGGTGCCCATGGTTTTCTGCTGGCATCCCCACCTCCTGTTGCATTGTCTCCTCGCTTCTAGCTGTGAGCCTTGCTCCTGGGCATTTTAGCACTAGTTCCAGCCAGAGCCCATGACCTACCCATTTCCCACCAGACACGCTGACAAGAAGCATTTTACTGCCCTAAGTTAATTACCACCTCAGAAAAACAAAAGCTCTTCTGCGTGTCCCTTAAGACTGTCCCAAATCTCTGAAGACCAAACCAAAGAAGTAACTAGAGACTGTGCTTTTTTTCTCCCTCCCCAGGAGCAAGACAGTAACAAGTTCTAACAAATACATGACCAAGAAAAAAGCTACATGTTTTCTGCTGCATTTGGCACTCAGAAATAAGCAGTAGTTAGCACAAAAATATGGGGGAGGGAGAAGAAAATGTGTAACTCAGACTATGATGCTATCCTCTTTCATCAACAAGTCTGCCTAAATTCTGGATCTCCTTCTCTTGCCTCCTCTTAGACCTGGCAAGCAGCTGACCTGGCAAGCACTGTTGAAAACCATTGTTGGTTTTGGACACCTTCCATCTGTTAGTTCCTTATGAATAAATTCAAAGAGCTGTTGTATACAACTGCCTTTAAGAAAAGGCACTTCTGAACTAGATAGGAAATACACTGTTTTTGAAATACGCTGTTCAAGAAGAGTGTACACAGGACAAAACAGTACATGCATAAGCATGCCTCGTTCACAGGTCATGCTCCAGCCTGGTACTGGTTTTCAAAACGTTCATTGGCTCTAAGCTGCTTGTGAGAGAGGTTTCATGAGATGGTACTAAGTAGTCAGACAGCATGACTAGCTTCCAGCCTGAGCCCAGGTCTTCCTGCAGTGCTTTGTTCTCACATCCCTCTCCAACTTTCTTGCCCCAAAGCTGATCCTAGCTGCGTAGGACATGCAATACCAGAATGGCATGAACAGCCCAAAGCTTCAGGAGTGGGCACCACGTGGACCACATCACATCTGTGGTAGCTCCAAGGGCCTCGTGCTGCTCCAACACTGCCATTTCCCTTGGGAAGGCTCCAGTCCTTCTCCGCTTAGGAATGGCAGAGCGACCGAGCGTTTCCCACTCTGGGCCCCTGCACTTGCTTTGCCTTGCAGTGCTCCTCCACGAGGACAAGCTGGTTTCTAGCACCACATATAATAGTTCCCTACCAACACTGGGAAAAGAAACTTCCTCACCTCACAGCCCTGGCAATGTACACTTAGTACAACAGCAAAGCTCACAGGCACGCTTCTCCAAATTGTCACCTAGGATGAGAAACCAGCTCTGCAGAGACATCAATTATTTTGAGAGCAGATGCGAAAGCTGCCTGCCCAATTTATGTGGCAATCACTGTTGCGATTCTTGATGAAGCCATTTACATTTAGGATACTCTGGTCAGCTACAAAGGGAATAGCTGCCCTGTGCTTTGCGCAGCTCTGCTGCCTTGGCTGTTTCCTGCACTGAAAATGGTGGCAGTGCCACTGCTGGGTGCAATGGCTCCATCAGTCTACGCACCACCCAATTTTCCACTCCCTGTTAAACATGCGTCTGCATACCTTAGACCATTAGAAGGTGCCAGGCACATTTATCACACAGATGAGGCCTCTGCTCCCTGCAGTAAAGAGAAAATAAAGATAGTGCGCTGTAAAATAAGAAGCAGAGCAATGTATGCTGTAGATACAGGGCATGAAAAATGTCACACATGCATTTAATCTTCCTATAAAACTTGTTTTCTTGTGCCAGTCTGTAGCAAGGCAAACTTCAAGGTATCTGTGCAGCAACTGGTTTCTCCCCCAACCTCCTACTTGCTCCCACACTCCTCCTACTCTGGTAAAACCAGTCCAATCTTCCTCTTGAGCTGCATTGCACAAGACGTGACTGAAGAGGCTTGAATGAGCATTTTTAAAGCTCTGCTGAGGTCTGAATGGCAGCTCTGAGCTTGAGTCAGTGGCATCAGAAGGAGCCTCTCTCCGAGTCCCCCCTCCTTCTCCTTCAAGTCCCTGTGTGATGCTGTTGCCCCGCATGTCTGACCCCATGACCAAAGCTCTGGCTAGGCTGCTGCTGCTGCTGCCTTGCCCTCTTTATGCCTTGCCTCCCTGCTCTGATAGTCCCCATACTTTTTTCCCTCCATGTGCTGCTCATGATGATTTTTCCTTTCCCTCTCTTTGGCAGTGTTTTAGCCTTGTGTTGTTGCAGCACCCCGTGGTGTGTGTCCCTCTTTCCTGTTCCTCTGTGCATGACCACAAAAGGGTAGTGCAAAGCACGTACTCTATTTTCTCAACCATTGACACAGCAAAAAAGAAAAAAAAGCCAGGGGGAGGAATAATGAATGAGCATATGGACAACACATCTGGAACTACAATTACTGGTAAGCTGTCCCGTAAGTGTGATTACCCCTATATACACAGACTCACACCATAGCTACAAGCAACTATATCCTCCAGGGTTCGATAATTAGATTCTCTAGAAGAGATGTCCCATGGCTCTTGCCCATGTAACACAGGTTTTTCATGATAGCAGTGAAGTACTTGGCAAACGCTGTTCTACAGAGGTATGGAAGAGAAATATTTTAGCTACTAGTACACTTTGATCTCTGGTGAAACATGTCCTGACCTCTGACGTCAGAGTTATTTCCATAGCTCATTACCTCATTTGGGTAAGCTTCTCTTGGGTCCCGTCTGCTGTAGGGGAGCTTCTTTGGGCTGGGAGGTCTCAGGAAGTGGTGCGTATCAGGGGTGGAAATTTTTGGGTGCCTTGATCACCCATACTAAATTTGTAAGTTTTTCTTCAATGCTTGAGAAGCGGTTAGACACTTAAGGAAAGATGCAAGGAAGATGAAGTGTTAGTGTTAAGAGCTTCCAAGTCCACAACAGAGCACACAGACTGAGAAGACAATAGCATTGTAGATACAACTTTTGCACTTCAAGCATTTGCACAGAATACTGTGTTTCCCTCAAACACTGCAGACCTCTTCTGCAGGCAGTAGTGATGGGAATGTGCCTGTTGCAAAACAAACTGCTAAGTATACACAGTCAATTATTTTCCTTTATTTTCTTTTTGTGGTTTTGATTCTTTAGGTAAGAGTTTTACTAGGGATGAGCAAACAGCACTCTAGCAGCATATCTCATAAGAACAAATAAATGCAGCAAGCTCACAGGGCAGCTGTACAGTTGAGGGTTGTGTGGAGCCTGATGACAGCTAAGAGAAAATAGGGATTGAACGCAGCCTGCAGCTACTAACACCAAAAACTTCTAACGTTTACAATACAAACATGTATATATGGACTCAGACAAAAGGTAATAACCAAGGGCAATATTCTAACATTTCTTTGTTCCTCTTGCCATCAGGGATAGTCAGGCTTCTCAAATTACTTTTCTGTAGTTCATATATGGATGAACTGTTCCTATACAAATAGTTTTGCCAGTATGAGCCAGGATTGAGCAGTTTGCTGAAAAGCAAACGCTCATCGGCCAGTAGCTGATGAGACACTTCAGGTACCACATGCCTGTATTTGGTATTCCTCCATTTGCGCTTTCAGTCTTTCATGAGATATTCTCCCACTGTATCAGACTAAAATGAATCTGCCTATATACAATATGCATATGCAAGCAAACAATTACTACCAACAGGAACTTGGTTGCTGCAGTTTTGAACAACGTGCTGGAGCACCCATTCATTTATTTTCCACGACTCACAGCAGTAAATGCAGTAAGAAACAGATGTGCACATACACTCTGAAGCGGTTAGCTGCCAGTATACCTGTGGATCATAATTATAGACGCTTCTGAAGGTGTTGCACACCTTTTGTGGTGTTTTTGGACAGAGTGGCAAGAATAAGCTGACAGAAAAGTCTTTAATAGTGCCAAAAGAGGAGCCAGAGGGTCAGAAAAATATGTGCCTCCCAAGAATGAGAGAAGTGTAGTTTTGGTTTCATTTAGCTTCTTCCTTTCCTTGGTTGTTGTTCTTTTTTGCTTACACTTTCAATACCTGTGCTAACAAATATCTATAAAGCTTATTATCAATCTTGCTGAGTTAAGAAAATCACTGCCACATGCAAGCATGAACACTGTAATGTTGGCTCTAAAATGAGAGCAGATTGAGAAGGGACAGTTATTTTGAAGTGAAACTTGGAGGCTGTTTCTTGTTGACAGTTTTGTGGACTGCAGAGGAAGAAAAGAAGGGCAAAAACTGAGAGAGGAACAGAGGTTGTATCTGGCCAGCTGAGCACAACTCCAAGCCAGGTCAGGTCATTCTAACCTTTTCTGTGTTTTTCCACTCTTCCTTTCCATTTAAAAGCAAGTCCAAAATACAAGAGCTTAGTGTCACAAGCTAATAATGGAGTTGGTATGCTTCTGAAGTCTCTGCTCATGTATAAATCTTCCTTAACTGCTCAAGCCAACTAAACTTTCAAACAGTGCCAGAAGAGTAGGCTGCAGTCCTGACTTACAAGCATGCATAGTGCATGCATTCCCTGAAAGACAGACGATGCATGGGACAGAGAAGTGTATTAGCAGCGATTTTCAGACTACACCTGCAATGTCATACTTGTTAAATAATTAATATACTTAAAAATTACTCTCAAGGGAGAAGAAGGGCTTTAGGACGTCTACAAAATCATTCATGTATTACCCTGGACTATTTTTTGTATTACAATTATGCCTAGAGACTCCAGCTGAGACTGAGGACCCCATTCAGTCAATAGGCTCTGCGTAGTCAGAGTAGTCACTGTAAGCTCTCCAGGGAAATCTGAACCAACAAAACAAGAGATAAAATATTACTTTCAGGTGTCAGACCAAAAATACAAAAAACCTCCTTTTTTCCCCCTCAAAAAAAACCTTGAGTGCCTTCAGGTTGTGGCAGAATCTCCTGTGAAGGAGGAAACAGGCCGAACTGAGAAGTATTTCTGCAGAAATAGTTTGTAATTTCCTTTCATCAGTCCTTAAAACATGTCACATTTACAGGCTTCATCCTCCCTTTCTATTCTATCACAGAATATAACTGACACCCACTGAACAAGAACTGCTGGATAAATAAGTTTTACATCACCATAGGTTTTTCTCTAGGTGAGAGGTGTGCCTCTTTAAATCGGCATTAATCTAGTTCTTTTTTTTCCATAAACCAACTCACAGTAATGAAATAAATACAAGCCAGGGGACTTACTATGTTGTAGGTGGCATCTGATGTAATTAAAAAGCTAGTTAAAAGGAAAACCACAATCGTTTCTCTGTCATCCCTCCTCGAAACAGCTCTTGGGGAACTTTTGCAATGAAAAAATATTTCTTAGAAGAAAGCTACTAAAAAAGTAGGAATTAGGTGAGAGAATATCCATTGCAAGGTGCTTTCTCATATTAAAATAGCATGCCTTCTTCAGAAGTGTATCTGCTCATATCTGGTACCCCAGAGTACAAGAGATGTTTCGTGCATTCATTCCACACAGAATTTCCTTATGTTTTCTTTCCTTATGTTGCTACACAATGGTGTTAGGGTATCTTCATACCAAACAAACCAAGTCTACTTTATCTTCCTCTTCCCTGTCCCCTCACTACATCAAGAGTTCCAGTGCGTCACCTTCCTCTTGGTCAGAGGCACCAAAAGCAATTCTGTCCTTCCGACACCCCTTTGCTAAAAGAAAAAATGATTTTTGCCTAGCTCAGATAGGGCCATCCATGCAGAAATGGTACCAGTGAGGAGTTTCTGCTGTAAGGAGGCTAGACAAGGGTAACTGTGGCATTTCATGAGTCAAGTCCTAAGGCTGAAGGAAGGCTCAACAGTCATATGTAGATTTTACTCAAATAATGGAGAATATGTACAGAAAGGCAGAAAAACATTCACTTAATAAAGGTTTTATTAATTTTGCATCTTAAGTCAGCTGTCCTGTTGACTGGCAAGTTTGTCACTGGCTGGAGCAAGCCTGTCTAATGCTGAACCTCTCAGTCAGCAAAACAATGCTATTGCAAACAACAGATTTAATTACTCCCATGTATGCAAAGAGATAGTTTCCATGCATGTAAAAAATGCTTGATGAAAGTGCATGGAGTAGGTTGCTGAAGCACAAGCTTCTCCATACATTCAAATATGTGCTTGACTATACACAAATGCACACGGAAATGTACACATTTCAAATTTGTCAGGGAAATTTTTAGCAACTAGTGGGGGAGAAGAGGTCATGAGGGCCATCACAGTTTATTCCAAGGCATTGTATTAGGTCATTCACAAAGTGTGGCATATTCAATATGCCAGTTTTCTCTCAAATCTCCACGATTAAAGAGCAAAAAAAAAAGCTTTAAAAAACCCCTCTTTCTCTAATTTTATTAGATATAATTCAGAAACTATTGAAAAATTTGGATTTTACCAACAACAATTAAGCTGCTCTATGTCTTGAGATACATTAAATTACTAGATTTGCTGCATTATTGGCAAGAAATGACCCTGTGACATTTGGTGAAGACAGAATTTCTGAGGAATCAGCTGTCTGGGTGTCTGCTTCCTATGTGGCAACAGAATAATAAAAAGGATATGGGTCAGAGAACCCAAGAAATAATGGAGTTATTTATCTTGATGGATGAAGATATCAACATTCTGAGTTAAAATCATGCACAACAGGTGAAGGAACAGTGATGTTTTCTGCAAAAAATATCTTTTCTTATTGTGAATTCCCAGCAGCATTGTTAAAAATTGAGCGTTTATTTTCAGCATGAAAGATAAAAATGGGGATATTAAATATGTTTTACCCCAACAGCAATTCACTCTTGTCACCCAGCATATACTGTCTTCCAAGAACTGGGAGGTGATTTTTGGCAGTAAATTTGTTTAGTGGCCCTGACCAGAGGTTTCTGGCAGTGAAGGTGGCAGATCCTTTTTTTCTGTACACAGAACTTATCAAAGAAAATCTCATTCAACAGAATTAAATCTGTTTTCCCTTTTGCTAACCAAATATGACACAACATCTAAGAATTAGCTGAAGCTGCTGATTTAATGAAACATTAAGGAGGGGATGGGAAACAGGTTTACTCCAGAACAGCCGAAAGCTACAGAGCAAGCTCAGCACGTAGCAAGAATTACATCTTCTTCCATGTTCAGTTATTGAAAAAAAAAGTATGTCACAGCATGGAACATGCACTGGAAACATTTTCCATGTGGTTACTGCTCTGAAGCACAGAAGTGCTACGGACAGAAAATTGGGTAAGGCTTTAAAGCAAGTGTAAATGAAAATTTAAAAAGCATCTGACTTAAAGCATCAGTTTGTCTTTGCATGCACCACAGGAGTTTTTTCCTTGTTTGCACTTCTTGATTAAAGAATTTGTCCTAGCATGAGGCAGGAAGCTTGGTAGCAAAGAAAACTTTGCATCTCAACATGAATGTGTTTAGTCCCCAAACAATTTATGGTATCTGCCTCACGGTGTTAAAGACAACCGAAGTTAATAACCCATACAGAATGAGGAAGATTAAATTTAAAGAAAAAGGCTTAAAGTATATTTTAATGTTTTGAAAAAGAATGTCCTAGAAGCTTGTAAAAGCAATGAAAATATTTTTCTTTAATGGAAGAGAGACAAAAATTTGGAGGCATTGCTGTGTTCTGTGGTATAGCGAGAGCACAAAATGTGGACCGGGTATTAGTCACACACTGTCCTTTTTTTGCCTAAAGCTACCACTGAGGGACAGCCTGGACCATCATTACACATGCCGTTCCAAGAGCATACACATTTCAATCATTCCACTAAAGACTGAACCACCGGCAGCACCAGAGGAAGATTCTTGCCAAGGAACAGCTGGCGAAGATGTGCCAGAAACAATGAATTACGTGCTGCGACAGCTACGGAAGCAGCAAATCACCGCGCAGAAGGAACCTGTTGGTTTGCATGGGATAACAGTAGCAGCAGGAGGAGGAAAGCACCAGAATGAGATGTCTGCCCAAGCAAACCCCTTTCCTTTTGGTTCTCTCTTTTGATACAGATCACTCTCTTCATGGCTTCTGAGCACCTCTGTAACTCAAATGCCTGTCCTAAATCATTCTGAGGAAGCGAACCTCCCAGAACTGCAATTTGCTGGCTCCAGGCAGAAGAGTGATAAAAGCTACAAAAAGTATTGTTATGCTGTTTAGAATTATACAGTCACAAGCCCCAGGGGTCTTTGCTTTAGAAGTTTCCTGTTGGCAGTAAATCTCAAAATACTAAATAGTAACAGCGCTCTGCTGACACAGGAATTGAAACAATTTGGGGATGCTTCTCTGAGCCCTTTGACTTACTGACCTCAACATACTTCTGTCTTACAAATACAAACCTGTGAGACATCACTAGTTTTCCTGGATCGTCAAACCAGTCACAAATTTCCAATTAACCTGCTGACCTAGCACTTGCAGATAGGATTGAATAGCTGATCAGATAAAGGCTTTGTCCAGGACAGCAAAGAGTTATCTTGTGGAACCACATATAAGTGTTGGTGCTAACACTGCACTCATTCCTTCTACAGATAAATCAAAGCTCTGGGAAGCACTGTGAGTTAGCAAGGCTTGTTATCTAGCCTTCTGTATCTTAAAGTGCACATTCTGGATAATTTTTGTGGTAAAGTCACAGAGCAAGATAGCTTGTTTCCTGCCAACGAATGTGGAGTATGCACTATTACACCCAAAAGATTCAGACACCAGCAAAAGGAATTGACACTATACTGACTTAGCCTGGCAATGGTTTTCTCGGCAGGTGTAAAATCCTCCTCATCCCCTGACTCACCTGTAGTCCATTTTTGGATAATTTAATAGTTAGGTCTTTCCAGGTGATGCAGAAACAGAACATTTTCTCACAAGTAGTTGCATAGAACTTGGCATCTTCATCACCTATAGAGTGTGGAGCAGCAATTAAAAGGGCAATACATCTACTTGACATATATGCAAAGCCAGGAGTTGTTTGTGTTTATATAAGCATAATGTAGTATGCCCTGCTATGGAGGCCAGATAACAGGCCCTGGGAAAAGGGCATCCCTGTATAAGAGCACCTCAGCATTTGCATAACAGACAAACTTCCCAGATACACAGGTAATAGGAATCTGGGTTGGCAGAGGACTCTGTAACAAAGTTTTGCTGCGTTAACCAGGGCTCAAGGTCTCAGGAGTAAAGTCAAATTGCTTAAGAAGATTAAAAGTCACCCCAGCATTACAGGATAGAAATGCAGACACTTTTAAAAATGGAGTTGCTTATTTTTTAAAATGAAGCATACAATGATGTGATTTGTCTCAGTCGTCTTTTTTCATCTATATTTTTAGCTCAGTGCAGATTTATGCACTGAGACTTCAACACAGAAATGCTAAAGATGGTGCTCAAAAACACCCCGCTTCTGAGTTCAATATAAATTGAAACAGTTTAACACCTAAGGTGGCACTTGTGAATGGGGCTGGGAAGATTTAACAGCATATTCTGCAGAACAGCTGACCAGAGACACAAATTGCTATGGACTGCCGAGTTAGTTCATCCTTGAGACAAATGATGGAGTTCACATGCTGACTAGACAGACATCATTTAACTATACTTGCAGTAGGCTCAGCTGCAGTCACAGAAGCAGCTCCCGTCCCCCACAATCAACACTGTCCCCTGCCCTGCTGCTGGCTATGGCAACACAGATATTTCCTGGCAAAACCAATGCAAGCAGTTCCTGCCTCCCTGTCCTCTGGCCTCTTCCCCCTGCCACGTTCTCCCCCAGTTTTGGTAGTTGTGACGTTTGTGAGACTGCTTCTAAAGCCACAAGTTAACCAAACCAAGGAACTGACTAAGGTTAAAAATAACTATTAAATAAGCAAACAAAAAGCAGCAGCTTTGCTCTGGGGTCAGATATCCACAGGCCCACAGCTTCTATAGTGAGGATGGCATATTCTTTACATTGCTTCCAACCTGACATGTATAAATTGCTGATGACCTTAGCTTATATTATGTACTGAGGAGAATAAGGAGGAGATACATGTTCTTGTTGGCTGCTCCTGCAGTGCTGGGGACAATAGCCTCTGGCAAAGGCTGGAGGGAGGAAGAGAAATCAACCACTGGAGCTGAAGTTCCTTGTGATGGTGAGTCAGCGCTCTTGGGCTTTAAGTAGCAGTATGCATCTGGTTCAATTTCTCACATATTTATTTTTCCTTTTCAGAAATAGTAGTATTAAAATGAAATTTCAGATTCTGGAGTGGAATTCTGTGGCAAGGGCTTGTGCAGAAAGCCAAGGAGACTTGCTCAGTAAATTAGGTAGGAGTCTGCGGTTGTTTGCTTCTGCAAATGTTTTACTTCCTATCACTTTAGAATAATTCCGGCTTGGTGCTGGGTAGCTTTTACCAGACTTTTCATCCCTTTAGAACATAAGACCAAATTAATCTTTAGCCACTCAGTAGTGGTGATTTCTGTTCCAGTTCCTATATACTCAATAATAATAATCAAGTAGATATTCTTCGTCACTCTCATGACTAATCAGGAATCTCTGGTTTTCACATGATTAGTTTTACATTACAGACTTCTGTCACTTAAACATTGCTCAGGCATCTGAAGTTCCTGTCACTGGGCAACATAGGTAGGTCAGCAGAATTCCCTTATGGAGGTACCATTACATTGGTCTCTCTTGTTTCTGCAGATGAGCAATGGAAAAAAAAAGCTTTTACATTACCATTACCATGTATAGTTTTGTCAGTATAGCTATGTCTATGCTATCATCATTTTCCTGGCACTGTTCCACTTGTTACTATAAAGGACAGAACTTTCTGTTAAGCACCAGAAGAGTTTTTATTAAGTAGCATGTATCCCTTTCAGTAAAGCCTGATGCTTTTAATATACTAAAGCATACCACCTTTGGGTTTTTTTTTTTTGTGAAGATCTGTCAACTACTTTTGGCACACATAAAATATCTAAAAAAGAAGAAAAAAAATCCCAAATAATATATCTTGCTTCTATCCAGAACTTAGAAGTTTAAATAACATACAAAAACTAACTTAATTTTTATAGAAAAACAAGTGACACCACTGATGTATTTAATGTCCCAGATCTTATTCTTGGGAGTACAGCTTAAAAACAAGTATCTCCTAATGCATACTAAGCAATAACATCAATTAATCATTGTCTGCAGTCATATAATTAAAAAGAAAGGCCTTCACTATGTAATTTCAGTATATTTATGACAACAAGCTGGTTTTACTTCTGTAAAACTAAATCTGCTTTGACAATGTCTCCAGATCTCCCTCTGCTGGGATAATGGCAACATTGCTCACCAGAAATAAACCACTGCAATCTGTTTGCCATAGTTTTGTAGGGAACACTGTTTTTAAGTTTATAAATGTAGGAAGACAGTACAACTTTCCTTATGCATGTGCAGAGAACTGCAAATAATCAGGCTGATCAGGTACTACAGTCTTGTCTCTGATGACAGCTTAGACGGCTTCAGTCACTTTAGTCTTCCAGGATGTACCTGGCTGTTTAGGGCTTGAGAGCAGACGGAGCAGAGGAGGTGCTAAGACATACATCTCAATGCTGCAATCTCTGGGAATTTTAGCTTTATGTTTTCATACAGGTGTAGCATTAGCTGCTGCCCAGAACAACACTAATCCCTTGCTGTCATGACCATAGCATCCAGTCTTCCCTATTTCCTGATCTCCCTTGGGTAAGCACTTGCTCTGAAGACCCCTTATTCATTCACGTTCATGCCAGCAGAACTGGCATCAGCAGCTCTGGCTTTCATTCCCATTAAAGCAATTCACTACTGATACAAGAAGGTAACATTACACATGAAAGGACTGATTGATCCGAAAAAAAAAATTAACAGGCTAGGTCCTGTTCTGCTCACTGGAGCTAAAGAGAGCAGGGTAAAAAGGCATAGTGTTCATCTTTGTGATATGCATTTGCTTGCTCTCTTGGAGAACAGGGTAGTTAGTGAATTCAGCCCAGTGAATTTTCCAAATTTTTTGGCTCAACATGATTGTAGAGGTTCACATGTTATAACTCTATGTGGGGCAAGGAGCAGCTAACAGAGTTTATTAAGGCCAGTTTGACAGCTCCCAGTGAGAAAAACTGTAAAAACCCTTTATGCCTGCATGAGAGACCAAAATAGCTTTGCTCTGGACATAAGTTGGGAAGCCACTGTGTTAAATATTAAATTAGGTGCTCTACATATGTTTTTCATGTTAGATAATATTTTACTTCCCCTTACTTTGTGGTCTCTTTCAGATACTCTTTTTTTCCCCTACTTTTGCATTTTCTATAGAAAAACACGCAGATCACTGACATTACTCTTATTCCAAAGAGGTCAGCATTTTTGGCTTGACCCTGCACTCCCACCAGCTGGAAGGTTCCTCTACAGCTCTAGAACCCAGTGCACACTGAGGTCCTGCTCTGCTGAATGCAGACAGCATTTGCACTGTTTGGAGATTATTTCAGTATTTGTGCATATGGACAGCATTATGTTCGTACAACTAGATACCAATTTGGTTCAGATATCATCACATTACATAACATTTCTTTAGTTACTTACCGCTATAATTTTCGTATGCTCCTGCAGTTACTCTTGGACAAATAACAGAGCTCGCTCAGTTACCACGTGGTATGTTTGACTCCAGGATGTGGATCTACTCATTCTTCCCTATACTGCAGCCTGTTGCAGAAATATACTACTCCAAGTAACATACGTAGAAAACATTATTTTCAGCTAATACTTTCCATTAGCTCCCATACTGCCTCCTCTACCCCTCCTCTAAAGGTGTATGAATTTTATAGGCTTAGATTAATTTTTTGATTGACTAGGAATCCAATTTGTCTCAACTGCCTGGGAGAATTCATCTTTCACAAGGAGGGTGAAAACTAAAACAAAACTAGTTCAAACAAAACTCCCACCACTGACTCATTACTGTATCATGCACAGCTGGTGTATTGGGTCTGGCGGGGATGGAGTTAACTTTCCCCATAGCAGCCCTGATAGTGCTGTGCTTTGTATTTGTAGCTAGAAAGGTGTTGATAACACACCAGTGTTTTGGCTACAGTGCTCCTACAGCATCAAGGCTGTCTTCCAACTCCCTCCTCCAAAGGCCGGTAGGGTGGGGGTGGGCAAGAGCTTGGGAGGGGACAACCAGGACAGCTGATGCAAACTGACCAAAGGGATATTCCATACCATATGATGTCTGCTCAGCAATAAAAGATAAGAGAAAGGGGTGGGAGGCATCCGTTATTAAGGCGCTTGTCTTCTGGAGCAACCGCTATGCATTCTGAGGCCCTACTTCACTGGATATCACCTGCTGATGGGAGGTAGAGAATAAATCTTTTGTTTTCCTTTGCTTCCACATGAAGCCTTTTCTTTTTCTTTACTAAACTGCCTTTATCCTGACCCATGAGGTTTTTTTCATCTTATTTTTTTCTCCTGCTGTCCTGCTGAGGAGGGGAGTGATAGAGCAACTTGGTGGGCACCTGGCAGCCAGCCAAGGTCAACGCACCACAGCTGTTCAAAAGCAAATTTATTCCTAGTATTGAGGTTACATTAACTTTCACAGCTTATTCAATCTTTCATCATTCTGCTCAAATCATTTGGGAGGTAAAGCCACCTGATTGTGGGTTTTACAGCTCAGACATCTTGTTCAGAAGAACTGAGTTTGCTCAACCTATTCAACTCACGTTGGTTACAGGGTGATACCCAACATCAACACCTACCCATCTAAGCTCAGTTCATAGCAGTTTCTGATAAAGGAGCCAGACACACCCACAAAATCCTCAGAACTGGCACTATGTAGTTTGGGTATGACCTGGTCATCTTATCTAGGGCTGCTCCTGAAGTTGAAATATTATTGCTAAATATTTACAGGTACATTTACTTGTACGTGTCTTACAGGTGGATTTTACAGTCCATTGTCAAAAATCACAGCATACATGGCATATACATACATACAATGGCAGCCTGAAAAGAGCTAGCATGGTAATTTTACTGTTGAAGGAACTGACTAAGGAAAGCAGGGAATCGAACGCATGATCAAATGCTATGGCATGTATTCAGAGATTATTTGTTGTCATTCTACAATTAAAGGCTGAAGAACATTCACATGTCTTTGGTTGGGTTTTCTGTAGCAACATTAGCATTAACATTTACTAACATTAACTAACATTAACATTTAATTAAGCTTTTAATTGACACCATGCATAAAACTCCAGATAGATTTTTTTCTGCCCCACATGTACCCTTAAAGTCTACATTCTGTCATTTTTAAGATGTTTGCTATAAAACAATTAGGTCCCAGAATGTTTCCACTAGCAGACTGTAATCCACAGAGCTGCTTCCTGCCCTGGAACGCTGTGGTACACCATTAGCAGTTAGGGTGAAGTGTGGCGATCTAGAAGAGCGTGGTTTGTGCTTGCGTCCCAGTGTTTGTGCTGCTCTCGTATACGTCAGAAAACCAGGTCCCATTTGGACTCCTATTTAAAGCTGCTGAATAGGACATTATTTTATTGTTGCCTCATGTTCTAGAAAGCACTCTGCCATTTGGAAAGGAGAAAATCATTCTTCCTACATGTGGATCTATAAGGCAAAATAAACCTGAGCATATCTGCGATGCTTAATTAAGTTTTGTCTCAGCCACATTCATATTTTCTGCATTGCTGGCTGATGCTGAAGGTACAAATCATCAAGTTTAGAGGACAAAATTTGGGAAACAATTTCAAATAATATAATTTTATAATATCAATTTCATGCTATGAAATGGACTTGCTATAAGGGTTTTATTCATCCAGGGATGAGAAACAACAACATGGCTTATTAGTTAACTGAAAAGCAGTGAACAATGCACCTATGACAGTCGTACAAACCATTTGCAGTGATGCAGAGAGTACCCACTGTCATGGAAGAAACAAAAAGACATTACACACCTTTCCTTCCTCAGCAAGTCTACAGCCACGTTAGATGAATTGTGATAGAACTCCATAACTTTTAAGCAAGATGTGGCACCTACCCCAAAGTAACACTGCCTACCATCCCCAAAGTAATACTGCCTACCAAGCATCTCTTTTGTAGGGAGCTAGAATTTTGCTCTACAAAGCTCCAGAATCTATATCCTCAAAAAATTCACAGCCCCTTAACTGTCATTAAAATCAAGTCTAAACAATTAGGCATCATCCTTCCTTACAGACCACCTCTCCTTACGATGCTGCTACACAGCTGAGCTAAGGTCAAGCCATACCCCAGCTGGTTATAAAAAGAGAATACCTGAAGGGCATCACTCCCCCTGCCTCCCTTTTTTATTTACTTTGGCAGGCACAACTCCAGCCAAAGCAATTTGAGTCCAAAGCATCCTGGGCATGCTGTAAAGCCCATCTGTGTGTGTGAGAGAGGGAGGGAGGGGGCGGAGGGCAAGAGAGAGGGTGTTCTGGCTGGCACAAGGAATACTGAGTTGAATGGTACAGTGCTGGGAGGAGTGGAAGAAAAGGGTTACAAGGGTTTTGCTTCCACAAGGATTCCTGCATCGTCTTTGCATTTAAGGGCAAAGCTACTGGGAGACATCTCACTATCAATACCTACAGACACCTGTCAGCACCATTCCTTTCCCTCTCTGGCCTCCTCCAAATAGGCTTCCAAGAAAAGATCACACTCAAAATTCTCTTCAGGTACAACTAGGTGGGAAGATAAATGGCTTGGATTTTCTTTAGTTATTCTTATAAATTATTCAGAAAGAAGGACACATTTTAGTGCACTTGCTTAAAACATCGTTTTATTTCATTCTTAAAAATACATGGGCTTGAACTAGCACACCAAATCTTTTCAGACATATAAAAAAATAGTAGTTTCCTCCAAACAAATATATCTCAGGTCAAACTTATCTCCATGAGACTAGCTACAACTTAGAATTTTGTCTCCCCCAAATTTTAGACTTATTTTTTTAGATTTAGTCCAATAGTTAATAATGATGATGATGATGATGGTGATGAAAGCAGCATATAAACAGATAAGCTGTATGTACAATTGGAAATATATAAGACAACTTTCTGAAAAAAATGCCAAGCAATCTAGCAAACTAATGTCATTCTATACTTTTCAATATTATTTAAGAAAAGTTGTTTTACTATGTAGTATTTTTCCCTCTGAAACTATTTCAAAGTACCTTTAATGAAACCAATATAGAAAAGGCAAAGCTGAAAACATTATATATTGAGAGATGTTATAGTCTAGGATTTATATATTAGAATCCCAGTTTAGCATGACACAGTAACAATCCCATTTTACTGTTTTGGGCAGATCTCTTGATTTAGAGTAACGCTACATGGTGTGGTTTTTAGACCTTCTAAAGCTAGGTTTTTAAAATTTGTAAGACAAGCGGTAGTCCCACTCTATTCTCTCCTCAGACGGTGGAAAGGAAGCTTTGCTTTCCATTTGGAGAGATGCTTAGCCTCATCTAAGGATGAAAAATTAGATTAATTTTAGATTGGCTACACACTAGCTTTCTAACCAAACCAAGCTACCAAAACTGTGTCAGTTCTTTGGTTTCTAAACTACAGTTAAGTATACAGACTCAAGTCTTCAATTTGTAAGAACAAGCAGGCATAAGGCCAGTAACTGAGCACAAAAATTGAGCACTTTTTTTTTTTTAAATTACAAGACACCACAAAATGTCTGTGATGGTGGTGGTGATGATGGTGGGAAAATCAAGGCAAATTCGTACTAATTTTCTCATCTCTTCCAAATTATGATGGAGTTAAATGCATTACTAATATTCTAATAATGGTAGTTCATCTAACAAAAATAATCTAGAAAAGAATATTTCTCTGTATAAGTGTTGAATTTCTCAAGCTGAATGAATTGAACAGGATGCTAGGGAGAGGTGCATTTCAGTGTTAAAATAACCTTTGAATTTAAAAAGTTCTATTAAGTAATGCAGAGAAGTTTCTTTCTACTTTTTTTCTTTAGAAAGTAAGCGATACTGAAACTGCTACAGATTTGGATAGAAAAATTCAAATGCTGGACATTATCAATGAGAGAGTGACAGAGTTTCCCCAAGCAGAGCTTAGAAAAGACTGAGGTGAGAAAGGAAGTCAGAGCTCTGTAGGTAAATGCAAGCCAACTTTCATTACTGAGCCCACTGGTAAACAGCCAACTACTAGCTGCAATGAAAGTTCACCAGTAATAAACCAAGACTTAAAAAGTACAATTGGCTGAGGCTCAAAATCTGAGCCAGCTGAAGCTTTTAAAGTTTAGGTGTTTTCAGTAATAATTTGGAAAAAAAAGAACCACTTTACAACTCACATAAATTCAAGGATACTGTTGATTTTCAGCTCCTTCATGCTTATCTAAACCCCATGGCAAGTAAGGCTTTTTTCCAATAAGGGTTTCCAACATAATTTGGGGGTTTCAACTCTATTGGTTAAAAAAATATTACCACTGACTTTTATTAAACTTGGCAGCCAGGGTGAACTCCTTAACCTAACACAAACCATGTGCTTGGAGAAAGCAGTTTCTAAATAGAATTATTTTTTTTAAAGTTAGTTATAGGCTGGCATTTTAGTAGATTAAAGCTACCTCTAAAAGTTTGACTAGTTGACGTTTTCCATTTGGCTGACAACTGCCACTTTTTCTAAAGGCGATGAACAACATGAGTCATGTTCATTTTACTAAACATGAACAATTTAAATTCAAGTGCATTTGATACGTAGTTGTTAAATGGCTTCAGAAATCTGGATGTCTGGCTAAGTGACTTATCTGAACCAAAGAGACAACTACAGCTCTTTAGGTACCATAAAGTCATAGTCAAATCTCCAGGAAACATCACAGCCTCATTGTGCTGCTTGTACTGACATTCTGCCTCATTCAGGACCTCTGTTGCCCGAGATTAGACAGAAAGGGTAAGACAGGGCCTTGTTGAAAGCCAACAGACTGGAGAAAATGTAACCATTAAGAGTGAATGATCTTAACAAAACTAATGTATTTTCTCCAACATTAACTATTCATGATAGAAGTTAAGAAAAAAAATTGTAAATGAACAAACAAACAGACGAACAAACAAACCCCTTCAAATAGGAACTTTATGCCCATTATGTATTCTGGAATTGCTTTCCATATGTACAGCCGCCTGCCAGTTTCCATCCTGGCAGTCTATTGTTACTGCTTCAGTCCAGCTGCTGGTGACTTTTACAGCACTTCCATTAGGAAGTAACAAATGCACAGCAGCAGTGTACCACACAGCAAGAATTCAGGCAGCAACAGATAATAGTAATTGGCAGTAAAACTGTTATTGTGGATGAGCAAAGATGACAAAAACAGTGTCCTAGTTCCAGTTGGGATAGAGTTAATTTTCTTCCCAGTAGCTGGTACACTGCTGTGTTTTGGATTTAGGGTGAGAACAATGTTGATAACACACTGATGTTTTAGTTGTGGCTAAGCAGTGCGTACACCAGTCAAGGACTTTTCAGCTTCTCATGCCCTGCCAGCAAGAAGCTGGGAGGGGGCACAGCCAGGACAGCTGACCCAAACTGGCCAGAGGCTTATTCCATACCATACAATGTCATGCTCAGTATATAAACTGGGGGGAGATGGCTGGGGGGCGGTGACCCCTGCTCAGGGACTGGTTGGGCATTGGTTGGCAGGTGGTGGGCAGTTGCATTGTGCATCACTTATTTTGTATATTCCTTTATTATTAGTATTATATTATTATTATTATTATTATTATTATTATTATTATTATTATTCCCTTCCTTTTCTGTCTTATTAAACTGTCTTTATCTCAACCCATGAATTTTAATTTCTTTTCCCTGATTCTTTCCCCCATCCGACTGGGGGCAGGGAGTGAGCGAACGGCTGTGTGGTGTTTAGCTGCCTGTCGGGTTAAACCACAACAAACAGTTAACTGCTGGAAAACTGAGGATGCTGCATGTTACTACAGGGTAAGATGCACCTGTGAAAAGAAAGCTGGTATGACCATTTAGGATGGCAAAGACTTGAAAACAAATTCAACCATATCTCTTACACACAAAAATATAGACTTTGATCAAAAACTTCTGTATGGGGAAGGGAAGCAGAAACAGCTTACCTAACACTTCTGCTGCCTTCTGGGCTTCAAAGACAAGTATTAGCAGTGCAGAGCAAGGTCCGAGTAAACTTTCCATCTACTGCAGTCAGTAAGAGTAGAAGTTAACTTTCTAGTAAAAGCTCATTTGTCCAAAAGAGGCAGCAAAACACTCCAGACAGCTGAACTCTCACAGCTTCTTACAATTCTGAGGTGGTTCAAGTTATTAGTCTTATGCCTCTTGTTTCAGAAATTAATTTCTTGAAATAAATACCATGAAGTACACTTGGCTTTTTTATTGCTTAGCTAATGACTAAGACAAAACCTAGCTCTAGAACTGGCTTTCCAACTTTTCTGACACTCATGTTAGACAACAACATATTTTTAAATAACTGCAATTTAAGACTTGAGAAATCTTCTGAGAAGGCAAGAGTATGTTAAAAAACTGCTTTGCTTTTTTACTGACAAGTGTTTACCTGCCTTTATGATAGAATTCATTTAGTGTCCATAGGTTACTGTGTAACACAAGTCGGAGCCAAAGTAAGCAGAGATACATTACTCTCCAGACCAAGTCAACAAGACAAGGAAAGCACGTCCAAGATTTTTCATTATGAGGAAGCTGAAAGCTATGTGTTTTGTCTCTCACGATGCTGAAGGCTACAGCAGTCCCCTCTATCTGTTGCCCCGTGGCAGCCCAAAAGGAGACTAAACCAGACTGCTCTTCATCTGCCCAGGACTTAGGCTGGTCACATGCTGCTTTTCTCCCCACAAGGACTCTACGTGGGAACAGTGAAGTTACAGTATTGGGCCTATGTGAAGGATGTATGCCTATAAAAGATTCTCCTCCTTTACCTTCCCCTCACCCCCCAAAAAAAGTTAAATTCATCAGCCCTTTGTGTTGCGGAAGCAGTTACGAAGAAGATAACTTTGGATTCCTTTGGGTCAGGAATGCAATTCCAGCACTGTTCAGATATTTTGCAATGTTTTTTGGTGTTTAAAAATATCCAACACCTATTTTAAAATGAAACCAAATTCAGTCATCAGAACCCTTACTGATTCGCAAGTTGGACTAACACCCTACTCTGGAACAGAGGAGAGATGTCAAAGATACTTGACTAGGAGGTTTAACCATGCTATAGCTGCAGCTGTTGGTTTGAGCAGACTAACTGAGGATGTGTACATTTGCTTGAGTTAAATTAACATACACTTCACTTAAATAGGAGTGGATGAACCATAGGAAAATGCATTTGTGCATGCTGGAAGTCTATTTTCTTGGGTGGTATGGTCTTTCCTAGCAAGCAGTCTCAAATTTAAGCCAAGTTGCTCAGGAATATTTTCAAGTCAATAGTATTCTTCTCACCACTCCAGGCAGGATACGATGGGTCTTCTCTTCTGCACTTCTTTTCCAGTGTTTCTCCTCTTTTCTTTATAACATCTTTTGGGACAGCAATTCACAGACCACATGTTTGGTCTGATTTCTACCAGTTTGTCTGTTACAGCAGCCACTTGAACAGGGTGTTCACATATCAGACTGAAGAGCCCAGCCTTTTGACAGCTGGGGATTTCTTTCCTGATCCACAATTCTGCACTCAGACAGTCTGAAAAATATATTCCCTGTTTCCCAAAAACTCACTCTCTGCAGACAAAGGCTTACTATAGTTCAACAGAATTTCTTTCAAATTGCGTTGAAGTGTTTACTGAAAGTAATCCATATTCCAGCAGTAGGCAATTAATTTCTGGTTGTAAGGCCCAAGCTCATTCAAGGGGAATCCGAAGCTCTGTGCTCCATCACACTAAGTGGATATGCTTTGCCAAGAATGGAAATGTTCTACATTCTTGTCATTGTATACCATATACAGTGTGAGAAACAAAATCCCTGGTCTGATTCCCACCCATGTTGCTTAAATGTCAATAGAGGCACAAGATGCACAGTTTTTTATTTAGGGAAAACCTATTTTTTCCCCTTTCAAAATGTACATACAAAGCAATGACCTCTACTGTTGCATCATTCATGTGAGACTGCCTAATTTCTAAGCAATTGCTTATGAGACTTTGTAGTAACAAATCGCTCTTTGTAAAGAATCTTTTTTCTCCTGATCAGACTGACGAAGGTGCAAAGAATTTTTTTTTCCCATACAATGCTAACTGATTTTCTCCTGCAGTAGAACACCACCCTGAGTAATCCTGAGAACTACATCCAAAATAAGAACGTTTGCCAAGGACTATAAAAATTCAGCGTTATGTTTTAATATTTCCTTTTTCTGATTCATTATCTGAAAACTAGATGGTAGTCCAATTCGCTGGCATCAGACAGGAAATTTATATTTATTAAAAAGTGAGACACATCAATGTAATTCACCAGATCATACTTGCCAGTAAAAGTGCTTTACACACAGGACAGTGTGTAAACACAGATGCTAACACATCAGGATGGCCTGGTATTTGATGGAAACTGAAGTTCTTGAGAGAGAAATGAGGGGGCTGAGGTTTGGGGTTTGTGGGGGTTTTTTGTGTGTGCATCTGAAATTCACAATTTTCCTGCCTGTAGGGCATGCATCAGGTTCAGCATAAGGTTGGTACTCCCCATCGCATGCAGCAGCATGTAGAACATCAGTAGTGCTGTATGGACACTCTTTGAGGCTTTTAGGCTGATACTTCTTAAGAGCAACAAAGTTGTTTTCTGAGCAGCACTGAAAATGGCACGAGGCACAAGCAGAGGAGACCCACGTTCCAGCCAGGGATTGTCTTGCCACAAATGGATTCAGGAAAGAGGCATTTCTTACCTACTAGTTTCACTATTTAGTAACTTTAAAGTGGTTTTGGTTCAACAGCTTCCTATTTACTCTTTCTCTTTTCTATTCCTTAAGCTCAGTGTGAAACCACTAAAGAAATCATCTACCTTTTGAATCCAAGGTATTAAAGTGGTTTCCAAACTGGGCAATACCAGTTCACAGAGGCTTAGTGTCAAGTAAAGGAAAGGTGAAGGAGACAAGTACAGGACTGCATAAAAATATATAGCTTGTATTAAGAAGTACTGGAGGTAAGGAATGCACAATTGTACCTCAACAGGTGCTACTCCCTTAGTTTTCATTAAGAAAGGACATTTGGAGATTTTAACAGACACCTGTTCCTGGACTGTGTGACTAGTAGGGAGAAACACTGCATGCTATGAATAAGGAAGCAGGATATGAAAGCAGCAATTAAAATTGCCCTTTTTCTCCATGTTCTGTGTTACATAACTAGAGAAGATGATAGCAATTGCCTTGATTTATTCTTGGGAGGCCAAGAGACACTTGTAGAAAAAGTGAAGTGAGGTAAAAAGAAACTCCAAGTAAGTCTAAGTAAAATCAGCCCACTTAAACCTGCTGCAAAACAATGAAGACTGAAGAGCTGAGGGCGAAAAGTTGCAGGACTCCCAAGCTCATGTGTGGCATAGTGCCCTTTGAGGGGAATGGTATGGTGATCGGGATTGCCACGATGCTCCAAGTACAGCAAATTTAGTGTAAAATGCAGCTTCAGGACAAAACCACCCT
Organism: Pygoscelis adeliae; assembly: GCF_000699105.1. Lineage (NCBI taxonomy): Eukaryota > Metazoa > Chordata > Aves > Sphenisciformes > Spheniscidae > Pygoscelis > Pygoscelis adeliae. The sequence continues at coordinate 354,106 of NW_008824938.1, read as the reverse complement.
GATCCTGGGTGGGTTATGAGTCAGCCCTTCAGGACACCTGGGAGTTAACATCAATCGGAAGCAGCATCTCAGTAGTAGCTCTTGAAAAACAGTTAACCACATTTGGGTGTACATATCTTAAACAATTAACGATGAAACTGCGGTAAAACTTCCATCTCACTGGCACATATACAAAGCAAAATAAACTCTCAACTTCTCTAAAGTAACAGGAGATCTATATCCGAACTACAGTTTCTGTCTCTACAGAACACTGAGCATACAAAGTATTCCCTTAACCAATTATTTTTTAAAAGAGCGGTGTTTTCTTTTGGTAGAAAGCTAAGTACATAATTATAGCAAAGATTAGTAATCAAGAAAGTTGGAAGGCTTTTCTAATTCAAGGATTTTTTTTGCAATGTTTGCTTTTAAAAGTCTTTCTGGTAACCCTTGTAATTTTAAGTAAAAAAATGCCAATATCAGCCTTTATAAAACATTTGAAATTTGACCACTGTCAACTGCAACTTACATACATAAAGAAAAATATTTAATATGCAAAAAATTTAATATACTAGTTAAGAGCTTGTATGTTTTCCCTTCAGCTAGCAGTATTGAGTTGAAGAATGGATTTTGCTTTGCCCTGTAAAGCTTACCTCTAAACAGGATTAGGTCAGAAGCAACTATTTCTTGGCAGATTGACAGATTTTATGCCATAAGGTGGCAAAAGACTCATTTCACCAGGCATTGATTTTTCAAGGTATTAAGAGATGCAGAAATGGATTTATGCTTAGAATTAGGTGTGCAGTTAAGTATTTTGCTGCCCTAAATTGCAGAAAGAAAAAAAAAAGTTCTTACCTGAACAGTGAGGTCATATCCCATTGCAAAGATCTCATAGTTTACAAGTATGTTAAAGACTGTTTTTTATTCAAGTTACTTGATAAACACAGCATCTTTATCTTGGACCAATGTTACTTATAGAATCATAGACTCATAAAGTATCTCAAGTTGGAAGGGACCAATAAAAGTCCAACTCCCTGCTCCTCACAGGACTACCTAACACTAAACTATATGACTAAAAGCGTCGTCCAGACGCTCCTTGAAATCTGACAGGCTTCGTGCCGTGACCACTTCCCTGGGGAGCCTGTTCCAGTGACTGACCACCCTCTCTGTGAAGAACCTTTTCTTAATGTCCGATCTGAACTTCTAAGAGATGCATTGCAGAGATGGAATCTAGTATTGGTTGGAGATGAGCAAGTCTAGTAGAACTGAGTTTAGATAAGCATCTAAATAGCTAAACAGTTACCACAAGTTGCTGTAAGCTCTTGTCTTTATAATTTCTGCCTGTAACAGGACCTTCTGGGACACCAGTTTTGGGTTTTTTTATTTTTTTCTCTTCCCACCTTAATATTAATTATTATTTTTACTATTTAAATTTTTTAAAATTGGATTTGTTTATTTATTTATTTAGTTTTAATTAATTATTTACTTGAGGAAAAAGAAAATCTTTCTAGAAACAGTAAGTAGGCATGATATATGATTCCAAGTCAGGAGCAGCAAATTGTACGTCAAGAAAAGTTTACTTCTAGTCAGGTTCAAGATTGCAGCTTTTAAGACTGCACATATTTTTGTGTGACAGTCAAAAGAAGTGCTAAAATTCATTTAAACAGAGCTTTTAATTAGCATAGCTATATAACAAAGAAATGAATTCCATTCTCATAGTTTTAGCATACACAAAGCTCCTCAGTTAATTAAAAGTTTTGCATAAGAGAAAATGCAGGGTAATTCTAGTCGCATCTTTTGCAGAGTCATCCTGAGAAGACTAATGAAGGGCATTGGGAATCCATGTAGCCTGTTGGCTAGTATAATTTAAATTAACTGGTGATTTTAGAGATTACTTGAGATGATGTTCAGGAAATGCAACTAGTTTCTGAAGAACGATTTAAAAATTTCAGGTAGGACAACCCAAATCGACACTACTCTATTGTGAAATTAGTGACCTCGCATTAAAATATTACATTCCATTGAAAGTAAATAACTTATTAACAATTTTACTGGGGGGTAAAAAAACCCCTTAAAATATGGTTGGAAGACAGACTCTCCCCTTTCACTATTCAAACTACTAACCTAGAGGAGAAAATACTCCATAAGAATCTTGCAAAATGGCTGGAGCACTTTCACACCATATTATAGAGATAGGTTCAAAGACTTGACATTCTACAATGTTTATGCATTATTTCCTGCATATTATAGTTCTGTCCTGAAATGTATACTTAAAAATGTCAAGAACTATAAATACAGGGGAGTAGAGGCACACCACACACTTTCTTTGTTGGTGTTAAAGACTGAGTATGAGACATCACTACAGAATTGTTTTCTTAAGCTATTTCTTAGCATATTATTAAAGAGGAAAACAAAAGCCTTTTACATAATTGGACTACATCTTCTGCAAAGTTCACCAGTGGAAAGAGTTTAGCATCTAGGATTTTGGGGAGCCACAGGACACATGTGGTTCTTATAAACTAGATATAGTTTTCAATCAAAGTTCTACAGATTTTATTTTAAAATTTGCAACTGCCAGATAACAGTCAGCTAGGCCTTTTATATTCTTATGCAAAAATTAGACAAAAGAAATCAAAGAAAACAGTGTGAAAACAGAATGTTGCTTTAAGTGCTATTTCTTGGTGAAAGTTGAAAAAGTAACAACTAAAACATTAAATCCCTAAAATCCTGTGAATATTAAGATTTTAAAAAGGAGCAAACCAATCTGAAAGATCAAAATTCATTATAAATACAACAATTCCATGTGTAACAGAGGGGCAGAGAAGAAAATCACCAAAACCTAGCAAGTAAATGATGCATGGATGGAAGAAAGGATAGGATAATGTCCTTCAAATTCCAGTAGAGGTTTTTAATTGCTGTGTAGTATTGCAAAGTAATTATATGGGGTTTTTTTGTTTGTTTTGTGGGTTTCTTTTGTTTTTCTTGTTTTGTTTTGTTTTGTTTTACAAAACACCTGTATAATTGCACAGTTTGTACCTCAATGCTGGAGTCACATTGAAAACATCGTATTTGTCATTTGTATGCAAAATTATACTGTGACCCTACATAGAAACTTAATGCATGCACAGAATGTACATAAAAAATAAGCACTAAGGTTAAGCACCTGCAGTTTCTTATACCGTATTTCAGCAATAGCTCCAGTTCTATGCAATTTAAGTGAATGGACCTCGGGGACAAGCACTTTTAAACCGTTGCCTGCATAAATCACTCAACTAACATGCTGCCAGATCATGTTAGTTGAGCATTTAGTGAGCAGTTCTCCATTGCCCTTAAACATCACATTTAGTGAGCAGTTCTCCATTGCCCTTAAACATCACATTTAGTGAGCAGTTCTCCATTGCCCTTAAACAGAGAATTAGCTAACTTTGTAATGATGACTGATTCAGACTCAGAAAAGACCTTTGTAGATATGTAGTCTGACAGCCTGCATAAACGCAAGCCATAAAGCTCCCATGCGTTAGGTTCTGTATTGAATTTACTAGGTAGTTTAACATACTATTTTTAAAAAGAAGACAATCTTATTGTTAACATTGCTACAACTTCCTGAGACAGCCAAATGCCTAGAAAGTCTATGTGAACATGTGTGTGTTGAGATTTTTTTCGCAGGGAAAGGAAGAAATACATTAATTTAAGGATCAAGCATTTTCATCTGACCCAATGAAGTCCTTAAGTAAAACTTCTTTTTAGAAAAAAGTCATTAATATATTCTGTGATTAATTCCATCCTTCTCCTGCATCAGTCAGCATTATTGAGGTGCCGTAACTGAGGCAAAAAATGGGTCCTGCTACTTACCTCTTTTATATATTTGTACCACCGACTAAGAGAACTATTCTGCTCGGACAAGAATTCTCTCACTTTCTGTTTTCACTCCCCACAAATACTACAGTAAAAAGAAATGGTAAGCAGGCCAGATTCCCATCTGTTAAAACATGGTTTATCTGGAATGGCTCCATTGTGGCTGACAGAAACCTTCTGGGTTCAGAGACTTGTCACTAAGATCAGCAGCTGGCTGTTGGCCTCAGAGTTTTTGAGAAGATGAAGCCTGAAGTCACCGGACTCATGTTTGCACACTGGCAACTGAAATACCTAGCGTTTTGCTTAACAGAAACATCTTGGGAGACTGGCAAAACCAACCAAACAAAAAAAGAGGGAGAAACCTGGGGAAGATGAGTACTTTCATCACTCCTCTTTCCTCCTGCCTCCCACCGTAATTTCTGGTCAATCATGTCACTTTCTATAGCTAAGTTACAATTTAGGGAATTATCTCACCATTAAAAATGCTGAGTCATCTTTGCTGAGAGAGGGCTATAACATAATAGTGACACAATTTGGGAATAACTTGATGTAGCGTTTAACCCAGCATTTCATGTGGTTTGGCTAGGATAAAGAAGGGATAGACAGACAGCCTTGTTCTTTGCAGTATTTTAAGCTGTGGATTGTGTGTTAAACAGTACTTACAATATTATGCATTGCCTGGTGGGAAAGGACATGTGCGGCTTAGCTAATAATGCTGACTTCATTCTGTGTAGGAAAAGAGCTTGACTCATCAGTACAAGCTGAACACAAGATGTTCAAGAGTGAGATGGTTGTTTGTTTTACTAGTTACTGCCCCTGCAGACTTACTAGGAATGATGAGTTTCTCACAGATTTCTACCAAAATTCACAGTATTCTGATGGAGTATTTTGTCAGCTCCATGTAGCAATTGCTTGTGAAAACTAAGATAGAGAACAGATTTACCAACAGTTTTTAATCTTAATTTCAGAGGGACAAAGGCTAATTAAATGCTGCTGCAAGACAAGATTAAATTTCAGCCAAGTATCCTTTCAAAACCAGCATAGGATGGAAGGCTGCCAAACAAAACACATCCATTTGGCACCCAAGAAAGCAGGAGGTCCTCCAGGTTAACAATGCAGTAAAACCATACTTTTGATAGTTTCTCTGAGGAATAAGCTAGAGGACGCAAGGATGATCCTATTGTTTTTTCTGTAACAGCTGACAAGCTACTAAAAAGCAGGATGACAACCAAAATGCTAATCACATCTTAGTTTCTCTGATACACATCAAGGCTCTTGCATGTCTTCAAGCTCACTCTGTCCTTCACAGCTCAATTTAACACTATAACCTGATTTTGGACCAGACTTTTCTAAAAACAAAAAGAAACCAACAACAAACCAAAACCAGAGCCTGGAAACAAGAACCATAAGCCAAGGCATCTCACAACCAGTATTAGACAACAGTCATGATCCTTCTTGTGCTTTCTTTTGGCGATAAAACAATTTTTCCCCATGCTTAGTGGCAGCACCAGACAAGGTCCAAGAAGAATGTTCTGCATTCAGCTTGTACTGGTTATTTTGATCTTCCAGGAACTACAGAGATGGACCTGGTCCTGAATCTCTTGATGACAGCTTTCACCAACACCCCATTCCAGTAGGGCCAAGCAGCACCAGCAACCCGTAGCAGCTTCGCTGCTTTTGAGTTGGCAGAATCCTCTTCCCCACTGATGGCTACAGCGTACATCTCAGTTTGGTGTATACTTCAGGGTGTGTAGCTGTGCTGGGCTTCATGCAGTTACTGTCTGTGCGTAGCACAGGAGGTAAATCACACTAGGAAGATTTTTTTTTTTTACAGTTATAAAGTTCGGGGGGGGAGGGTGGACCTCACTATCACCAAGGTAGAAGCCGCCCCTGCTTTCAGCTGGGCTGAACCTGCAGTTTGCCATAAATCCCCAATGCTACACATTAAATAATCTTGGAGCAGGTATACCACGCCAGGCTTCCCAGTTCACTTTGACACACCACGTGAACCATTGGGACTGGTGCATTTCTTGAATGCATGTTCTAGTTTTCAAGTGCTTAATTTTGAAAGCATCAAAGTGAGGTCACCTTCTCACTTACACAGCATTCAGATGGAGATGGCTCTGGATTTTAGTGCTAATTATGTTTAAGTCTTATTTTAAATGCAATAAAGGGCTAAAGCATATAGCCACGGGTTCTCCAAAAAACTAAAACTTTTCAGATCTCTGGTTCAAGTGAACTCAATGCTAAGAGAATAAGGATTTCTCTCCTTTTTCCCAGGTTTGTGTAATTGAGTCATGATCATGAAACATTAACACTGCATAAGTGTAAACCATTTCATTAGTAAAGGATGTTAACACCCATAAGAGCATTTTTTTTTTTTAACCTTTATTTGGAGGCCTAAGCACAAGTTTATAGTGACTTTTCCAGAACTATCTGTGTAGGGACTTGCCCTTCCCCCAAGGTCTCTTCTGGAACAAGTGACCTAGGCAAGACAAAGCAGAATTGGCCCTGCAACATGTGGAGGAGGTAAGAGACGTGTCAAGAAGAAGGAAAAAACAAAAGCTTTCAACTTCTAAAGTTATGAGTGAACCCCAGTAGGCAGAAGGCTTTTTATTTCATGTAATTACTCTTTTACTACACTTTTAAAAGTCAAATGCATTTCTTCAAAAGCACCATTACACAACACTAAATACTGTAAGTGATGTGTGTTTAACAAGTGATAAAAAATACAGAGAGGTTATATAGACAAACTGTTTGAAAGGAAGTTCACAGAACTTTTAAAATATCTTACTGGTTTAAAAATAACTCTTCCATTAGCTTCAAAGGAAAAAGACATCTGAGAAGTTCATCAGCTTTACGCAAAATACCAAATAACTTCGATACTACACAATTGTTTAAGTCTAAGGTACAGAACAAAATAACAGCCTAGATTCTATTTTCAGCAAAAAACATATATCATATTAAGCTCACATAAACAAGTAAACGGTGAAGTGAATGAAAGTGTGCTACAAATATGACTGCTGGTAATGGCCGATAACACTACTTACTTAAGTTTATTTGAAATTGTTCTGGGATGGAAATATTTTAGAAATATTGCCTCGAAAACCTGCTGTTAATTTTTGAAAAACACTGTAAAAATATACTATTATGTCAGATAAACAAAATTACAATTTTCTTTCTGTATGCTATGAATATTAAGAAAGTTTGTAGAAAATATATCAACTGTGGGGATTTTTCTTCTCACACTTAATTTAGGAGGCTTATTTCAATGTACTTGGGCATCTACGAGGTAAACAGAGTAATGATCTTTCCTCTGCTAGCTCTTCTGTGCAGATATTTAAATTGTGTAGTTGATGTTAAATATCTTTGCTGCTTCTTTAGCATGTGAGTTCCTCAAAGTCATATGATGTATCTCCCCAGAGAAGTAAAATTATCTGCACTTCTCTGAGAGGGAAATGAGATTGAGACACTTGCAAATAAGCAGCTGTGCTGAGAATGAAACCTCAGTCTCCTGAATTCCAGGCTAGTGCGTTAATTGCTGCAAAGCAATTAAAAGCAGTATCGCATACACGACAGACCTTCTTCTATCTAACATCAACATAAGGTTAAAAAAAAAAATCATCAGAACTATAAAAAAGTATTGCACTATATCAATATGCATATCAATATTCACTATGCTTGAGGACTGAAGGCCCTCAGAGGAGGGCCAGCAAAAAAGGCTAGGATCCTTACTTAAGTTTCTACTGGAGTCCTCTCTGGTTTAAGAAATAAACACAGATGACAACCTTCAACCAGCCCAAAAAATCTGCATAAATCATATCAACTAAAGGTTATTTATTCTGATTAAATTTGAACATCTCCAACACATTTTCCCTGTTAACATATTCCAATAGATTATACATTAATATATTGCATTGCCAGTGTATCTTCGCAGTTTGGCATTTTAACAGTAGAAATACCTCAAGATGCCTTGGTTTGATTATCTTAATATTAGTTACTGTCTGAAGATACTCTTGAAGACCACTACTCCATGAAGAAAGCCAGGGTTATAATTTTTAATTGCTGTTATTAGGAGGCTCACAACATACTGCTTCATATTGTGTAACCATATGTCCTAAGACAGAAGCACAAAGTCAATGCTATGACATATTCCTAGAAATTTCTTGCACATAGCAAAAGCAGGGATATTAGAAAGAATCAGAAATCCTTCAAGACTGTACTCAGCTGCAACTAGGTCACTGGATGATAGCTCGATTAACATTCAAAAATTTAAAATAGCCCCTACTATTTTTCCCTGAATCTCAAAGATCATTCTGGAATAGCAAGTTGACACTACAGGAAGAAATCACACTTTCCTGCAATGAGCAGAAGCTTCTGACTAGTTACAGATCTATTTTTCAAAAATCTGTAGGTGTCTGAGCTTGGCATTTCCATTCTAAGCTCATCTCGGGACGAAAACTGCACTGAGGACAGACAGAAGTGGTAAATGGAGTAGAAGGAAGAGCAGCAAGAACTCCAGCTTGCTTCAAAACTTACTGCACGTGCTGGTTCAGTTTCCCTGAACCACTGCATCTCAGTACTTAGTGTCACTCTGCATAACAACCTACCTTTGACTAAGTTGTAAATGTGAATATCTAAATAGTCAAATAATCCAGGCTGACATTGCTTTATCAAATGGTAGAAAATGTATTTTGACTTCTAGCAGCCTTAAAAAAATTGCTGTATTATGTCACCAGAAGTAAATCATAAGGCTTAGCATATTAGCAAACATTGGAAAACTCAGCTGGATAGTGTAAGACAGGAGGAAGTTGTGTTTTGCTTCCTTTTTTCTGTTGTAATATGAGAAATCAGAATTTCCCACTGTGTTGATGGCCATAAATAGAATTACAATTATAAAGCCTCTAATCAGAGAACACTGTCCCTCTTGGTCCCACTTTCATGTGAGTAATGTTAAACTGGGGAAGAAATGGTAGTTGCACATACTGTAACTATAATTAAGCCCAGTAACATGCTGCCTACTCAGCACCGTAGATCTGATTTTATTGGTGCAGAAACAAACATTAATTTGTTAAAGAACCCGCTTGACTTACACCAAACACACTTTCTAGTGTTTTTCAGGGCAACAGTTGGTTTCTGATGAGTTGGCTACACTTAGGACCAGCCTGATCAGTTCTGGCACAAGATTAATGCAAACTACAGGTCCTTCTGCCATCCTTGTAGTAAGGGCTGTATGCATGGCAAGTAACCAAAGTGATAATAGTTAAACCATACCATCTACATCCAGTTGAGAGTCCTAATATGGTTAAGTTAGACATAATAGGCATAAATTTTGCTGACGCTTGTCTCCCTTCTTAATGTTTATAATGATATAGTTGCCTTACAGGAGTAAGAGGAGCTACCACCTGAGCTCCTCCATGAGTTCTGCCAGCAGCTCTTGAGGAGGCCAGTTCTCTCCTTAGTGAACCCTAGCTGACATCAACAAGGGTTACTGTTGTGAGAGGCCAGTGCTGGTTATAGAATAATCAGATCCCAGTCACAGGTGGAGAAATCACTAGATAAGGACAGTGACATCAGCTAGTCTATTTAAACCTCTAAAGTGTTTTACAAAGGACAGCTAGGGAAACAAACCACATGGAATGACAAAGTGGACATATTGTTTGACAGTTTAGGAAGAAAGCAAATAAGACATCATCTCATTGCACCTCATATGACAAGACTGAGCCATATTCAACGATTCTTTCTTGCCTCTTTTCTGAACTGCTAAAGAGAACTGGATCTCACCAGTCCGCTCTGTTACTCATGGTAACCTTCAATCCTGCTTAAAATGCTATTAGGATATCACGTAAACCATGATATTTAAACAGCATTGATGCAATTGCTATTTATTGTACAGCAGCCAACAAGGTGTATCTTCCTGGGCAGTAGAGGGATATGGCTTTTGTTGCCAGTCATCTTGTTCTCCAACAGCAAGTGGATATCCCAAAGGCAAGAATAGTGAGAGTATGTTTGGGAATGTGGATGTGGTGCAGCAGCATGTTAGAGTATCTGAGTTACATAAGCTTTTACGGTTGAAGTTGTCCAAGGACGCGCATTTGAATTCTTTTTCCTAGTCATGGAAATGACACATGCTGTGCTAGTGAAACAAGAAAACAACCTTCAACCTTCTAATGCCACTTTTGATATCTACTAACTGTCCTCAATTAATGGATGCAATAGGTGTAAGAATATTTGCCCCACAGTAAAATCTGGGCTTACACCTATTTTATCAAAGAATTAGCACAACTACTGATTTTAACAGACTGAGGATTATAGCCCAAATATTACAGTTTTGTGGTGTATTTGGACGACAAACAAGGTTTCTGAGCTTCCCTTTTCTGGCTTTGCAAAGTCTTTGTTCCTTCTAGATAGAAAGCTTGAAAACATATTGTGAAAGCCCTCCCCCACTATACATATTTTTCAATACCTCAATAGCCAAGAGGTGTTTCCAGGTTGCTTCTAAATGGAATGTCCAAGTAAAGAAAGGTTGATTTACATTTAAGAAGTAGATATAAACTAATTTGAGCTGATCAGTTTCCATCAGTTCATACAACATGTACCAGGGCAATATACTTACAACAGTATGAATGAATGTTCTGTTCTTTCTTGAATTTCAAGTTAACATGAAGAGAATTGCAGAGTTCCACTGAAGTCCTCCAACACACATAATTTTTAACCATTACAGTTTCTGAAAGAAGCAATTTATATTAATCAGGGAACAGTCTAAAATCCATTTGAGAAGAAGACAGTCATACATGCATATTACCAGGTGATTGTATTTGAAAGTTTTACTTACAGGATGCTATTCCCAGCCCTTTGACATGTCTGTTGAGGATACAGTACACTTTACAGTGCAAATCTGCTCTCTAGTGGCAAAAAATTACCACACCAATTTTACAGAAAAATCCTTAGTTAATCCTGATGTAATGACGTTAATTCATTGTTGTTTTGCAAGAGTAGGTAATAAGAAAAAACAATAATTAATGCAATAAAAAATTGAGCAACTAAAACTAAGAGTATTTAGCTCTGTTTAGATCTCATAATTCTAGCTCATTTCTCTGGCTGTACGGGATCAATCTTTTGTAATATAGACTTAAAATATATTTGAGGTAGGCTGGGTAATAATAAGAAATTTAACAAAAAAGAGCTAATTTACTGCTGGTGTGAACTGTGCAGGGTTTTATCAGGTTCGAATCAGCAAGCTTGAAAGCTTGTAAGACTGGAATGTCAACTCCCAATGCACATGCACATTATTACTCGTCAGTAACACTTCTTTCCCTTTAAGCTAGGAAGTAACCATAGAAATAAGAGACAGCAATGTCATTAGATCATTTTAATAATTTCTCAGTTACATCTTTCCTTGCATAAGTTTTCAAGAGAGACTTCATGAAAGACCGGGAAGAAATATTGCACAACTGAATTTACAACTCATTTCACTTTGGAGGCTTTTAAACCTTATTATTAGCTCCTGAAATCATGATTGTGTTTAGATTAGGCTGAGTAGCACAACCTTTTCTAGCTTTTCAGCTACTTCATTTTAGTAATTCACACATAAATGGGTGTTCACTTATGAACACTGGGAGATTAAACTACAGTAGAACAGCTAAATTGGTCATGACTCCCACCTGTCAGTACTTGGCTGAAATACCTACATGGGTTGAGGAATGAACCGCCAGTTTCCAGTCCAGGAAGTAAAGGCTGCCCAAAACTGGCCGTTTTAATATGCAGAAGTTCAGCAGCAGCTAGGTGTGCATTTTCAACTGAGGGCACAAAGAGGAGACTGATGACCAGTTCTGCTATAGCCTCTAACATACCTGAGAGCATACTGGCAGGATAAAACTGACTTTTATGAGGACTTAAGAGGATATAAGTGACTTAAGAAATATTTTGAGTTCTCTTTATACCAATGTATTTGTATGGTATTTGGTGGATTTCTTAGATGTTCAGAAAGAGTAAGAAGAGTGGAAAAAGAGTGGGTTAACACACAAAATGAGGTTGCATTTCATAACAAACAGAGCCTTCTTAGAGTACACTGACTTTCTTAATTGCCAGCCCTCAAATCTGGGAAGATAAAGCAGACCACCAGCTTTTGGAAACTCTCTTTTTAGACACTGCAGCAAAAAGTTTGTATCAGTTGAAGTCCCGACTCTGGATTTTCAAGACAGGAACTCATTCAGATGTGCAAATGCACACAGCTGCATAACCTGTGCACCTGCTGGTCAAGAACACCTATAAATAGCTAGTCCTTTAGCACTTAACCCTGCTATGTTTTTGCACTGCAGTAGCACACAACAGTTCCTCGTGGTGCACTGGCACTTCTTGTACTGTAACTAGGCAACAGCCCTATCAAAAATCTTTGCCCCAAACAGCTAGCAATCTATGGGACCAATGTGACAACAGCTGAATACAATTAACAGAATGTGGGAGACAGACAGACTGGTCTGCATAACAGAAGCCATCACAGTGCAGCAGCTGCTGAACTAGCAAAAATGCTCTGTGCTGGCACCATGCAGAGGATGATCTGCTGAGGGATTTAGAGGGGGCAACAAGGTTGCTTTGTGTTTGTACAAAGCTCCTTGCTCCTTGCAATACATGCAGATTCGCATTATAACCAGGTTGCTATATAAAGTCAGCCAAAATTCTGTGCGAAGTAGACACAGGTATTTTGTTTTGTGTACAGAAAAAAAGTAGTTATGGGAAACTAGTGCCTGGGGAAGCAAGCTGTTCAATTCTGTAAGAACAGGACACCTTGTTGTTCTGTCCCAAACATACCTTAAGTGGGCACTCTACAAGCTTCTGTTGGTATTTCTACCCACAGAATTATTCTACAACGTGAAAAAAATATCTGCAGTACTAAATTCAAACCTAGCTTGGCTCAAGATTATGCTACAATGTCAAGGGATACCAATTCAACTTAATTCAACTTAAATCCAGAAATATTTACATCAGGACTGATGTTAAATTCAAAGACACAAGTTTTTAAGATAACTTGAGACACAAGTTTTTAAGAAAAACTGAAGATTATTTCATATGGATTCAGCACTACAAAACAAACAGTTCAGATAACTTACCCGAATTTTCCAATTGGACTACCCACGACAGTTAAGGTGGTAAGGAAACAGATGCACCTGCTGTTCCCTGGCTGATCCGTGTACATACACATGGTAAGTGTACAAGGAAATCTCATACTTTGCCTTCATAAGGTGACAATCTAGCTCAGTTCCAAATTACACCACATCACTTTTTTTTTAAGCAAGGATTGCCACTTCTGCTCACACTCTGATAATGGTAGTAGTAAAAGATTACTACTTTACATTGTTCTTTTTGCACAATGTTGTTTAAAAGCACTTGCACACCCATAAAAGATTTGTATAACCATAAAAGACTGTCCCTAGCTAAAACAGTCCAAAGTTAACACATTTTTAAGTCACTGCTTCACAGCTGTAGTTTCCAATAATTATGAGATTAGTACTGATACACCCTGATGCTTTTAGGAAGCATTGGGTCCGACATACTTGCACCACTTCTAAAAGAATTGAGAAAATAGAGGCAAAGCAGTGTTGCTCACAACATGAATAACTGCAGAAATTGCTCAAAACATCCTTGGCTAATGTTTTGCAGGAGGTCAAAGAGAAAAGTAATTAGTGTGCTGGAAGATATATAGATACAAACTAAGCTTTTATCTGGGGAGCAAGCTGTCATAAGACATTTGTGTTAAACCTGGGAGGGTGAGGGGTGATCATCAAAAAGCAGAAACACTGAATACTGGAGAAGGGAGGGAAGGCCTTGTGGTTAAGATAACATGCCTCACAGCAGGACAGTCAGGAATGAATTACTAGCCACAGCAAGAATGTAGGGCAGTATGTCAGATACAGGAACGATATTTTTCCAATGAAATGGTGTCAGCATTTAATCCTTTCTGGCTTGATCTTCCTCCATCAATTAGTTCTTTTTAATTTGTAAACTATTATCAAAAAGTTTCTCTTGACAGTATAACATAATTGACAGTTTGATCAAGGATAAAAGATGATGGTTTGGGGGCATTCATTGCTTTAGGACATTCATGTTTACTGTCTTATAAGAAAATATAAAGCATGTTTCATAAGAATGGAAAACTGTCTTGACCATCTAACCCCCAAAACTGGGCCTGGAATTAGATAATAGCTTGGTTTTCATTCTTATCCCCACTCATCACCAAAACTGAAATTTGGCAACTGCAGGGTTTTTTCCCTCACTTTTCCTCACCCAAATAAAATTTTTACTAATTCCTTGACTAGAATCTGGATCAATAGTGCTAACAGGAAAAATATCCCAACCCCCCCTGCTCCTGAACCCCCCCCCCAACAAACCCCCACCTCCCCCCCCGCAAAAATGAGAACCATGAAAAACCTTTAGTTTATATTAAATGTATTAAACAGATAAGAAGTGTTTGTGGGCCAACTGCTATGACTGGAATAATAAAAAACAGGTAATGAATGAATTATTCTTCACATGTTAAGCTCCCCCTTCATCAGCCTATTTCCCAACAACCCCAGCATAAAAGCTTTCTGCAACATCGGTGCGTCTTTGCATCTCAGCACCTTGCAACCCCCCTCAGAAATCACCCGGAAAAGACCACCTTTCTATTGCTTGTGTGTTGTCACTCAGCACCTATCCCCACAGTGTCTGAGCTCCTGCTAGCGCTTAAAACAGCGTGGCTAACATCTGCCATATGTTGTTTGTACTCTCATCCTCCCCCCCAGGGAGGAAACATGCCATAAATAGTTTTGTTTTCAAGAGGATTTACTTTTGTTGTTGGGTTTTTTTTTGTAGCACATGTGGAAAACTAACTTATCAGAACTTTGGCCCCCAAAAAAGGGAAATTCTTTCAGACAGCCTGACAAACATCACCGAGTCAGCAATGTTCCCTTTGTGGGTGGCAGAGCACACCTCAAGGGCCTCCTGAGTGCAACCGCAACTGCAATATTAACTTGTGGGTGGGAGATGGTCTTATCCCCACCCATAGGAGTGTCACAGATCAAACCCCAATACCCTGAGTTTCATGTGGAAATCCAGAGACACACAATTACCTCAGTATTATAGGTACTTGGTGCAAGCTGCCAAGCAGTGACGTGTTCAATTTCTGAGCAGTATTAAGGTTAAGATCTATGTATAGTGTTTATGGTAGCCTGATTTTGTGGTGTATGCAACCTCTTTCTGTTATTAATGACTCATCTTACTTACACAGGAAATACACTTAATCACAGCTGCCATCTAGGAAGATCAACACCTAGCAAAGAGGGGGTGTGCGGGGTGCTGAACATTCTCCTACATTGTTTTGTGTTTTGTGGTTGTTGGGTTTTTTTAATAAACAGAGCCAGCCCATATAGTTCAGAGCACTGGTATCATTTTCACATTTTTTCTGATCCCTGTGATTATTTTGCTTAGCCGCCTCTGAAATTGCTTTAGCTAGCTAAGCTTAAACAGTGCCTGACTGCCATGATATTTTCATTGGTAAAGCACATGAAATGCTGTTACGGTTGTGATAGTGAATACACTGACAATGTGTTACACTGGGAAGTCAAAAGACATTTGAAAAATCCCTATGGCAGACGTGAGCAATACAATTCTTTTTAACATCTTAGTTTTGTCTTTACAGTAATTTGTTTTTCTATTGACTTTTAGGTCAAATGCCCTTATTAATAGGAATACTCTTACCGATAGGAAATGCATTTTCTTAGCCCCCCCCCAAAGAGTAAACACCGTAAAAAAAGAGAAATGTATGTCTGAAAGAAGATTCAGCAGCTGTCTAATGATAGACACTGCGGTACAGATTTTCCAAATGGAAAACTACATAACTGTGTCATCTGAAAGTTATATAACTACAAATAGATGAGGTGCCAGCAATAAACAGTATATCGTTTTTCCAGTGAAATATCAGTGTGCCCCGATCTAAAATCCCTCGGACAATCGTTGTGACAATGCCCTTTCCACACTGAAGAGATTCAAGAAAAGCTTGTCAGTATTGCTGTTTCCATTTACCCATTGATATATTTGCTAGGGGCTGGCTCAAGGCTGCTAACCAATCCTATGCAAGTCGCATATACTTTAAAAATAATTTAGTTGCAATGGGACCACTGCCAGGTCAGACCCAAACCGGTAACTTCCTCGTCCTACTGTTCACTCGCAGCGCACAACAGTTCTATGTAGGAGCCTTCTAGGGTTAGGCTAGCACCTTGCTTGGCTGAATGAAAGGGCTTTCAGGATTTTTCCAGACTGCAACAGATATACCAAAGAACATAACCATCACTTCAAACGCTTGCTGAAGCATCTGGGTGAGTGGGCCCTTCTTACAGCTCTGAGGTGAATGAATCAAGAAATAAGATCTGGTTTTCCAGCTACACCATCTTGCCTTCTTGCTGATCTTTCCTAACACACGCACAAAAACAAGCGCACACACACAAAAATCCTCAGATCTTTCCTGGAGTCTGGCATAGATGTGTAAGGTAAGCATAATGACCTCTGTTATTTTTACTTTCCTACAACACTATTGCATGAACTCTAGTGTTAAGTGGCTTCAGTGCATTGCCTCTCGCTGGCAGCAGATGTCCCCTTGTGCCCATCACTTTGCATTTGTAAAAAAGGCTAGCAGTTGCAAAATTACCTGAACAGTTTTCATCTGCTGAACAGCATAATTTTTTTACTTTACTTATTTCCACAAAGGTCTGGGAATATGCAAAACATGTTGCTTCTATGTTTTCATAAATGCAAAACTGAAGGATCAAAAGAAAATATAAAAATTCTGTGAATTTTAATTCAGTTTTTACCTTATGCTTTTAAACAAAGAAAATTAGGATGATTATTCTCAGTTAACTTTGCCAATTTACCACAAAAATTATAAGTCAATCCATAAAATACACTCCACTGGGATTTAAATAAATTTCCTCTCTAACACAGAACTTGTTTTTTGTAATGGGCACCTAAATATCCATTCTCAGATCCTGGTTTTGGAAGGTTAGAGATCTAAATCAGAAAACAAGTAAAATAATTGGAAAATTTTGGATTTGATGTCTTGTACTTGACCCTGCATTTCTGAGGGTAGCAGAATTCATTTCTGAGTGTGCACTACTTTAAATAAGTGTAAGTTCACAGCTTTGGATACTAGACCACCACAGCTTTTCTAAGTCAGTGGGAGTGGGAGTAATCCCCTTGAGTCAGTTACAGCAGACAGCCACTGTTAGCTGTCAGAGCTACTTCAGTGGAGTTACAGAAATTTACACCACTCACCAAGGATTGTTTTGGTGGTGGGGTCTCAGGATCTAGCCAATAATTGTGTTCTTTCAAACCCTGCAATGCACTTTTGCAGTCTTAGGGACAACAATCTGCTATAGAAGTTTTGCACAAGTTTCTCTATGAGGCAATACAAGTGTGGTTAAGGGGGGAAAAAAGGCCTTGTTTCTGTAGCTAGCCACACATGTCCAATTTTGGTTAAAATATTTAACAGAAAAATCACTTGGAAAATGTACTGTAATTTTGCAAATGGGTTTTACACATTTGTTTCTCCATATGGAATAAAGAAATGTGTCTGGGAATGCTGGTACCACAACTCCAAATTCTTATTGTCTCGCTCACTTCCTGATGAGATCCATATACAAAAAGCCTTGAAATATGAATTGACTGTAAAAACTCCTGTTGAACAAGCCACCCGTTTCACGATAAGACTGTTGGGCAATTTAACAATGTATGATTCCCATTTCACCAGCTGTGCTTGGAGCAGAAGGAAATGCGGGTAATGTCACAGCATCACAAAACTGAACACAGAAATCCAAGGAACTACTGAAGGAAAGATGCCACAGAATCTACCTAATGGTTTCCCTTTCTTTCTACATAAATACAGACATGATCAAAGAATCAGACCAAGACTTTTTACCTCCCAGATACAGAAGGAACTAAGATTTGCTTCGAAGTACCTCTAAATGTTCTCAATGGTTTTCTCTTTTTGACGAAACGTAAATGTGTTATAATTGAAAAACACCGCAAACCTACCAGGATAGAAAGTGATTGGATTACTTTACTTCCTGGTTTTGATAGCAACCATCAGAGCTGATAAAGTTGATCAGCTTCTTTGCACAGAAATTTAGCAAAACATATCTTTTTCAAGAATGAAGCATTTATCAGACTTTTCTCCAGATTTCTTCCCCTTCCCCAAAGAATCAAGTATTTGCATTTGCATCAATCAGTGGTCTCTGTTATTGATACTAGTCAAATAAAGTAAGCTCTCATCTCACATTCTTCTCTATTTGATAACTGCCCAGATAGTGAACATGTTTGTCCTTTCCTGTCTCCTGGAAAAATAAATCAGAATCTTTGGAGAGTTGTTCTGTTTTGTTACTATGTTTAAGCAAAGACCAACTGATTTTAAGCTGCTTTATCATCTTACATGTTAATTAAGACTAGTGTCATCTTTTTAAATAACCAGTCAAAATATAACCCAGGAGTACAGAAATAAAAGCCACAAAGAAGAAATAGCAGCTGAAAACTGGCTTGCTTGTTTTCCAAACCAAAAAGGCACAAGCTAGGCAAGCTCCAGTACACTGCATTTCTCAGAAGACTGTTCTAAGACATCAGCTGTCCTATTTTTAATATGAATCCTAAAGTGAAACAATGGTATAAATGGGAATTTATATTTAAAATATCATACCATTATAGCCGCAAAATTGCAGCCATTTCCTTCAAGAGAAGGAAAAAAACTATTCAGATAATCAGAAATAATTAGGAGAATATTCAGACGGAGCACAAGCTAAGTTGTGCCAGTTTTTTCACTTGAAACTGCACACCAGCTTTAGCAGCTAACATAAACAATTGTGCGCAGCAGACTTGTCTTTCAGTGCAAACATCTTACAAAGCTATAAAACCAGTAAGTGTTTCACGATGCTGAAGAGTGCACTGGGAAATTCTGAAAAGCTTCAAAAAACAAATTACTCTTTTCTTTGATTCCAGCAGACTTTCACTTAGATTTTCAGAGGTGTCAGAAAGATCAGAATCTGTCTTATAAAGCCACCAACGTTCACCCATTAACAGGGACTGCGTTGTTGTCTCAATTCCCTGTTCAACCCTACTGTTCTGCTCCTTCCATTTCAACAATTACTTTGTGCAGGAAAAGTGTGTGGAGGCGTTCTCAGTCACTTTATTTCCTGGCATTATCATTTTATCCCATTTATTTTATCTTTTAAATGTCAACTGCTTACAATTACTTAGTTTTGTGAAACATCTGGGGTGACTATGGATGCTTAATAATGGAGAACACTGTTCGTATTCCACTAATTGGCTATGAAACAGCAGCTGAATAGGGAACTACGTTTTTTACTCAGGCCTTACTTGGGTAAAATCATACAGTTTAAAAGCCAGGTAACAATTTCAGAGTTTGAAAGAGCATTGTTCTATCAATTCAAAAATGTTTTCAACCACATCTGTTCTGAATTCATAGCAGTTATGTTGCAACTCTCTGGGTAGCAAACATATGCAAGGTGTTGCCTGTCAGACTTGACTAGCTCAGCCAACACATGCACACACGTTTTACCTATAACCACAAAGGATTTTAGTTTGTGTTCTGGTATGTGTTACATGGATCTGTAAACAATACAGTGCCTTTCTCTGCTTCAGTAGATTGGCAAGAATGATGAGTTGGCAAAGGACTACTTTGTGTTTTTCTGGCTGAAATTTAGTTGCTTCTTTTACATGGCAATTTTACAAATATATCTTCAAGGGAGCAAACTCCATGGTGAAAACCATGCATTAAAATGCTGAAGTTACCATAACTTTTGAAACTTCCCTCTACTCTGATAATGCCATCTGAAGTCTCTTGTTTCTAAACTCGAGTATGCTATTGAGAGTTTTACAATCACATGCTGCAGACTACACTGTTACCTTAAAATGCAGAACGACCTAAACAGCAAAGGAGCTGAAGAAAAAACAAACAAACAGAAAAAGCCCCACCAACATCTGTAGAAGGTGTCACAGAGTCAATCAATGCATTAGTAATCAGTGCTTGCTACAGTCAGCACAATGGAGTTACTGAGACCACTGAATATTCTGCAGACCTTAGTGAAAAAACCCAGTCATTAAAGAGAAAGACAAAGACTATGTTCTCATAGACAGCTCAACCTGCTCTCAAAGCTCCTGGAAATGGTTTGTGAAGATTTACAGCTTGCTTAAAACTTGAAATAAACATTCAGCCTGAGGATGTTAAGACAGCATGGGATACTAAAATACTTTAATGCCCCATGGTGTTACCTGGCTGTAAGAAGCTACCAGAAATTGAGCCATGTGCACCACAATGAAGTTATGATCAAGAGATGCTTTTGCTTTCACCAAAATCTGCAACTATTTGTCGCCATTCCATTCTTCCTAAGGGCAACAAAAATAGCGACTGCACAAACTACAATGTCATCCCAGTTTTGATCTGAGTTCTGCAATATTGCAGGCCTGAAGAAGTTCAACAGTTCTTTTCTACTTTTCATCAGAAAGATTCATTGGCAATTAACTGTGGAAGAATGAAGAGGATAAATCTGTTCTTAATCTTTAAATAAGATCTGCTACCTGAATGGATTTAATATGCATTCAGATTTAAGACTAGGAACTGGGTTTGTGGTACTTGATCCAAAGCCAATTCATTAAGGCTGGTGCTGGAAGATAGGTATCTATTGCATTTCTTTGTATCAAGAGGACAAAATTGCCATTTTAATCTTAAAAGTGCAGCTTTAAATCCAGTACACACTGTTCCCATAAGGATCACTGCATCTGGACCGCACTCTAAACCTGCAATTTTGGGGAACACTTACAGTCACAGTCCTGTGCAGGAAAGAGCTTAGCTCTGACATGGACACAATCTTTCACAGGCTCTGTGCAAGATCTCTTTTGAAACTGAAGTAGGAGGTAGCCACCTACCTGTAACATCATGACTGTGTAATTGCCTATTCATCTGCCTAGTCTTTGCAGGCAAATGAAATCTACAGTACACACTGCTCCATTTTCAAAAAATGGACTGAATTATCTTACTTCAGAAGATTCCAATATCTGA
Source organism: Pygoscelis adeliae (assembly GCF_000699105.1). Lineage (NCBI taxonomy): Eukaryota > Metazoa > Chordata > Aves > Sphenisciformes > Spheniscidae > Pygoscelis > Pygoscelis adeliae. Next base: position 333,177 of record NW_008824938.1, on the reverse strand, counting down.
CTAGAACAACGAAATTCTCACCTCCATCTAGGACTCAAAGCATACTGGTACCCTCACAACTTTAAATGGGCAGCTTCATGCTCATTTACTTTTTTTAATGGATCCTTTTTTGACTCATCTAGTTGCAACAATGTGAAGTGAAGGCTGCATACGTCACACTTTTGTGCTTCTCAGTACTGCAATGTCTAAGGCTCTGTGCATCAGAATAACCTGCAAATGATGGTTCCACTGCTTGTTGTTGTAAAAGCACTCATTAGAGACCCTGTTTTTATGTAAGACAGCCAGTGGATAACAGTACTGTAAAAGTAGAGGGGTTTGTACAAAGCAGTGTCATCTTTACGTAACCACACAGGTTAAAGGGCTATTCGGGCTGCATTAGGAGGCAGCTTTTTACCTCGTCAGAGCATCAGAAGATGAAGTCCTCCTTTAAAACTTCTATGACAAAATAGTAAGTATGGAAAACACTGCTGACAAGAAAGCTTCTTAGACATTTTGTTTTAGACTAGAGTCCAAATCTTCAGGTAAATAAGCTGAATTGACTCAGGGTTAATATCCCTTTGCTTCTCTTCTAGTTTCATTCTCAAGAGAGGAGGCCTGCATGGTGGTAGTTAAGGAGGTATGGAATGTGAACCTTTGGAGCCAAACCTCATGAGCTTCTGTTGGTCATGTTACCAATGGCTAGAATTTATGCCAGTTGTGTTTTCTTTCTCATCTTGCAGGTCACGAGTTCTGCCTTGCGTATGGTGCATGTTATGTTGTGTTACTTAAAATTCATGTCAGATCAGCCCATTACACCACTTTTCAAAAGCATATGAAACTTACTTTTCAGCCTAGAAAAAGTCAGTCTGATGCAGACATATACCTTTATTACATGTCACTTTGCACACACATTTGAATCTAGTCAGCTTGGACAATTTGCATGTGAAGAGCTGACAGTATTTCACAATATACTCCATTATTTATTTTGACTGAATTACTCTCTTCCTGAAGTGATCCCAACTTCACTGTGGTCAACCTGCTTTTAACTCCATCAGAATGACTTTGCATACAAGTCTGCCCATCGTGTCTGCCATGTTTCTAATCCAAATATGCTGTGGGAAACAGCAATTAGTCAATTCAGTGTGTGCAAAAAGTGGGACAAGAAGAAGTGAAGAACACAAATTCCAAGCTGTCCTGTTTAATACAGTGCTTGTGTTTCTAAAAGAAATGAGATCTAAACTGATACAATTTGGTCGTGCTGTTTGGACTAAGGTTTTCAAGTAAAAGATGGACATCGGTTCAGCTGCATATTGAGGTGGGGGAAAGAAGCAGGTGAGCCACCCATTTATTTCCTTCTGCAGTACGGGCAACCAGCCCAGCAGAAAGTTCTGGGCTGCAGATCCCCAACCTGAATATGTCTGAAGTCTTGAATCAGAGATATGTGGGATTTAACCACACAGGATACAAAATCTAGCTCTGCAACGGCAATATTGCAACACTGCATACGGGTAACTGGCTCTCTGCACGGCAAACATTCTCATTTGAACAGTGTCTGTTCTGTTAGTGGTCCCAGCAGCCTGGCAAAGCAGCTCTTACAAGTTTCTAATACCAGTTTTCTTCAGTCATCACAGAACTGGGCCTATCTGTTGTCAATTCCATTTTAAGACGCTTAGTTCTGCCACGTATTGGAAACTTTGGTGCTTAGCCCAGTGCTGCCAAGCCCGCCTGGGGAACAGGCACTGAAAAGAAGCGTAAGCAGGAGACAGACTGCTGTGCCTACATCCATCTCTGTGATAAGTTAGCTTTTTGTTCCAAAGATCCACCTTTGGCTGAATATGCTTTAAAAAGAGGACTCTGGCCACTCTTACACAGTTACAACAGTCATTAACTCCAAACAGTTGAGGTCAAATTTGGTCCCCATTTTATGCCAGGAAAACATCATGTCATTTCCACTTCATGCCACTTTGTCACTACAGTTGTTCATGGTGCCATGGTACAGTTTGGGATAGCTAGAATGTACCAATGCTCTGACCAGTAGGTACCCTTATTCCTACACAAAGCTCGTGTCAAAGGTTGCGATCTCCAGATGTTTCCCAGGCAGATCTAAGACAGGTTTCTGCTGGTGAAGTTAATCCAGAGCTAATTCTCTACAGAACTAGGATTAGGCACATTTCCAAGATGCAGTGGTGCATGGCTTGAGATAACACTAAATTTATCCTGTGCTCCACTTGCCTTGTGAATAATTACTCCTCTGCATATCAGGTAAATTACAGAACTTGATATTCAAGTTCTTCTTGGCACTTGCACAGTACTCTTGCAACATCTTTCCGCTTCCTACTAGGAGTTGGGACACGATTTTTGGGCTTAATACTAAGCTGCCAACTGACTTTGGACATTTTCTGTGCTTGCTGCCAGCATCATCTTGGTTGAACATCAGGTTTCAAGACAACAAAAACTAAAAAAGACTAACTAGTCGTGCTGGTTTTGGCTGGGATGAAGTTAATTTTCTTCATAGTAGCTAGTATGGGGCTGTGTTTTGGATTTGTGCTGGAAACACTGCTGATAATACAGGGATGTTTTAGGTACTGCTGAGCAGTGCTTACACAGAGCCAAGGCCTCTTCTGCTTCTCACACCCCCCCACCAGTGAGTAGGCTGGGAGTGCACAAGAAGCTGGGAGGGGACACAGCCGGGACAGCTGACCCCAACTGACCAAAGGGATATTCTATAGCATATGACATCATGCTCAGCATATAAAGCTGGGGGAAGAAGAAGGAAGGGGGGGACATTCGGAGTGGTGGCGTTTGTCTTCCCAAGTAACCGTTATGCGTGATGGAGCCCTGCTGTCCTGGAGATGGCTGAACACCTGCCTGTCGATGGGAAGTAGGGAATGAATTCCTTGGTTTGCTTTGCTTGTGTGCATGGCTTTTGCTTTACCTATTAAACTGTCTTTATCTGAACCCATGAGTTTTCTCACTTTTATTCATTCGATTCTCTCCCCCACCCCACTGGGGGGGAGTGAGCGAGCGGCTGTGTGGTGCTTAGTTGCCAGCTGGGGTTAAACCACGACACCAGTACTATCCTGCTATTCTTGCCAGTACAAGATTGCTTTCCCAACGCTTTATTTATTTTTTTTATTATTTTTTGCGGGTAGCCACAGAGCCAACAAGTTACAACTAGGCACACTGAAAACACAGTAATACAAGCTAAGCTTTCACCACCCAGAACGTGTAAGAATGGTTGCAAAGACTCCCTTATGTCCCTAAATCTCCTCAGCCATCGCCCCCCTTCTGTGTGTGTGGTTGGAGGAGGCAGGGGGGAAGTGAATGACTCTCAGGACCTATTCCCACCAGCACCCCCATTTCTCTTCCCACCATCCCCTCTTATGTGCGTATCTCCAAAGCAGCAATACAAGCAGGATGGCAGCAACCACCGCCATCCCCTCACAGTTATGTGTCACTTCCTACTGCCATTCTCCCCCCTTCCTAGCTGATAAAAGTGCCAGGTCGAAAGGAGCCGGGGGTGAGACCCAAGAGTGCAGAAAGAGTGCGGACATCATTCCCTCACTTCCACTTCCAGCTCCTACTATCTGTCTCATACTTGACAGAGTAAGAATGAAGAAGCCAGAGGAAGAGCTAACAGAGCAAAGAGGACCAAAGATAACTGGCACTGGCTACCTCTGTGACATTTAGGAAAAATAAAATTCCTGATAGCCGTACCAAATCCCATTTTTCTGCTTCTGGAGTGACCAGAAAACAACTGCAGATAACTGGCATGCCAGCACTGACCCAGGGGAGTTGAACTGGGAATTGAAAGCAGGGTATGGGAAACGAGTGGGTTGGTGACGAAGGTCCAGAATAAAAGCAGTTTAGGAATACTGTGCAACTGGAGGATGTGGGGGGGGGGGAAGACAAAATTTGACACTTCCAGAGCAGGAGTTTCCATAGGGCACTATATCAATAGTTTTTGTCAGGACTTTAAGTTCAGAGACAGGCTCAAAATGTTTTTCCTCTCCCCTTTCTTCCCAGCCGCAAACTGCCATCGCAAAGGACTTCACCCTTCACCTCCCACTCTTTTTTGCTGTCAGAAGTGTAGCAGCCTTAAGCAATTAGCAGCAGTGGCCTTGTGTTGGAACAATGAAACTGCTGAACAATAGGGATAGGCTCATTATTGTGAGAGACCCAGCCCTATGATAATCCAGACCAGGAACTCCGAATTCACTGCCAGAAGAATTAGTAGTTAGTACATTATTAACTTCACTGCATTTCAAGCTGGGAACAATTCATCCAGTGTTTCACAAAATCAATTTCTTAGTCTCCCAATCATACACATGTATGTCAAACATTGAAAGTCAGAATCCGATGTTGAGAGCAGGGGTGTAACTTAATCTGCAGCCCACCAAGACAACTTATGTGGCCCACTCTTCTGGGGGCAATTTGGGACTGGGATGCATACCAGACACATTCTTTGAGGCTGGTAGTAGCAGCCATCTCCCCAGAGTCCAAGACTCCTCTCCAGCACGATGCAATGGCCACAGAAGTACTTCACAGTGAACAGAATAATTTTCATGCAGCTAAAAAACAAAAGGAACATTTATTGTTTCTGTCTTGACTTTTCAGACAGCCTCAAACCACATTTTTTTCTCTTTACTCTGTAGAGCCTGGAATTTGACAAGTGTATCATTAAGTTCAGAAACTCGGGGAGAATATTAACTATTATGCGTTTCAGTCAGCGGCAAAGTGAAGTTCACTGATTTTAACCATCCGCTACTGTAAAACTGTAAGTTACTGTTTGCTTGTAGTTAGCCACAGCACCCAAGGTTTTTGCTATCATCTGTTTAATCAGCTGCTGCCCCAGGTTCCTCTCTTCTAGCCACGGTGAAGACTAGTCAGTGAAGCCCCAAAGGGTGCAGTTCCACGGTGCTCCCAGAAGACCATCAGAAGCCTTCCACAGCTGTTTAGCTCCAGTGAAGCAGCTCCCAAACAGCTCCTTTAGCAGCAATGTCCTTTGTTCCCTTTCCATCAAGTGCTACCTCACTTCCTAAGCAAACTTCTTGCCAGCTCCCCCTCCTCTCCACTGCCTTTTAGGCAGTCAATCTAGTCCTGCGCAGCTGTGCACAGGGACACAGCCACCTCCCCACACTCAGGTGCATCCGTGAAGGTCTTCACCATTAGTATTTTTCTTCACAGGGTTTCTCTCTCCCCAACAATGCTCAGCTTTTATGGCTGCTCACTTTCACAAGACTCTTAAAGCTGTAATTTCTCTTCTTATTTGAATTTACTTATCATTTCCACTAAACTCTGATTTTGCTTTTGCCGTTTAATTCATTAGCCAAGTATCTGAACAACTGTTTCTTACAACAACAAAGTCACCAGTTACAGGTACAGAGGCAGCGAGCGTAACGTGCGTTGACGAGGTACCAAAGCACAGGATCTGCTCCTTGGCAGATTCCAGCCTGGGACGGCGTGGGGCTGAAGAAGCCTGTGGGTGTGGAGAACGCGGCACCAAGATTACGCCAGCATGTTCCAACAGCAGGACCGGGTTTGAAACGCAGTGAGGAAGTACACACCAAGGCATCCGAGTTCTTCTTATGCAAGTTCATCTTATAGCTGATTTCTTTATTTAACACTGAAGAGCGCATCTTCCCAGTCCGGCCTCTCTCCCTGATCAGGGCCGCCAGAGAAAACAGCAGTTTGTGATGGCGATGACGGGAAGCAGCAACCGTAAAGTTACCCACGCGGGAGCAGGGGACAGCCACATGGTGCCAGAAAGCGTTTATTTATAAACCACCACTACAGAATTTAAGAAAAGCGGCTCCAAACCCGCGCCCTCCTTGGCGACGCCAGGCCGCCACCCAGC
>NW_008824938.1:312402-326933 GCF_000699105.1 Pygoscelis adeliae | reverse complement strand
GGCCGAGCCGAGCCGAGCCGCGTCGCGTCAAGGCGGACGGGGCCCGCGGGCGCCCCGTGTCTGTCGGAGCTTGGGTGATGGGTGTGAGGGCGCCCTGTCCCTGGGCCGCTGATTTCGGGTGGAGGGAGCGGGAAGGTAGAGCCGGGCCTGCCCCGGCGCTGGTAGCCGGTGAGCCTCGCTCGGTGGCGGGGGGAGGGTGGTGGCTCGCAGGGTGGTGCTGTGTCTGTGGATCGGTGCCGCCTGTGTAAGGCTGCACTCGCAAAGTTGTGAATATATGTGTGTGCACCGTATTTATATATTGAAAAACTAGATGCACGCACTTATGTTTTTCTCTATTTAAGTTTATATAGCTACATTTAAGGTGTATACCAGAGCATTAAACCGTAATAAGATTCACCATGTTCTTTGAGTATAGGAGTCAGGGTTTGTAGCTTACAAGTGTTATTTTACAAAGTAAGAAACAACTTTTAAATGTTTATGCTTGAGTTCTCTCCTGGAGGGGATCAGCATGGCATGTTTGTATCCAGGCTTTGTTTCAAGATACTAAAAAGGATGTCCTGATGATAGGTGGTGGTCTTGTATCAACAGTCTGTTTCCCTCCCTTCCTTTGTCAAAGGATTGTAACATTTTAAGAATCTATGCTAGGGTTTGCAGTACAAATATAGAACTGCTTAGCTACTGAAGATGGTAGTGCAGTCTAGTACACTGAATTCAGGATAACTGTATGTCGTGGTTTAACCTCAGTCAGCAACTGAGCACCACACAGCCGCTCGCTCACTCCTCCCCCCTCTGCCAGTGGGATGCAGGAGAGAATCAGAACAGTAAAAGTGAGAAAACTCGTGGGTTGAGATAAAAACAATTTAATAATTGAAATATAATAAAACAATACACAAAGCAAGTGATGCACAATGCAGTTGCTCACCACCTGCTTGACCGATGCCCAGCCAACAGTCCCCGAGCAGAGACCCCCCCAGCCAACTCCCCCCAGTTTATGTACTGAGCATGACGTCACATGGTATGGAATGTCCCTTTGGCCAGTTTGGGTCAGCTGTCCTGGCTGTGCCCCCTCCCAGCTTCTTGTGCACCTCCAGCCTTCTCAGTCGGTAGAGCACGGGAAGCTGAAAAGTCCTTGACTAGTGTAAGCACTACCTAGCAACAACTAAAACATCGGTGCGTTATCAACATTGTTCTTACCCTAAATCCAAAACACAGCACTGTACCAGCTACTAGGAAGGAATTAACTCTATCCCAACCAAAACCAGGACACTGTAGGCACTGAAAAGCATGGGGAAGTAGTTTGTGTGGACCTCTACTGCTACTATATTACGTGTTCTTTAGATGTCATGGTGTACATATGTATTCTTAATATGTTTGGTGAACTGAAAAGTACTCTGCAAATTATAAATTCATTATTTGCAGTTTGATATGCCATAGGACTCCTTACTGGTTTTAAAAAGTTGTGTTCAATTTCCTTTGGTTTCTGGTTGTGTGGTGCATTCTGCTTCCTTTGTTGGCAGGTCAGATCCCACCAGAAAATGTTGATGTGTGGGAGCTCTTCCACTGAGTTCAAGAAGCAGTGCACTAGTGCGTGTGCACTTTCAGTCTTTTAAAAATGGTAGACATCCACAATGTAGACAGGAGCCTTTCTGAAATGGAATAACTAAATCCCATCATTAAAACTAGGTGTCAAATGCTTGATGCCATAACTCCACATCTACTTTAAACTAGCTCTGCTGCCAGAGGAAACTGACTTTCTTCCCTCCAAGCACCCAAAGAGGCTAACTTCAACTTGGATCAACTCTCTGTTCTGGTTTGCTGTATATATATTCCTAAATATTGTGTCCACACAAGAGAGCAAATGGCACAGGGACAAAACTGCTTCTGGTGACTGTGTTGGGTTATACCTGCTCAAAGTGCCTGTGAAACTAACAAAAATGGGCTGTAAGTACAGGATTAGGTTTCTTTGTAAATAGTAGTACCTGTCGCTGCTGGTGGACTGTGAGTTACAAGAATGCAGGGTTGAAGTGGGTGTGTATAGATGACATAGACCTTCAAGCTCTCAGGAGACTTCTGCTTGTTGTGAAAGCTTTCTGCCTTGACAGATACTGGTGCAACCGGTATGCCTTATCTGCCTTTACTCTCAATATTCAACTTACATGCATGTGTGGAACTGAAACCGCTTACCAATTTAGAGTGTGCCTTGTTTATTAACAACAGAATAAATCCATTCAAACTCAAGTTAACAGCTACAAGTAGTAGTTGCAAAGCAATCTACTTTCATATAACTATAATTTTTACTGATTTAGAAATACATATCAGCTGATGATCAGCTTTGTGGTTTTTTCCTGATTGTACTAGTAGAGACAAAACTGTTGCATAGTGTCACACTGATTCAAATAGAATTCTGTGTAGACTTGTGCTTTTATTTTCAGGCTCCTGCTTACCATCTCATTTTGGAAGGAATTCTAATTCTTTGGATAATCAGACTTCTTTTCTCCAAGACATATAAGCTTCAAGAGCGATCTGATCTAACACCTAAGGTATGGTGGAAAAATATTTTTCTTTAGAGAAACAGTTTCTAGCTATTGATATATTTGGCTGTTGAACCTCTGCTGCATCACAAATTGTGCTGGTTTTTCTTAGGATTTCAAAGGGTAAGCTTACTTTGGACTAAAAAGCTGCTTATTGCTTAAATGCTTCAGTTCGTGCTTTTAAAGTAGCACTGTGTTTGAGAGTGGGAAATGTAAAAGAACTGATGTGACTGTGACTGCTAAGCTATGAAAAGCTGGCATTAGCTCTACTCAATGGATGGCTTTGTTTTAAAAATGGAAGCTATACTAAAAAAAAACCCACCAAACAAAATGAACTATAAGAGTGTAGAGAGTAGGAAAATGATCAGTCTGTACATGTGGTATCTGTGAGTAATAATTCTTGAGAGTTTACAGTGTTAAGTGGGTTCCAGAAAACTTTTAGTTTAGCGGCAGTTTTCTTCTTTTGCAATGTAGTTGTCTCAAAAAAACCCAAGCAAGCTGTAATTGTTTGTGAAGTCTGGAATTTCTTCCTGACTTCGGGCTGGAGACTATCAGGAATGAGTAGAGTTTCTTTTGGAGATCTCCCTGGACTAGTTTGTCTGAGACATGGTCTGTAATTGGGCTTGCTGCATAATGTCAGAGGATGCCATTGGATATATTCAAAGGATGATTGGATGCACTCTCTGAATGTGAAAATAGTGAGGTGAACAAGGATGCACTCATTTTTCTCAGTCAAAGATGAACTATAGCGATGTATTGCAATGTGACAACCAGCATGTGTATGTGAGGAGTTGATCTGAACGGTCTGAAGTCCCGTATAACAAACAAGCTTCGTTTGCTAGAGCTTCAGAGGAATGGTATTCTTTATGAATGGAATAAAACACTGGAATTTCTTCGTGGTATTAAGAAAGGTTTGTGAAACAGATTTATGGGTATTTTACCTTGTCATTCCCATCTATAATAATGCGCTTGCACGCTTTTTGATCTTGTTCTTGCTAAGGATGCATGTTAAGCATGTGGGCTCGGTGTAATGCATCAGTGAATGGGATGCAGGCACTATAGGCACAAGGCTGTAAATGTGAGCAAATCTGCAGGCAGTGTCCTCTTTTGGGGAGTACTTGCTAAACGAGCTTGGAGTATTCTAGGGAAAACTTTAGCATGTATTTATTGGAGGCATTTAATATTGGAGGCAAGAAGTGAACTGAGCAGGAATCAAGAAAGGCCAGTTCAGTTTTGTGCTTGGAAGGGTTTGAGTTGATCCTGGGATTCTTGAAGTTCGCCACCTTTAATAAGTATACAGAGGAGGAGTGAACGCCAAGTGAAGTCCAGTGTGGTGAAGTGCTGAATGTTTAGACCATCTAGGAAGACATGCTGCAGCTTTAAAGTAGCCCCTGATTGTCCACTCAGAAACTATGATAGTTCATTTAGTAGAGTTTTCCTGCATCAGATGGTTTTGATCTCTGGTGTTTTGGAGGATAACTCTTTTTCTTTCAAAAGATTCATTCTCTCTGCAGTAGATGGTGGGAAAAGGCTCTTTGCTACTCTTGCATAATTGGTGACCTGGAAAAGCTGAAACCTGTCTCTTCCTTACGGAGTAAGGATTACACTCAGGTATTTCTATGTGCATCTTGAATGTTAACATCCAGTTGCAGGTCATCTCCTTCATTCGCTTACAGGCCATTTAGCTGAAGCCGAGGTGTTTAAGAAAGTGCTCAGACAAATCTGGAACAGTGGTATGTGAGGAAGAAGATTGTTCTGTCTCTTCTTAACTGGGGGCAACAAGCAACTGGGAGGTTGCATGTGTGGCTGGTCTGCTGCAGCTCAGTGGAAGCAGGGGTTTAGAAAGGTGTCAAAAGGGTGAAAACCATTTGGAAATGGCTCATGCTTAGTAACAATCCTACTTTTGCAGGATGACAATAGTAAAGTTCACTGGCAGGACAGCAGTAACAGGCTTTCTGAAGAATAGAAGCATGCAAATACGTTATTGCTGTGATACTTCTGATAACATTTATACAAACTTTACTGAGCTTGAGGGTCGGAAAGAAATGTGAATACTAGCAAAAATCCAAAGTGATCAAGAATTGCATTGTATAGGTACTGGATACATTGATTCACAGTTGCAAGGCACAGAAGAAAAAAATTTACAGAGTGCTAAGAGCTGTTTTACAGCAAAGGGATTGACTTGACATGTCAAAGACATCAACACCTCTAGCTTTTTGTTACCTGTATCTTGATGGCAAAAAGAATAGTATGGCGGAATGCTCTTTGGTCTGATGGTATGTTCAGGTTGGCTGATGATGAAGGAGATTTAAGTTTGTCTAGTTGGCTTTACCATTGACCTCTGAAGATGGAAGCAGTGTTTTCCTTAGCAAGAACTATATTTGGAAGGGAATGTCTTGTCTACAGGTAGTTTATTGAAAGTAAGCATAAATACAACAGTGAAGTGAAAGTGTGAATAAGTCTACTATAGTTGGAGGACTTAAGCAGACTGATACATCAGGGGTGTGGAGTGATTCTATCTCTTTTTCTACAGTGTAGGTAATTGCTGTGAAAAGAGCTCATTTATTTTGTGTGGGGGAATAGCTGTGGGGGGGGAAAAAACCTCCCCCTTAATCTTCACTAAAAATCCACAGATAGTTGACACTGTTCTGTGTTATGGGTTAACCCCAGGAGACAGCTAAGCACTGCACAGCTGCTGGCTCACTTTCTCCCCCACCCCCAGTGGGACAGGAGAAGAGGAAAGGAGGAATAAAAGCAAGAAAACCTGTGAGTGAAGATAAAATTGTTTAATAAGCAAAGGAGAAGTGGAAGAAGAGACAAACAAGACAACTGATGCGAAGGCAGTCACTCACCACCTCCCATGGTTGGACCAATACCCAGCCAGCTCCCGAGCAAAAGATGGCTAATTTCCCTAAACTCCTTCTTTTCCCTTTTATTGCTGAGCATGATGTTATATGGTATGGAATATCTGTTTGGTTAGTTTGGGTCATCTGCCTGGTTGCGTCCCCTCCCAACTTCTTGTGCACCCCTCAATCTATTCACTGTGGGGGCGGAGTGAGAAACAGACGGCCCTGACACTGCAAACAGTGTTCAGCAAGAGCTCCATTAGTGTGTTATCAGCATTGTTTTGGTCACAGATCACTATATGTAGTATTAAAACACAGCACTATATGAGCTGCTATGAAGAAAATTAACGCCATCCCAGCCAGACCCAGTACAGTCTGTTTCATACAATATGGGATCCCACACAGCCAGGTGCTTCTGTGTGCGTGTTGAGCTGCGTGTAGTAACATGCTAGCTGTTCAGCAAGGAGGCTGCTGATTTGCCTTCTGATTTTTTCTGGTTTGATTCATGCTGTGGTGTCCAGTCTTTACCACACCAGAAAGAAATATTAGGTTGCTCAGGTACAGGTGCTGGAGATAGGCCAGCTCAGGTGGTGGAGCTCAGGCTACCTTTATGTCAGCCACTCACGTAATGATATTTGGAGTTTCTCTGTGACTTATTGTTGGGGATGCTGCCAGAGCAGAGCTGGCTCCGTGTAATAAATATTACTGAAGAATACCACTGTTGCACAGCCATGTTAATGTGATCTGTCAGGACCAGTCTGCCCTGGGGAACCAGAGGTAGATGATGGATTGTGCAACCTAGTCCACTTAGGAGTCGCACTGCTAGAACAGTGAAGAAATCCACCCCAAAGGTGGCTTCTGGGTTTAGTCAAATGTGTAGCAAGAGTATTACGAAATCCAGTGCAGGAATCAGCTTTCAACTGACTGTCTTTCAGCCTTTAATAACAGTGTTTGTAGGTATTCCTATTGGTTCTATTCCAACATAATGAAACCTCCCAAATCATTAACTAAAAAGGTGGAGTACTTCTCTGTGACTATAAGTTCCTGATAGTTTGGAATTTTCAAGAAGTACAAATAAGTCTGTTGCCAGACAGGGTGCTAGACATAGACATTCTTGTTGGCTTTTCACCCAGAATAAAATCTAAATGCTTCATGGCATCATTTAGCTACAAGCTCACTCTCTTGCCAACAACCATTTGTGTGAAAGGAAGGTGCCCTCTAGGTGTATGTGTCTTTCACTCTACAGTAAATGATACCGAGCTTTTCTCTCAAAATCTCTGAAGTCCTACTAGTAGCCACACCTTACCATTTGTGGATGGGAGGAATAGTTCTTTTCTTTGGTTTTAGAATTTTCACTGCAGTAGTAGCACAGGAACAGTTTTATTAGAGCGATACTAGTCAGGAGGCTGGAAAGTTCCTGTCAGCAACAAATGTTTAATGCATGGCTGAGAAATACTGTAGGCCACAAGAGCTCTCTCTTGCTGCTCTCTCAGCATTCAGAGATTGATCGGATGTTATTCTACAGGGAAGAGCAGATGTAGTCTGTTCTTGTAAAGGTTTTCAGTCATTTTGAGCCAAGACTCCCTGTGTAGGTAAAGATTCTGTTAAGTATTAGCATAGTTTGAAAGGGAGAAGTTTCTAACTAGCATGCCCATTGTTTGTGCCAATTTATGCCATGCTGATATATGATTCTGTAAATGCTGTGAAATTAAAGACCTGTTATTGAGGATCAGCAAATTAAAAAATATTACTAATCTTTGGATATTGACACAGATGCATGTATGACACTGTTTCAAAACAGTAGTGCTAGCTACTAAGAACTGTCTTCATGAACGTAATTGCTACCTTTTCTTAAAAACCAGTGTCAACAAGGCAACTGATTTAAATAATTTGGGTTGGATGTGTTTATACTCAAGTATTTCTCTTACCCAACGTATCTCGTATTTAAAAAGTAAAACCCACAACCAACAAAATACAACCACCCAAACCCACTTCATTTATATATGTGTGTGTATTTAGATAAATATATTTAAAATGTTTATATATATACACAAATGTATAAATGTGTATATTATAATTTACAAAATATACTTATAAACATTTTATATGTTATATTTTTGTGTGTATTGTATATTAGTCATAAAAATAGAATATATATTTTATATTTATATTTTATTTAACTGGGAAAGAGATGAGTTTACTTACATTACAGCCTGAGAGAGTGGAAATTGAAAGTTTTGAGTTCATCTTTTCATCAAGTGGATATTTTCAGTACAGTGAACTGAGGAGAAATAAGTGAATCAACTATATATTAAGGATGTTACATTGTGAATTAAAATCTGGTTTCTCTATATGTTTGAAAATTAACATTTTTATTCTTGATATTGGTCTGAAATTTGGTGCCTATTTAGGAGGTAGAAGATAAAAGTGCTGTTCTGAATGTGGGGTCACTGCATGAAAGCCTGCTTCTGCTCTGTCTTTTTGGTCAGAGGGAGATGGTCATGTTTACTCTGAAACATCAGCAGGCCAGGCCAGCCAGTGTACTGAGGTACTTGGTGAATGGAAGGAGGAAGGGGTATGGATTGTCCCATCTGCAGTGTGGATGACCATTTTAGATTGAGATTGGTACTCATTTTACTCATCAATATCTCCAATCCCCCACCATAATAAAGGAACTTCTGTCACAGAAGCTTTTGGTAAACTACTGCCTGTGCTAAGTACATGTGGAAACAGAAGACATAAGACATGAAGATGCAGTTGTTTGTTGTTTATGTTCGTATGTCCATCAAAAAGCAAATGCCATGTAACGTATGAGGAGAATGAGTGTGAGCTAGAATTAGTGAAACAGTGTTGTTTGAAATGAGGATTAGTCTTCTGTATATTTTATTTTGTATTAAGAAAAAAATCAGGGTATTGCCACATCTCACCTGTGGCTTGTCACCTATGCTGTTAGTTTGTGTGCTGCAAATATTTCAAAGGGAAGAATGGAAACTTCTTAACTTAGTATGAATAGGGGAGAGAGCTACAATTAGGAATTGCTCATTATCTTTATGTTCATAGATCTCAACTGCAATGTACTATGCTAATTTGTTGTAGTTACAGTGTCCTTCTATAAATACTACTTTTCTTTCTAATAGACTCCACGGCAAAAAGATTTTAATTGAATTTGTGTATCAGTTGCTAAGCTGCTTGGTGACATTTTGTACCTTTAGTTCAAAAAATTAGACTTAAATGAAGAAGCTAAGTATATGCTTGTACAGTTTTAACTCTGCCCTCTTTGAAGAAAAGGTATAGTATATTGCCTCCTCTGCCTTTGAACTATGTTGTATAAAAGCTGTTAAAATGTTCTTTGCGTTCAGGTCTTAAACAGAAGAAACACCATCCTTACTAAGTCATTCCCCTTTAGGCATTTGATGTCATCTAATGCTTTTCTTACTTATCCTTCCGTAACTGACAGGCTGCACCACTTCTCACCTGATTTATTCTGCTTCCTAATTAAAGCAAAAAACAACAACCACCAAAACAAAAAAACCCGTGACCCTGTGCTCTAAAATGAACACAAAACTGTTGATGCAAGCTACACCGTACATCAGGGATTTGGGGCCTTTCGACACCAACTGTTGTAGGAGCAGAGTGAAGGCTGCATGAGCATACATCCTGCTTCCTGGTTTTCAGGAGTCTTTTTGAACTCTTGTGGAAAGGTATAAGATACTGCTGGGCAACTGTAACTCAGGTTATGGTTTCCCAGTAGCATCAGCCAATCTAGGTTGGGACTACTTTGTTGTGGTATCTAGTTTAGCTATATATCCATCCTGCTTTTGCCGAGTTAGTTTTCATCTGGATCATTTTTCTGAACAAGGTTATTGTCTGGTTTTGGAACTGCCTGTGCCAACACAAGGAACAGGAATGGATTTGTGGCTGGGAGAGGGCTGTGCTGTAGCAGTGGCTGGCTTGCAGTGCTGTGGGTCAGCACACTTAGTGTTAAATTATGTCTTCGATTTTTTTTTTTCCCCTCCAAATAGCAATATAGGGATGCGCACTAGTGCCTGTTCTGAGACGAGGATGGAATTGCCACTCTCTGTCTTGGATCAATGGAGTTTAGCATACAAGGTTATGGTTGTGGTTCCAATCTGAGGTTAACCTGAGTTTGGGTACTACTTTTCCACTGTTTTGGTACTGTGTTGCATGTTACTCTTTAAAGGGTATATTATATGGTAATCTGCTCCCATACGGTTCTTGAGGTATTTGCTGAGTCATGTCAAACATGAGGTTTGATAATAGAATGCAGTAATGAATAGTAGTCAATAGTATTTACACACAGCTTAATTTATTATTGCTCTGTTCTCTGGTGCTCAGTTATCTGTTTGGATTTTTTTAATTGAAGCATTAAAATCTGCTATTTGACATGCTATGAATGGCACTAATACAGGGTAAGTTAATAAAACCCCCTATTTTAATGCTTTCCTTAATATGTGGAACAGCATTTCAACGCATATACAACTGCGTGCAAGGCTCCAGCTGGGGTCTGTCCTGTGGTGGCTAAAGAAACTAAGCACTTTTTCTAACGTAAGTGTAGCCACTTCAAAATATTGAATATATTCAGTTCTGTTGCACATATTAATGGCATTTTATTTCCTTTACAATATATGCCCCATAGGTTAAATTTCACTAAGAAATCTAACATGAAAAAGTTAAATAAAAAGGTATTTAAAGTACATCTGCAAAATATTAGAAACACAAGTGACTATACTCACATAAAAACGATCTTTTCTGAAATACAGGCCTATTGAAATTTCCATTTGTGTTTTGAAATAGACCTTTGTGGAGCTCCTGGGATATTAATTAATACTCTGGAAATACCTAGAAACAAAGTTATTCATTAGCTTAGTAAAAGGAAAGTGATGAAAGTATAGGAAACTGATTGTATTGTTGCATGTAGTTTCCTTTTCATTTTTCATATCTTAATTTGTTTTTGTACTTCGAAGGCTTTGAAAGGTGTATTTGGAAAAAATAAAAATGGAAAAAGATATTGTTGCGGTGTTTTCAAAAATCGATTGCAGAATTTATATTTTGGTATTGAAATAAGTAGCCTTAAATATTCTACTGCTTTTTGAAATAATAGAGAAATATAAACTGATTGTAGTCATACCATTTGAAGTTAGTGTGTTAACAAATATGTTATCAGGTGTGTCTTGCTGTAGTAGTAAATAATCCTCCAGGAAAGTTCTGCCTTCATGATGTGAAGGATGATTTTGGTTGATGATTTTGGATGATTTTTGGATGATTTGCCTGAGTGGTTGCTAATTTATGTGGAACTAGTCTAATGCACCTGTTATGCTGGTCCACTGCATGTCCTTCGGAAAATCAGCTAACTAAGGTTTTCCAAACCACTTTGAAAATGAATGTGCGTTCAGTATTCCTCTATGGTTAGGTGGGGGATGCAAGGTTTAGTAGTTGCTGTTACCATTTCTTGAGCATTTGGCAGTTTTTCTCCATTGTGTCCTGCTCACGTAAGTGTGTTTTGTAAGTATTTTAATGCCACAGTTGTTTGAACAGCACTGTTGAAGACTTGAGAATGTAAAGTGAGGCAATTTATATTCAATTATTATGTAATTTGTATTCAATTACATAAACTGTAGAGGAGGATTTTCATAACTAATAGATTGAATGAAACAATATTGATTAAAATTTGTCAGGGACACCAAGTTAGTACCTCTTCTCTTGATTATCATATCGTGACATCTTTAATGCACAGGCACAACTGGGCTGTCTTTCTTAACATCTCCTTCCCTTTGAAGAATTCAGAGCCCCTCAGTTGAACATAATAAGGTAATATCAATTCTAAGTGTCTCAGAAAGCTGACATATATTAGCATACATCATTTCTTGTACAACTATTACCAACTGTTTATTAGCACATAATATCTTTTCTAATGGAAATCCTTTTTGAGCAGTATTTCTTTTCTCCTGTTCAGGAAAAAGAAGAGTTGATTGAAGAATGGCAGCCAGAGCCTCTTGTACCTCCTGTACCAAAAGATCACCCAGCTCTTAACTACAACATTGTTTCAGGGTAAATGTAACAAGACAAATTCTGTTTTTTATTTCAACTCAAATACTTGATGTCCAACTAAGCATTTCCACATCCTTAAAACCTTTCATAAATGAATTGCATTTTTAGATAGCAGGACTGAATTTGCTACTGAAGAGATGGTCTTGGTTTTTCAACATTATCAAGACTATCTTATTAAGAAAATCTTTATTAATTTAAATGTTGTAATTTTTTTTTTTTTAAATATTGGGGGTGGGGGGAGGGACACTTTATCTTTGCCTTCATTGTGGGTCTGTATTGTTTGGTAGTAATTTGTTTCATTTTTTCTGAATATGTAGACTTAGACCTCCAAAAGTGGTTACCACCTTCTGCGCAGGGGTTGGGGGAAACCCTGTCATCACAAATCACTTCAGAAGAAACTGATTTTGTGGCTAGTCACTTGGCACTTCATGAAAAGTTGTTCCTCTTTGGACAATCAGAAGTGGAGATGCTTGATGGTGAAGTTGTTTTGTGAGGAAATTATGGCTCAGCATTACTTTCTTGTAATGTTATGAGGCTTTGAAAATGTGTGCTGACTTAAGCAAGAATCACAGTATTTCAGAAATTGGTTTGAAATTTCTTTCACAAACTTCAGATTTGTTTATGTCAGTAACTTTTACAATATAAGCATTCTTAATATCCTTCTAGTGACACTAATAATTTAAAATAATGTAGTGACAGAGCACAATTATTTACTGTCACAGGGAGATGCATTTTGATTGTTCTGCCACCACAGAAAAGTCTGCCTTAGAAAAGGGATGCCTATTTTAATCAACTGTGATGTGAACAATCCTTCTGTTACTGTTCAGAATTTTGAAACAAGCAGTACTGTGGAGTTAAAGGAAGTGTTGGATGTTTAGAAAAAATCTGAACAAATAATCTTTCAGATTGATTCATAAATTGTTTAAATTATTTAGAACTTTGCAGTGCTTACAGCTAGGGAATGTATTGTGACAGAATGTTAATGTGTAGTGGCTGTTAAATTTAATAGTGGCTATGGGGAAAACTTGGCATTTGTCTTGCAAGATTTAAAATGCCAGCTAACTACCTTCCCTTGAGTTGCTCAGGGAACTGGCACATGAAGTTGCTAAGCACCATCCATCATATCTGAGAAGTCGTGGCTATCCGAGAAGTCGTGGCTATCCGGTGAAGTTTCCAGTGACTGGAAAAGGGGAAACATAACCCCATTTTTAAAAAGGGAAAAAAGGAAGACCCGGGGAACTACAGGCCAGTCCGTCTCACCTCTGTGCCCAGCAAGATCATGGAGCAGATCCTCCTGGAAAGTATACTAAGGCACATGGAAAATAAGGAGGTGATTGGTGACAGCCAACATGGCTTCACTAAGGGCAAATTGTGCCTGACAAATTTGGTGGCCTTCTACAATGGGGTTACAGCGTTGATGAATAAGGGAGGAGCAACTGGCATAATCTACCTGGACTTGTGCAAAGCATTTGATACTGTCCCGCACAACATCCTTGTCTCTAGATTGGAGAGACATGGATTTGACGGATGGACCACTTGGTGGATAAGGAATTGGCTGGATGGTCACACTCAAAGAGCTGCAGTCAACGGTTCGATGTCCAAATGGAGACCAGTGACGAGTGGCATTCCTCAGGGGTCAAGCAGAAGCCACTCATTGACTTGCCGCCCCTCAAAAGCCCTCCCACACATGGAACACAAGGCTGAGCTGCTGGAGACAGGAGATGTGCACGCTAGCTTTTTAAACAGTGCCTGATAATCAATTATTCTTTTTTTGGTTTTGTTGTTACAGGTTCACCATTACATAGTAGGGCTGACTGCATAGCCAGAACGGAGACATTGCGCTTCACTTGCTCAAGGCCTGACCCAAATATCGCTCCAGGAGAGCCATAAAGAAATGCTTTTTCATGGTCCTCTTTATAAGGCAATCAGTCCTGCAGTAAAGGTCAGGCTGTCTTCAGCTGGAAAGTTGCTTTTAACCTGCTCTGGTCAGTAGTGGTAAAAAAACATTATTGACCGCTGTTCGTTGCTGTGCGTAGGAGATGGTTGTTGTTTTTGGAGCTTCTTGCTGATCTTTGACAATGCAGAGTATGTAAATCGATAGATGAATTGTACTGCTTTATCTGTTTCATAAATTGTTCAGCGATTATGATGTTCAAATCATTTGCCACAGATGCTTTCTGAAAAAAGAAATTTCTTGAACAGTTCGTAGCAATTTGTAATCTATGTTATTTTGACTAGACTCTGTTGATGACATAGTAATTTTTTTTGGCTCATTGATTAGAAGAGTTTTAGATTTCTGAATTATTATATTTGTAGGTAAGAATTCAGAATTTGGTTTCAGTTAATAGACTTTCAGTCCAGAAGACATAGGCTTTAAACTGAAAGAGGGTAGATTTAGATTAGATATAAAGAAGAAATTCTTCACTATGAGGGTGCTGAGGCACTGGGACAGGTTGCCCAGAGAAGTCGTGGATGCCTCCTCCCTGGAAAAGTTCAAGGCCAGCTTGGATGGGGCTTTGAGCAACCTGGTCTAGTGCAAGGTGTCCCTGACCGTGGCAGGGGGGTTGGAACTAGATGATCTTTAAAGTCCCTTCCAACCCAAACCATTCTATGATTCTGTGATACTGTTAGCATCCATGTTTTGGATATAATTATTCACTAGAATAAGCTTTTCCGTGAGTGTTTTCTGTCTAACCATGTGTGTTCGTTTAGAAGGTGGGGTAAAATTCTGATAGCAAAGTGTGGCCATCTTTTCATGAGGGCTACAGCTTTGTCAGGGGCAAGTTGTTAGTGAGTATTAGTGTATTTTCTAGGTTTGAGAGGTGGAGCTGTGGGGGCAAATTGTTGTAAATTTACCAGGTCTAATAGCATGGTGGGAATATACTGAACCTTGTGTTAGTGCCAAAATGCAAAGGTATAGGTCTGCTCTTGTGAATGTCTGCGAACCTAAGTAGTTTTTTCACTTAATAGGACTTCCAACATTTGGTACAACTTGTTTATGAGCAAGACAGAGGAACAGATCCAGGTGTATTTTTAATGGCAGTCAGTTCCCCAAAACAGTTTGCTGTGCATTTGTACAATGCTA
>NW_008824938.1:311141-312358 GCF_000699105.1 Pygoscelis adeliae | reverse complement strand
CGTGGGGTCAGGTTCAGCTTGTGTCACTTTAATGTCATGGAATGACAGTGATGAAGATGCAGGGCACATGCACTGTGTTAACTGAAAGCTTTTCAAAGCTGTTTTGTAAGTTTTGTAATTGCTTGGTTGAAGCAACGTGTGCTTAATTTTGAAAGTGAACAGATATAAAACAAAATCTTGGAGTTTTTTTAAGTGAAGTTCAGGCAGTTCAGTGTTTTTCTTAACTTGTAGTGAATAGCTTGGACTTAAAGTTTATTTGCTTTGCATGCCAAATGTAGCCATTGAAATATTGTCAGCAACCAGATTTGGAGCAGCTGTGCACAGGCATTTGACATTTGAGCAGCCGTGTTTAATTTTGATTGTGAAAATTGCTCAGTGCTAGTTTCCACATGGGAAAAGCTTGTTGAAACTATTGTGTCTGAGGAATAGTATAGGATCTCAACTGTAATACTTGACAACACATACAAAAATGGGCAGACATAAGGTTTTGTATTTGGCTTAGCTTTGAGACTTCTGAACCCTCTTAAGTGATTAATTGAAACTTTTGATTTTGTAGTATTGAAGTGTATTTTTTACTGTTGAAAAACAAAACTCCTGTACTGTTTGACTGTTTATGAAAACGGCAACTGTTCATTCATAACAATAGGTCTGTAATTTTTTTTCAGTCCTCCCACCCATATAATCACTGTTAATGGCAGGGAATGTATAAACTTTGCATCGTTTAACTTTCTTGGACTTTTGGATAATGAAAAGGTTAAGGTGAGTTTTTCCAGTTTGTGTGATTATTCCTCTTTTACTTTGTATGTTATATTGAAATTAAGAATGACTTAAGAAAGCACAAACTTTGTCAAGGAAGTATAGTTCTAAAGCAGCAAGGAAGATTATAAACCTTGTAATTTTGTGCTATTAAGTTTGTCTTTTTACTAAAGTTTAATCTGGTGTACTTACTGCATACTAGCTGATTATCAATTTAGATTAGTATCTAATGTCCTTAATCATTAGAATAAAATGAACGATGCTTAAACACTTGTCTAAAATAGTTTTGATGTAAAATTAATTAATAGAATTCAGTACATTATTATACTTTCTGTAAAGCAGGTCATGTTACATGATGCAAGAACTGGCCTGTGTACATTGGTATAAAATTGTGTGGTGGTTTAACCTCAGTTGGCAACCGAGTACCACACAGCTGCTTGCTCACTGCCCCCCCCCGCCCC
>NW_008824938.1:266721-310980 GCF_000699105.1 Pygoscelis adeliae | reverse complement strand
TGGCCAGCTTCCCCCAGCTTATGTACTGAGCATGATGTCACATGGTATGGAATGTCCCTTTGGCCAGTTTGGGTCCGCTGTCCTGGCTGTGCCCCCTCCCAGCTTCTTGTGCACCTCCAGCCTTCTCAGTCGGTAGAACGGGAAGCTGAAAAGTCCTTGACTAGTGTAAGCACTACCTAGCAACAACTAAAACATCGGTGTGTTATCAACATTGTTCTCATCCTAAATCCAAAACACAGCACTGTACCAGCTACTAGGAAGGAAATTAACTCTATCCCTGCTGAAATCAGGACAAATTGTCAATGTGAAGTATATAGAAGAGTTAGAGATCTAGTGTAGGAATAAATATTTCATGTAATTCTTTTCTGTTAAAGAGTGCAGCCCAGGCATCTCTGAAGAAATATGGTGTTGGTACTTGTGGACCTAGAGGATTCTATGGTACTTTTGGTGAGTAACTTTCCTTGATCTGCCTTTAAAAGTGTTCAGACTGGCTTGGTAAGTCAGCCAAAATAGTCCTATGTATAAGCAGCAAAGTATTTCTATTGCTGTGATGAACAGTTACCCTCTAACACACTTTTTACTGTAATTGTTAAGGATTGGT
Organism: Pygoscelis adeliae; assembly: GCF_000699105.1. NCBI lineage: Eukaryota > Metazoa > Chordata > Aves > Sphenisciformes > Spheniscidae > Pygoscelis > Pygoscelis adeliae. The sequence goes on along the minus strand of NW_008824938.1, from coordinate 310,379 downwards.
AGCATTTATTGTTCGTAGCTTTGTTTCTTACTCATTTTATGTGTTTTCTTACTCTTTCTAATGCTGGTCTGGGAGGAGAGTTGTGAAGCTAAATATAATCTGTTTTAGTTCTGGTCACCATAATAGAAAGAGGAAATAAACATATTAGAATTTAATCATGCATGGTGTATTTAAGTGTAAACTAATAATAAGTTTCTAAGTAGACCACAAGAGGGCAGTATGATTTCTATGATAAAGATTATTAGTTAAGTTTATCTAATGCTGTAGTCAAAATGAAGTTTTCCTTTACTGATAACTTTAATGTTGTAATTAAGAGATTTTATGATGCGAGCAGGTGTTACTAAGGGTTTTTTTCATTCTTTTTAAGAAGTAGTGAGTTAAATATCAGCCTCTGGAAATAGTTCTTTACAGGCATTGTTATTTTGAAATACTGCATGGAAACCAAAGAGTAATACGTGAATAGCTGCACAGTTGCACGCTAAAACCATCAACTCATTGTCTTGTGAACTTTCCAGTCTCTTCTCAGAGGTGATGGAATTCACAGCATGTTTGTTACTCAAATGATTTCATAGAGTTAGCTTCCTATAGCCTTGACTTGAATTCAAGACTAACTTGAACTTTTCTCAGTTAATCAAGCTAGTCCTTTAAGTGATCAACCAAGTGCTGTACCTATCTTGATTTGTTGGAAGGCTATATATCAGAATGAAATTGAGTCTTTGATATCAATCTTATAAATAGTTCATTAGCCTAGAACCATAATTCATTTCTAAAGAAGGTGATTGTAGCCCATTGATCAGTAGAGAGCTTTTAGGAAGCCAGATTCCCTCACTGATCACACAGTTCAGCAGTGACCTGTTGGAATTCATACAGGCTTTTTTTTTTTCTCTAACAACACTGGAAAGCTCAAGGAAACTTGTGGACTAATGCCTCCTGCCTTTTGAGTCCAGGCTGATTTTAAGTTTCGTGAAATCTTTCACTTTGCTTCTTTCTAGTAATTACTCGAAACAGACTGGTTAAAAGTTGATTTTCTCTGGTAAGTGAGAGATTCGTTGAGTTGTTTCCTGCCCTCTTTGGAGGTCTAATCCTAAGATCCAAACTGTATAGCTTTTGCATTTAGTTTGGTTGCTGTTCATTGGCTTCTGAATTTTTGGGGTAAATGCTCCATTTCACAAAGCAGGGGATATATCTGTGGTATTGCTACATGACATCACTAGTGAAGAAATGGTTACACTCACCTATTTGAGATATCTTTTACAGATAAAGTAACAGAGAATTGGTTTAAATTTGAGAAAAACACCTGCTGTTCTTGTTGGATCCCAAACTGTGTTCCCATTTTCCCTTGACATTAAACATTTGAGTATTGCAGGATTATGAATCTCTGATAAGAAATGCTTCTTACATCAGTGATGTTGTATAACTCAAACTTTTCACACAATTTTTCATGTGCTGTGACTTTGGTAAATGAGTCATGTTGCATCCAGAACTGCGTAGTTTCCTCTTAACTATGTAGGATTTAATTGATGATTGCCAATTGTTGTCACTCAGAATTATCCCCTCTTAAGGGCTGATATTTCATATCAATATTAGAGATTACTTTATTTGGAAACATAGTTATCATGTTATAATTTCTTTTGAATGAAGGCTTGATTCTTCATATCTCTGCCTGTTTGAAGGGATTTCGTAGATTTAGTGAGTCCCTATTAAGACATTTTTGCTTTGTGCTGTATCCCTGAAAACTGCATCCGTGCCTTTAGCCTGTGTTAATCTTGACATACTAGTATATTCACACATAACTGAATCTTTATGGTTATTTTCTCCATAATGACAGCTGAGGGGTGTATCACTTTTTTGGTGTGTGTGGGGGTTTAAGGCTATCATTGATTGCCTAGCAGGCACAATTTCAATACTACTGTGAACATCAGGACTGGCTACCTGATAAAATACATAAAAGATGATGTGGGATTTGGTTTCTGCTTCTTCTGCTTTTGACTTGCATGCAAGCACATGCTAGGCAATGAACTGGCACTTCATAGCAGGTGTTGACAATAATAGCTTTATTAAGGTTTTATAATTATGTAGAAAGTTGTTCCAATTGTATTTTCCTCTGTGCAAATGTACTCTAGGTTGTGTTTGCAGATTTCACTTAAGCTAGGCTAATCCAAGTGACGTAACCAGGCTAAAGCAAATCATTGCAATAAAGAATAGGAAAGTCAGATAGTATTCTCTTTTTATCACAGTGGAATGGTGGTGAAGCCTTAATTAATACTGTCTTAAGCTTTTCAACCTCACAGTTATACAAAGCATTCATTCCCTTATGTAATGATGTATCAAATTTGTATATGCTGTGTGTTATTCTCAACTTAAGTGTTCTTGCCTTTGGCAAAATTTACTAGGTTTGTAAAATTTTTTTCCTTAAAATAAATCTGATCATATTCGTTAGCTCATTATTGCTGACAGTATTTCTTTCACCAACTGTTTTTACCTAGCCCTTGCTCAGTGTAGTGGTGGTTGTTGCTGTGTAAAGCTCAGTGAGAAGCATGCAAGTTTTCGTTTTTAACTGTGATGGTCTCGTTGTCTTTTCCAGTTTTTTAGTTGAAGGATGTAGCTGGTCTTTTACACACAAATGAAACATTTTTCCCCATTAGGTGTCAATAGCTGGGCACTCAAAGTAGTAGTTCAGTCCTTGTTTTCCTTAATTTGTTATTCTCTACTGGCAGGACTTCAAGAAGGAACATTTTTGGCTGAATGCTGTTTATATTGCATGTTTTAAGTGCCATGTGGCCAGCCTCCTTTTTTTGGTGCTTGCTGCCAGAAAAAGATCTTTCTTGGGCTTTTTGTTCAATAATTGAATCAAAGTTCATCCATCCTGTTTTGAAGCCTGACTGGAGACTGTTTCATTGCTCCTGAAGTCCGTGTAACAATAAAGAAAAAGATACAAAGATTCTGAAAAAGGACTACTTAAAATCGCTATCAGAAAGTAGATTAGATAACTCCAATCAGTATCCTTCCTTCCAAAGACTTTGGAGAAGAAAGGCTGTTCTAGGTTTCTCCGAATGTTTGGTATATCTAATACAGCTGGATCAAAGTGATCCAGCAAAAGAAAACTTTCAAATAGTAAGTGATTAAACTTCTTGTTTTCATTTAAAACCAGTGGAAAACCAAATAAAAGAATTCCTTTCCATTCAATTTTTTGATGCTCAGGTAAACATTAGGAAAGGATTGTTGAGGATTTATAGTTTGCAGTTAATGGATAAAATTGCTCTTGACTGTGATTGGGAGACTGTTGTTTGAAAACATACCTTTTGCTTTTATTGTATAAATATAGGGATCAGGTGGATGTGCCCTTCTGGGGAAAGGTTATGCTAGATATTTGTTTAGTATGGCAAAGTAAAGATTTTTACAAAGCCCTTTCTTCCTACACCCTTGCTGTTGGTACCTGGCTAGAAATAGCGACACTGACATAACGGTGCCTCATAGGCTATTGAAGAATTTGTATTTTTAACTGGTGTTACTTTATTTGAGTTTAATTTCAATGAACTTTCGATAGTTGCAAAAAGGTAACATTTGGCCAATGGTGATTTTTAAGTCACACACTAAGGACCTCTATTTGCCCTTTAATCTTGTTTATTTCCAGTTGATAAAAGGCATAATTCTCTGACTAACATTTGCTGGCAGAAGCAGGTCATGGCAAGAGACTTACACAAAATAATAGTTTGTCTGATACAGGTTATTTTGCTTAGGCAGAATACTTAATGCTGTGGTCACCTTTCTGCAGCAACAATCCACTCACCATGTGGTATTGCCCTTCTTAATCTTTTGATTTATTGGTGTTTTGTTTCTAACATGGGTCACGTTGACCAAGTTGGTTTGGGAAATGCTTGTGCGTGTAATAGTGTCAATTTATCTTAAGGGTGAGTAATCTCTGGCATTGACATGGTGACCTTTTCAATTGCCTGAAGTGCATTCAGGAGATGGTATGTGATTGCAGCCTGACAAGAGCAGTTTTCTGTTATAATGATAGCCGTGCTGTATGCAGTGGAAGCATCAGCTTGGAAGAACTGACAGTCTGCCAACAGGACCTCATTAATTTCTATAAATTACATAGCTGTTTGTTGCCTGACTGTAGTGGCTGTGCTCCCTAGTCACAGTCAAGGAACGCTGCATCATTTGCTTGTGGTCTAATCACAAGTAGATTTTAATTACCATTCTATAAGAACATGAGAGAACCACATTACATAAATATTTTCAGATCTATCAAAGATTCTGATTAATATTGGGTTACTTAGCAGTTTAAGTAAGGCTGGATTGGTTGCAGCTGTTTTTTGGGAAGTTATTTGTTGTAACAATCTTCCTACAAATAAGCATTCTGTTTGCTTCAATTAGATGATTGCTAAAAGCAATGATAGTCTTTCTGATATGAAAACAAGTAAACTATCTAAGATCTTTTCAAATTTTCTCTCCAATAGATGTGCACTTAGAATTAGAAGAACGACTAGCAAAATTCATGAGGACAGAGGAAGCTATTATATACTCATATGGATTTGCAACAATTGCCAGTGCTATTCCTGCATATTCGAAAAGAGGGGACATTGTGTTTGTGTAAGTATCATTTTCTACTTGGGAAATTCCAGATTAACGAGTTTTCCTTTCAATTTTTCTTTTTCATTATTGTTAATCATATTAGGTTAACCATTTAGAAAAATAATGCTGGTTTTGATCGAGTATTTTGTTGTACAAAGCTCAGGTATCTTTTTTTTGCCAAATACTCCAAATCAACTCAGTTACTGCTTTTATCATAGAAGAGATGGGAAAAAAAAATTAAACTATGTAAGCAAGAACTGACAGAAGTTTAATACCTAGTTTTCTTCTTAAGAAACTGTACAGTCATATTTGCTTTTCTTCTGTTTACTGCTGGCTTTTCACCTTTCTTGCAGGACAGTTGTTCCCCTCGTGCATATTTGCAAAGGATTAATTGGATAAATATTGGTACATATTAAAGTAACACAAGAACAGCTATGCAGGGTCAAACTAAGGATTCAGCAAGCCCAGTATCTGGTCCCTGAGAGTAGCCAGTCATAATTTGTCTAGGGAAGAGTAAAAAACCAGGAGAAACAATGTAGCAATAGTCAAAACTTTCTGAGCCAAAGAGGAGGGTTTGGGTTTAGTAGTAGTTGATGGATTTTTCTTAAGCCTTCCTATTCTTTTAGTGCCTTTGTAAATCTTTAATATCCACAATGCTTCTATGACATGTAATTTCACAGTTTTACTTGAACATTTTATGAAACAATATGAAGGAATACTTGTTTTATATATAACACCTACTAATTTCAGTTGATGCATTTGATTTTTAGACAGGGAACTGATGCATCTTCTCCTTGGGGGGAGTGAGCGAGTGGCTCTGTGGGGCTTAGCTGCCTGCTGGGGTTAAGCCGCAACACACTGATACTTTTGTATTTGTCTGCCAAAATCTTTCTTCAGTGCTCTCTTTTCTAAGTGTAAGGCTTGCAGCCTATTTGACTCCTTTTACAGAAGTTCTTTCATAACTTTGATCATGTTTTTTGGTCATCTTTAAACGTTTTCTGGATCAGCTTTTTTGAGGCGAATGACCAGGGTTGTGCACACTATTCAAGATGCCAGTGTGTCCTGGATTTAGCTGTCTTGTACTGTTTCAGCTTCTCACTGATGAAAGATCTCACCATATTTAAAAGCAACTTGGTTGAAATTACTGTATTTAGCACTTGCAGAAGGTTTGGTTTAGTTGCTACTTTTACAAGTAGCAACTTGTAAAAATTACTCGACTTAAGCAGCTGTGAAATTGCATACCCCATCATGCTCAGAGATTTGCTTTTCCAGCACTTAAAAATGGCAGATAGTTCTTTGAACACTGAGAGAGTAATTCCCAAAGAATATTAAAAAGCAGGTTTTGAATACTTGGAGAACCACTGTAAATGTTACAGGCACATCTTTGCGCCTTTTTTCTAAGACCCAAAGCAAATGGAGTGGGAGGTTTCTGGGATGATTACTATGGTACTGTACCCAGGCCATGGAATGGTGTGCTCAAATAAACTGCTGTCACATACAAACAAAAGGACAAGTGTACACTTCAAGAAAAAACCTGTTGGCTTGCTTTTAGTGGCTATAGTGCATAGGAAAGTTGAGAAGCTTTGGAAATGAATTTTTGAAATGTAAATAAAATACATGAAGTTTTAATGAATCTGGTTTTAACTACACCTAAGCACAGATATCTGCTCAAAAGCAGGACAGTCCTAATAGCCAGCTTTCTTTGAATAATTGTTAAACCGAGTGCAAACTTAGAAGGGCTTGCTGTATTTACAGAGATGAAGCTGCCTGCTTTGCTATTCAGAAGGGATTACAAGCATCTCGTAGTAACATCAAGTTATTTAAGCATAATGATATGGCTGACCTTGAACGACTGTTGAAAGAACAAGAGACTGAAGATCAAAAGGTACCATTCCTTTGAAGAAATATTTGTATTCTTTTGTGCCACCTCCCACACATTTTTTATTTCTGGGTTGTGTAATTGAATGGATGCAGTGCTTATAGGCAGTTACTTGGTTTTCATAAATCTTTATTGAGCAGTTAATGTTGCTTATGTAATTAAGATAGATTTTTTTTTTTAATTTATTTATTTATTTGTATTTGTCTGCATAACCACTGGAAGCGAGCTCACAGGCATTGGTAGTGGGGGAATATCTTTATGGGCAGATGACTGAAGTGTGAGATTATTTTATTTTTTAAAAATACTATCACAGAGCTTTTTTTAGCCTGTTAGAAATTTGTATAACTGCATTTACCTAATAAATCATGCAAGTTAATTATCAGTTTGAATGTCACACTGTAAAATCAACAGAAAAGCAGCTAGTCCTAACCCTTTAATTTATAGAATCAACATGATTTTTTTTTTTTCCCTTTAGACTCTTCCCCTATCTTGCACTCAACTCTTAAGGTATTCTCTCTCTTGAAAAATTTGGGTCAGTTTGATGGCTTGCTTCTCATTCTGACAGTAATACAAAAGGGTGTCCAAAAGCAGCTACTGAATCAGGATCAGCAAGTACAGATGACTTGGTTAAATGAATTTTAAAAGAATTAGCTGAAGAGCTATCATCATTATGTGCCTCGTTCACAGAATGCTGGAAAGTTAGAGACAGTTGGAAGAAAGCTGATTTTGTGCTAACACACAGAAGAAGTAAAGTAGATAAATTGCATAATTAGAAGCAAATCAGCTTAACATTAGTCTAAATTAGTAATGGATCTGATTAATAGCAAATCTATAGACAGCATACTAGTTAACATACCTGCATGGAAAATACGTTTTGTCAGGTTGTCTTTACATGAGTTTTTAGATGTGGTTGACAGACTAGTGATGCAATTTGTGTAACACATTTGGTTTGTTAGAGCAGAGTGCTTTGGCTTAGCCTCACTGTTAAAGTTTCTTAATGGAATTAGCTGAATGTGGACATAAAGTTGGTGGCCAAGAGCTTAAAATAGACCATGTGTGTATAACTAAGATGTACTGACTAGGATGGGTTAGATCTTACCACTAGAGTTGGTCCAACTTGTGGAGTGAACTGTGCCTAGTTTTGGTGCCTACCACTCAGAAAAGTCAAATAGATGTTCTCTGAATCTTTTTACAAGAACTGAAAAAGGTAAGAAGCATGACTTAATATCCTTGGATCAGAAGATATCAGTAAGGTTTAAAGTAAATACCAGGGGGATGGCCTTTTTAAAACAACAAAATTCAAATCATACCATTGAAGTTTAAACAGAAACCAGTGCAGGGTATTCTTATGGCCTATATTGCCCAGAGATCAGACAAGGAGATTGTAATGTGAATGTTATGAATACTTTTGGATTGTGTTTTATGAACACACTATTTGTGAGAGGTTTGTGCTGCATTGAGAATCCTGGTGCACAAACCACTTGTTGAAAAACTTTCTAAATGCTCAGACTAATGATGAATATAATAGAGACCAAGATTTGTAGTATTTGTTCTATAGTTGTATTGTTTGTATTTTATTCATAAAGTTCAAATGCATTAGTTATGATTTCTTGCAAAACAAGGCATCTTAAGTCTTGTGTAAGAGTTAAAAGCTTTAAAATAATTACAAAATAAAGAAAAACTAGTCCAATGAGGCATTTCAACTTTTGTTACAAATGAGAAATACGAAGTTGAAACTAAAGTAAAAGCTTACTTGAAAAAGAGACATTATCTTCCTTCCCTTCCCATTGCTGTCCTTCCCTATCAAAAAAATCTTCAGAGCTTCACTTGTTAGTAACAATTGATATGAACTGAAACCATATCTTTCTCTGAAGAATCCTCGCAAGGCCCGTGTAACTCGAAGGTTTATTGTAGTGGAAGGATTGTATATGAACACAGGAGACGTTTGCCCTCTTCCAGAATTGGTAAGTCATTTCAGTTTGCCTTTTAAACTCTGCGTATGAAAACATGTGGCTAATGAAATAGTAGTATCATAATGTTAAGCCTACCTAGAAAAGCTCTGCATGCAGTTTTTTTGTTTACCTTCTTGCTTTCTCAAATGTTCATGAAATGGTGATCCCAAATCTTACATTGTTTTGAAACTTCTGATCAGGATTAGGATTGTGAAGCTATATGTAATGAGACTTGCAAATGAGTATCTGGTTACGGTCTTAGTTTTTAACCTGTAAAATATACTGTCTTTTCAGCTATGCTGTATGATACTAAATTGTTGAACTCAGTTGTATCTAAACAAAAAAGACAAAGTTTCAAAGAAACCCTCACACAGCTGTCATAAACACTGACTCCAAGGAAAACATTTGCTATTCAGCATAAATAGGCTTTTTGTGCAGACTATATTCTAGCAGATAATGGAAGAAATGCTGTGAAAACGCATCATCTTGAAAGTACTTGATAGCCTATTTAAAAAAAAAAAAATTTTTTTGGTACATGAACATTTATGAAATTTACTCTACTCTTACATGGTAGAAGAATTTTGAAGGATTTTAAAATGTCTTAATGACAGAACTCAACTCTAGAACTGACATTTTTGCAGTACTCAGGGTACTGTACTTTGTCTTTACCTTATCTCCCCCACCCATTTTATCACCAAATTCTGGTGGGCTTGACTTGTATTTTATATCATTTGCTCTGTTTTAGATAAAATTGAAGTATAAATACAAAGTTAGAATATTTTTGGAGGAGAGCCTTTCCTTTGGAGTCCTTGGAGAACATGGAAGAGGAATTACTGAACACTTTGGAATAAATGTAAGTGCCTTTTTTATTAGTTTTGTTGTGAACAGGAGACTTGTACAGAAGAAAATTGTGCAATTGATTTCTTATACCTATGGCATTAACAATGTTTAGTAGTGTACAATAGAAATTTAAACATACTTTTCTTTATCAGTCTTAAAGCGTTCAGGTCTTGGCACTTTTCTTTCATGTGCTTACTTGAAATAATTTTACTTATCTTTAGTGAGGAGAATAAAAGAATTTTTACAATGCATAATTTTATCTTTTTTTTGGTCACTGCGTGAGATGATGATTGCAGTATTTTCCAGCTGCATACACTTAAAAATGTCATGCTTACACAGAAATATTTGGGGGCTAGGGGTAAGTCAGAAAAATCTTCTCAGCGTATAGCCAGCCTACTTTGCTCTATTGCCTTTTATTCCAGTAGGGAAAAATAGGATAAAGCTTTTGATGGTCCTTTCAAAGATGTTGTCTTACTACTTTACTGACAGATTAAGCCAAATTATTTTTCCAAGAGCCTACCTTTTGTGGTGTTTTTTCAGCTGAGGAGTACTTTGGAAATCCAAAACGATATCCTTGAGGTTGTTTGCTACCACAGCCACCTGAGCTGGGAAAGGAAGAAGTGCTCTTTTGGTTGCCCGTGTCTTAGTGTGGAGCATCTCTCACTACATTCTGACAGTGTCTGTGTTCAGCTTGGAAGTGAAATACCAAATTCTGAGAATTTATTCTATCTTCCCCTATTTCCTATTGTTTTCACTTTAAGTGTCTTAATACCAAATGTGGAAAAGAGAAAATTAGTGTTAAACAGCTTTAGAAAAGGAAACAAACAGTGCTACTTTGATGCTTGCCAAGTACCATCTAATTAAGTGGCTTCTATGTTAGATTCATTTACAAACATAATCTTTCCATTTTGTCTGCTCAGAATGGGAATTTGTAGCAGTGGTCATTAGTGTGCATTACAGAATCTGGCAAAAAATATGTTTGCAACTAACAAGTGAAATAAGACAACTGTGTCTCTAAGGTTCAAACTCTGATTTAACTAGGCTTATGCTCAATTTTAATCACGTTCTGACTCCTACTGCCTGCAGTGGGACTACTTACATTCTTAAAGGACACTGTCACACTGAGTACTTTGAGGAATTGTCACCAGTATCTATATAACTTGTTTTATTCTGTTTGTGTTCTTCACGTTGCAATATTTGGAAAAGAATGATCTTATCTATATTATCTACAGATTCATAAATCTCAATTTCTAAAGTCCTTTTATATTGCTTGAAATTGTTATTTCAATTGTAGCTTCATTTTAATATGTGATAGTTTGGTGGATCTTCTCTAGTATTCATGATTATATGAAACAAGATACATCTTCAATAGATTTATCTTATAAATAGTCTTGATGTTATCCATAGCATCTCTTAATAACTTTTTAATTTAACTGGCAGATTGATGATATAGATCTTATTAGTGCAAACATGGAAAATTCACTGGCTTCTATTGGAGGATTTTGCTGTGGAAGATCTTTTATTATTGATCATCAGGTAAGCCAGGTCTCATTTTCATATGGTATGGCAGGAATAGTTACTTAGAAATGAGAGTTAGTTAGTAATACCAATTTGCCAGGAGTGTTAAGATATAAATTATTATGCAACATTTGATTCCATACAGAAACTGTCTGGTTCTATGAAATATTGTAGATGAATTGGAAACCTACTTTTAAATCCTTCCATGAACCTATAAGTGTACAGCAGAAGTTGTTTAAATGTATGTGAATTAACTTTTAAAACATTGTCTGTACTGCTATAAACAAAAAAGTGATTTTTTTTCTTTTTTCCCCACAGCGATTGTCTGGCCAAGGCTACTGCTTTTCTGCATCCCTGCCTCCTTTGTTAGCTGCTGCTGCTATTGAGGCTCTGAATATTATGGAAGATAATCCAGGTACTTAATTCAGGAAAATCTTATTCTTCAGTCTTTCTTCACCCAAAACTAGTAACTCATACTTCTCCCTAGTTCGATTCCTCACCCTTTTACTCTTTTAAGTCCTCTCTCTTTTTCAGCTAATCAATTTTACATGCATGATTTTTTCTTCCTATAATTTCCCATCCTGCTTTTCTTTTTCAGTGTTTCCTCCCCTTTCCTTCATTTCCAGCTGAAAATGAGCGAGTTAGTTGAGGCTAGGAGGGACGGAGATGGTTATCACTAAGCAAATTAGAAATTATTATTCTGCTTTACAGACTAGTGATATGCTTCTTCCTTGAAAACAAATTCCCTCGAGACAAATGGAGGAAGGGACGGTTGTAGAGAAACAAATGGGAATATATTTCCTCAGGACTGAACAACCCTTTCCTTTCCACTTGCACTACATAATTTTCTTTTTCTTCTCAAAGTAAGCATCCAGGCAAGAATCTCGGGAATTATCGTGGTGCAAACACCTGCAATTTTGACAGGACCAAGTACAGGACATTTGGATAAAGTTGGCAGGCAGGAGTTTCTGCTCTAGGAGACAGAGAATTGCCCTTGTTGCTACAACCTAAGAAAGATTTTTTTTTTTTTTTTTTTTGTTGCGGGGGGGGTGGAGGGGGCGAGAAGCATATGAGAAGGACAAAATAGGCCAAGTCTGTGTGTATTTCATTAGCATCAACAGACTGGAGGACATCTGCAGAGAGGTGCAGTATTTATTTTTGTCACAAATGCTTAAAAACTACTGGGTAGCCCATGCCTAGTCCTCAGAAGTTAAACAAAAGCAAGAAAAAATTAAGAGCAAGTTGTGGGACTGTTAGCTGTAGTGGAGGGTCAACCTTTACTGAGGAAAAGAACCAAGGTTTGCAGGTCCAGGAGTCAAAGTTTCCTGTTTAGGAATCTGCAGTGAGTTGGTGAAAGGATCAAGGAGCAGAGACTGCATGGCTGTAGATATTTTATAGATATAAATAAGTTGGACCTGCCATTTCAATCCAGTTACCAAGTGTTTGTGTCATCCTTTCCGTATGATCATGAACCAACACAGCTGGAGTAATGAGATAAAGGAAGTAATGCATTTGTCAGATCTTAAAAGCCTGTCATTTCCTGGAAGACATGGGAATCAGGAACATCATGGAGAGTAGTGAACAGACTTAGTACTTCAACAGATATGTATATCTTAGTTTTCCTTTCAAATGCTTTTTTTGAAATCTTAGACTTATAGAAATGTAACGTAGAAACAGGACATCTAAACCTTTTCCTTTTTCTTTATTTTTCTTTTTTTTTTTTTTAGATATTTTTCAGACTTTGCGGGCTAAATGTGAACGAATTCACAAAGCTTTACAGGGGTAAGTGTGTTTTTTGGGGTTTTTTTGGCTGTTGTTGATTTGACCATGCCTTTATCATGCCAACTTTAAAGAACTCTCCTTGCCCGAATCTATTTCTGGTTTTACAGATGCTTAGACTGGGATATGTACGCTAAATTATGTATGTATTAAAGGAAGAAAGTCATCCTTTTCCAACTGTCTCTGTTATGCTACTAAAAAGAGTCCCAAGTTTTTAAAATCCCTTTACAGGTATTGAAGTGAGATTATACCATAATGCTAGTGAGGATGTTTGCAAGCCCTTACTCATTGAAGTCTTTAGGAGAGTGTGATAGCTTTCAATGGTACAAAGTGTTGATAAGCATTTGGGGTGTAGCTTAGCAGATACGCTTTCAGACAACTCAGTGCACCTTGCAGTCACCTTTAGTACAGTATTATTCTTACACATGAGACTTGAATGTTAAATAGTAATAGAAGTATTCATTATTCTGGAGGCATGTAGAAAATTGCTAGAATTTATCTGAAAAATAAGAATTCTGTTTAAAATTTCCTAACACTATACTGTTTTAAAAGATGGCTATACTGAGTAATTGCTTTTTTTCCTGACAGGTTTTGCTACTAAAAAATACAGAAATTACTGTGACTATTCAATGAGTGTTTAATGTGCAGAACAGATATGTTAGCTGGTATTTTACAATTCATTTTCTTCAACAGTTTTCTGTTACGTATTACAGAAATGAATAACATTTAAACACAAAAGCTGTAATGCATGATTGATTATACTAGCTGATTTTTTTGTAGTAGTAGTCACTTAGATTTTCAATGTGAGTTGCTTGTTATTTCAAATAAGCAGTTTCCTGCTCAGGGGATGTTTTATGTTAGAACTTTAGGTACATTCAACTTCTTTGGAATAATCCTACCATCAAATAATCCTTGCCTCCTTTGTCTGTGTTCTGTTTCAACACAGGTTTAAAATGCATAGGCTTTCAGGTCAAAGATACCCAGATGCTTCTACACTTGAAATTATAATTTTAGAGTAACTTGAAAACTGTTAGTGTGTCTTCTTTGCTAGTAACAGAATGTTATGATTGAGTGAAAAGGAGAATAATTGTAATATTCTTCTCTACCTGTGATTTTTAGGTGGTAATTATAAATATGTTTAAAATACAGGGAAAAAAAGTAAGAAAAAACTATCAATCTTTTACTTGTTAATATTCACTGCAAAACAGAAGCGAATAAGCCATGGCTGGTACTTTTCTGTCCTGTGACTGATCCTACTTTTTCACTTAAATCCAGTGATTAGTATAGTCACAAATCAACAAGTAGACAAAATGCCTGAGTGTCTGTAATAGGACTTTTATATTTTTGCCTTATGGAAAACAGTGTGGTAACATAGAGGTCCAAAAAAATTGCGAAGGAAATAATTCTTCTAGGTTGTACTGGAAAAGAACTTGAAAGATTTAACACCACCAGGGAATTGGGCAGCCCTGTAGCAGGAACACTATCCTAACAATTGCATAAAGCAATATTGGAGAGAAGATTTGAACCAACATTTGCAGTGTCCAGTGTGTTTTTCTTTCTTTCTAATTAATAACCACACTAGAAAAAGTGTGTGATGGTTTGAAGAGGAGGCAAAGTTTTCAGAAAAAGCTTCTTTTTTAATGTTGTGATGTTAAACGCACTCATCTTCCCTGCCTAACCATGGCTGCTGCTTGACTCCAATTCTTTACGGTGTTCTCACTAGGACAGAGTGGAACTAACTGTTGGTTTAAAAAGAGAGCATAAAATGGTGGTAGAACTGTACAAAAAGAAAATGGGAAAGAATACACAGCTTTTCTCCTTTCTCATAATAGAATAAATATAGTGAGAGGGACAAATTAAAAGTAAAGGAAATCTTTCTTTTAGCCAAAGTGTGACTAACCCATGAAATTTAGGACTTGATATATAAGGACCAGTGCATGATTAGCATTCCAAAAAAAAAGTTGGTCCTTATACGGACTATGGTAGGGGAAGAAACCATAGTGGTGTAAGCTAGAGGAATGACTGGTGTTTATTCCTGTTCCGGGTGCAAGCCAAGTGCTGGTTTGTGGAAGAAATGGAAGAATTCTTCTGAATCCTGCATAGAACTACTTTCTTATTGTCTATGGCAGCTTATAGAGCATAAGAAAATGCAGTAAAAGATGGGACAATTAACACAAATCAGGAATATTCTTAATGTTCTTAACAGTCTTAGATAAAGTAGATTTCTGTCTTGTATTTCAAAATATCTAGTGTCTTAGTACATAGAAACAAAGAAGCTCTGTTGCAGGGAGACAGGATGGACAGGACAGAATTTTGTGGGTTTTTTTAAAAAGCATGACAGTAGTAGGTAGTATCCTTTAAATAGTTCATTACTTATTGCATATGATACACCTGGCTGAGAATTTTCCAATAAAGCAAGTTTTCATTGGGAAAAGCAGATTTATTTCTAAAGATTTTCCCTTCCAGAGAAACTTGACATTTTTTCAATGAGACCTCATTCAGTTTTCTGTTAGCAAAACTGATGGAAATGTTTATGGTGTTCAGGGCAGCCTGGCTACACAGGGTTCCCTACTGCCGAGAGCCTGGTCCTGCCACTCAGTTCGGCAGCCCAGCCTTGTAGCTGGGGTAGCAGAGGGTTGTGAGGAGGGAGCTCCCTGAGGCTACACCCATACTGGTACGTTAATGTCAGGAAGCATTCCTGGGCACTGGATCTTGATTGTCTACTCTGTCAAATTGTTGGAGTGATCTGTGGCGTGGGTTTGGCCCAGACCAAGCAGCGTTCTTTGGAAGGACTCCTGGATATAGTCCAAGAGTTGGCGTGAGCCAGGAGCTGTTCCCAGTAGTCAGTTTGGATGTGGCCACCCTGACGTGGAGACTCAGATTTTGAAAGTATGGATGTGAGTCATTCCATACCCATTCACCACAGGGCCAGAAAACAGTCCAAGGCATATTTAATTTACTAATATAGAACTGGCCTTAAAAGGAGCGTTGGAGTTCAGGAGGCTAGTTTTGTTCCTTTGTTACTTCAAAATCAGATCTTTCAGACTTCTCTCTTTTTTGTGTTGAAGTTGTACATTTTTGTTTGAAAATGAGACTTTCCCAGCATTTCTTAGGAAGGTGAATTCTGATTTCAGGAAAATTACAGTGTGCATGCATTGGATTCTCAAATACTTGTTGAATCTTAATTTGGCAGAGGCTCAGAAAAACATGGTTAATACTTTACATGAAAGTTGAAGTATTGCCATCGGAAGACCTCATGTTAAACTCCTGGGTTTCTTCAAATAGCTGGGTAAGATGAATTATGTAGTTCAGTTTACTACAGCTGTGACTGACAGAAAATTTTAAAATTAAGTTTGAAACTTGTAAGTGACCTCTATGAGGAAGTGTATAGCAAAGGCCTTTGACACCGTCTCCCACAGCATTCTCCTGGAGAAGCTGGCGGCTCATGGCCTAGACAGGTGTACTCTGCGCTGGGTCAAAAACTGGCTGGACGGCCGGGCCCAGAGAGTTGTGGTGAATGGAGTTAAATCCAGTTGGCGGCCGGTCACGAGCGGTGTTCCCCAGGGCTCAGTTTTGGGGCCAGTTCTGTTCAATATCTTTATCAATGATCTGGATGAGGGGATCGAGTGCACCCTCAGTAAGTTTGCAGACGACACCAAGTTGGGCGGCAGTGTTGATCTGCTCGAGGGTAGGAAGGCTCTGCAGAGGGACCTGGACAGGCTGGATCGATGGGCCGAGGCCAACTGTATGAGATTCAACAAGGCCAAGTGCCGGGTCCTGCACTTTGGCCACAACAACCCCATGCAGCGCTACAGGCTTGGGGAAGAGTGGCTGGAAAGCTGCCTGGCGGAAAAGGACCTGGGGGTGCTGGTCGACAGCCGGCTGAACATGAGCCGGCAGTGTGCCCAGGTGGCCAAGAAGGCCAACGGCATCCTGGCCTGTATCAGAAATAGTGTGGCCAGCAGGAGCAGGGAAGTGATCGTGCCCCTGTACTCGGCACTGGTGAGGCCACATCTCGAATACTGTGTTCAGTTTTGGGCCCCTCACTACAAGAAGGATGTTGAGATGTTGGAACGTGTCCAGAGAAGGGCAACGAGGCTGGTGAGGGGTCTGGAGAACAAGTCTTATGAGGAGCGGCTGAGGGAGCTGGGGTTGTTTAGCCGGGAGAAAAGGAGGCTGAGGGGAGACCTCATTGCTCTCTACAACTACCTGAAAGGAGGTTGTAGCGAGGTGGGTGTCGGTCTCTTCTCCCAAGTAACTGGCGAAAGGACGAGAGGAAATGGCCTCAAGTTGCGCCAGGGGAGGTTTAGATTGGATGTAAGGAAAAATTTCTTTACTGAAAGAGTGGTTAAACATTGGAACAGGCTGCCCAGGGAAGTGATTGAGTCCTCATCCCTGGAAGTATTTAAAAGACGGGTAGATGAGGCGCTTAGGGACATGGTTTAGTGGGCATGGTGGGTTGGGTTGATGGTTGGACTCGATGATCTTTGAGGTCTCTTCCAACCTTAATGATTCTATGATTCTAAATACAAAGCATGTTTTTCAGGCAAAGACTCAGTTTAAGTGGAAGTGATACAAAGCTTGCTTCCTACTCATCTTTTCTCATTTACTCTTTGGAGGGGGGTAGTTTATCTATTTCAATTAAAGAATTATGTCTATTTTATAACTAGAAGCTAATACTGCGTCTCTCTAAAGAAAACCTAATTGTTCTAGTGGCTTGTCTTAAACTCTGTTCTCCAGCAAATAGATTTAAGTTACAGTGAAACTTTGTCTGACTTCTCCTTTCGTCTCCCTACTTGTAGAACACTACTTAGAGGTCAGGTCGGTCCTAGGGAGCGTAACTAAGAACGGATATGTTATACAGCTATACTGTGTATTGTCTTTCTGCCTTGTAGCTGGACCTTGGACTGCTTTTCCTTGTCCTTTATGTTACCAAATGTCTTATCCCCGATTCCTAGGTATGTGTGCAGTAGTGAGACAAATGCAGTGTGTGTGCTTGTGTATTAAAGAAATTGCCTGTGTTTGGTTACTTTGCAAGTGTGGGTGAATGGCACCAGAATGTTTGCAGTTCTGTGGCTGAAGAAGAATATCAGTTTGATTTGCCTTTCTGGAATGGACTGTGAATTGAAATAGCATTGTAGAAATAATGCAAGATACTTTCCATGCTAGAGTATAATTTTATTTTTTCAAAGTTATAATTGATTCAGTGTGTTTGTAGTGTCAATTCTCTCTCTTACAGGCTCCAGTTCTGGTGTTTATGGATTTAACATCTTTTCTGCTCTGACTGGGTCTTGAACTTTGTAAAAATAGAAAACTTATTTGAAAATGTGGGTATAAACTTACAATGTGTGTGAGGCAAGCTCATCAAAGTCAGGAAGTCAAAATTACAGCTGATGGTAGACATGCGTTTATGGGACCTGTTAATTTTGGACACCAGAGGTCTTGCTTGGGTATTGGATACAGTTTTTTGGAGGGGAATAACTCAGTCCTGAATATGATTATATGATGTGTCAGGACAATGACAACCAAATGTCAATCATTTTTTGACAATCAAATGTCAATCATTCAATCAGATTCTAGGAACTCGATTAACAACTGTCCCTACGTACAGATGTGGGAGCAATTCTAGTAATATAACTAGTTTTAGAGGAGCTTCTGACTAAGTGACAGATGATGTTGTAAAGATTTTCCACAGGAAATAATTTAAAATCAGAAGTCTTTCCAAAAAAATAAACCTTGTTTGTTCTTATCACGTAAGTGGGTAAAATGATTTATTATTATTTATTTTCTTTAATGTAGACTCCAAAGACTTGACTTAGCGAGCTGTATTTTTATCAGCAACATACAGGCCTAATGCTAACATTTCTCCTACAACTTCACAGGGATCCTTTCAAACTTTCTGAATCGTTAATCCTTTTTGCAAAAGGAGGAATCACTATTGTTACAGAAACTTGCTGAAACTACATTTAGTAAACTCCTTAGGAAAGACATTCACTTGATAAGTTTTGTTATCTTTACCTATTGCAAGCTGAAATGCACGTATGTTTTGTCTGCATTAGTATTAGTAAAGTGAAATATCACTCTCTTCTCACTCACCACCTAGAAAGGGGAAACACTTACTATCTAGTGTTCAAGTAGGATGTGTATTAAAGGCTTTTTATTTTTTTTAGAATATCTGGCTTAAAAGTAGTGGGAGAATCTTTTTCTCCAGCATTGCACCTACAGTTGGAAGAGAGCTGTGGATCTCGAGAAAATGATGTGAAGTTACTCAAAAGAGTTGTTGATTATGTAAGTGGCCCCATAGCAATTAAAATACATCATTGCCTTTGAATGTGAATAATGAATGAAGTGCATATGGGTAGGGAGGCTTGTTGGGTAACTTGTTGGAATGTCTTGCAGGAATTTTTCTTTGCTGACTATAGGGCTATATTAAAGACTATCTTCTAGCTATTTCTTGCTGCAGATGTTTAGGTCTGTAGCACTGGATAAAAATGTATGTCAGACCTTTTACTTCAGAAAATTATTTCCTGTTACGTACTTCAAAATTCAAGTTAAATTTGCATATAAAACTGTTGCTTAGAAAACTTTTATGATGTTCATAAGAATAAAGGCTTATCATTTGAACAGAGTTCTGGTGGTGTATTTTAACCATTTGAGGTCTAGCTTTCTGTAATTTTGCTTGTTTGAGTCCATGAACTTGCTTTTTTGTGTGAAGAATCTCATGTTTTGTGTGTAGTATTTTTTCCATCTTCAATACATAGTGGTTCTCTTTCTCCCACATGAAGGAGATGAAGGTTGATGGGGAAGTTTTATATTTCAGGTGGCAGGTAAACAAGATTACACAACAAAAAGAAACTCTGAAGATGATTTCCTCCAAAATATGATTTAGTAGCCTACTTAATACAGCATTTTTGTCTGATTACTTGGAGATGACAGCTAAAGAAGCTAGACCCTAACCTGTTTTGTGTGTTTATGCTGTATTAAAATCAGAGATCATCTTGCACAACCTTCAAAACCTCCATTTGGGAAAGAACTTAAAGTTATCCTGACACCAAACTCAAAAAAGTTAGTTATATGTATTTGGTGATCAAAAGGATATGCCAGAAGTTCCCAGATTGACGACTGCTGTATTTTCTTTATTTGTAGTGCATGAATAGTGGTATTGCATTAACTCAGGCCCGCTATCTGGAGAAAGAAGAAAAATGTCTTCCTCCACCCAGGTTAGTAGAAAGTCAATACATTATTTCATTTTATTCGATATGCCTCTCTATCTCTTATCATACAATGATGGGATTTTGTTCAGCAGACTGCATTGAATAGTTGGTCCTGTAAAAAATGGGAAAGGCTCCATTTTGGGGTATATTTTCAGTGACTGTTACAGGAAGTTAATACCCTGAAATAACTGTATCAAAACTACCTGAATCTCCGTGATCAGCGTGTTGCCTGTTACCAGGCACATTTCCATGGGCTGCACATCTGCAGGTAAAAATGATAATGAAATTTCTGTGATGTGTATGGGGGGGAAAAAAGTAGTCTGACCATTTCTGTTTAGTCATATGTCTTGTTTCTGGTTGATTTTGAATTCATAATAATTTCCCTAGAGATAGTGATCTTAATGTGTTAAAATTAGTACAAGAAAAGTCTAAAGCTGAAGGTAAGGAGTAAAGTTTACTGTGCATGTTCTGGTTTTCTTTTTCTAGTATTCGAGTAGTGATAACAGTGGAACAAACAGAACAAGAACTGGACAAAGCTGCATCACTTCTTAAGGAAGCTGCACAGTCTGTATTGAATTAAACTGCTGTTTTGGATTCCTCTTTCCTCAAATTATCAGGATAAGTGTTTTACACTGTATAGTGACTTCACTTCAGATATTCAAGTTCTTCCACTGATGGCATTGAAACCTGACTGAGTAACAAGATGGTTCCAGAATGGTACAAATGCAGTGAGGGGAAGAATGCTGAATTTTGGAACTGGTGAATGACACAGTGTACCTGCAATTCGAACTCTACCATTTACTAGCATTCCTTAAAATGGGATATCACTGTTGCATACAGGACTCTTTCATAAGTTGCATTTTAAAAAGTTTTAAATTTATTTCTTCAAACACTTAAATGTTTTCAAAAATGTATATGAACATTCAGTTTTCTCCAAAAACATCTAAAATGTATTGTTTTCTCTGCATATTCTCAGAATGTAGGAACTTCAAATAAATTTCAAGGAATTATTCTCCCCCCGCGATGAAGATAGGCTGTTCCTAATACTGCCAAAAGGGAGAAAATAACACGTTAAGAGATAATTTCATGCTATATTATGTCATTTATTATTGAACTATAGGAGGAACTTCAGTTCTTTTTTGTTTATATCTTTCTGTAACCATTTTTGGAAGCCAGTTTTTAAGAATGCCTGGCCACAGAATATAATTATCTAAATAGTAAATTCATACTATTCATACTATTTGCTTCCTGCATTTCATATGTAATTATATGCATGTTTGATATTATGGGTGAGGTTTTCCATATTATTAACTTTAAAACCTCTAAACTGAAACCTCTGAATTGTGAAACTGGTGTAATTCCATTGTAGTATGTTCAGTCAGGGGGCCTTCGCACCAGTCTTGAAGGGGAGTCTTAAGCAACATGAAGAATGAACCAAGGTTTTGAAACAGCAACTAAATACTAGCTTAGTCAAACTACTTTGAAGCACTAAAATGGTGTGTGCTAAGTTTTATCTCTAAACAGCTATACCTTAGAAGGGAGGACTCACAGATAGCTAATAAGAGTTTAGGTGGTACAAATACTACTGAAATACAACTCAATATGTGCACGTAAAATCCCCACATAATTGGATAGTAATATCTGGAGGTTACGCTGTCAGGATTTTCAATAAGCACAGATGAACATTACACAGATGGATGGACACATTACACCAATCAGAGGAACTCGGTAAGGAAGGATGACAGTAAACTGTACCTTTTTATAAAATAAAAACTATAGCTATGTATTTCAGGATTTTGTTTTAAGAATGCCCGTTTAAAAATTTTATATTCTGCCTGATCTGTATTCTGGGTTGTTTTGTACTTATGTGCCTTTTTGGTTGCTGCTACAAGGACTACAGGACTATTTTTGAGAAACGTCATTGTTTAAATAAAAACTTAATCATGTTTGATTCAGATTTTTACTTACCATATAATTAGATTTTGTAGCATGATCAACCATATTTTGTTGAATATTCTGCATCAGATGAGCATAGTCTATTGCCTCCTTCAGTTCATAGGGACTGTCTCTGTGCTTGCTGTCAAAACTTCTCACCTGCATACATTCACATAAACCAGCTAAAGCTGTGTTGGGGCACTTTTGTGATTGTTGCTTGACTATTTGAAATAGTGAAATAATTATCTGTGCAATGTAGAGAAACCTTCATCCCAATGTGAAGGAGTATTCCCTTTTAACTGACATTTATGTTTTTCTCTATTAACTGTGAGTAAAAGCCTATGAGAAGCCAACAATTTAAAAGAGAAAAAATGTGCGGAAGGAAGCTGGTTGCTGTTTTACAGACTGGAACCGAAGTGCAGAACAATCAACTTTCTCAAGACCCTCAGAGATTGCGAGAAATGGAAATTAAAACTTATCACTATACTTGGAGCTTGTGAGCCATTTTTTATTTGATTAAGCCTTTGATGTATAAGCTGGGAACAAATGAGGTGCTTGGATTCCAGTGTAGCATAATAAATGATTTTGGAGTTCAAGATAAACCTGTAAAGGTAAGCAAATCACCAATTAGCATTGAAATACTAGGTTGCAGAATCTATATTCAGTTCTTGCTTTTTGTTTTAGGTTGTCTGCAAGTGGGGGATTTTTTTTGGTTGCACTTTTGAGAACTAGCAACAATCTTTAGATACATGGGTTTGGTTTTTATTTTTGTTATTGCTTTAAAATGAAGTGATAACACCTAAATTGGCAGGAAGTAGAGTGGAATTTCTGGCAATTTCAAAGCTGTGACTAAGTGGTTCTGATGAAACAAAAGTTCAAGTATGTTGCTAAGAGATACAACCATCTGATTCATTTGGCAAACACATACCCAGCATTAAAACATTGGTAAAACTGCCTTTGTCCATTTCTGTTGTTTACAAGTGTATAGAAAAGAAGCATTTAGATCACACTAAAGTGAATATCTTATGGTTGATAGCACTTGAAGTACAATGGGTGTTTTACTGACGGGATATATACGTGGTCTCTGTGAGAAATTAAGGCGCTTATGAGGTGTAGCTGGTGGAGAAGAGAGATCCCTGGTCAGTTTAAGTGTGTCTAGCCCTCTTCATTTTGGCTTTTTTGATAAATGTCTCTGACATGGCAAGCAGATGAAGGGAAGGACGGCTCTGGGGAAAAAAGTTGGTTGGGGTTAGGGAGGCAGCAGGTGATTCTGGTTAAACTTTTGACATTAAAAAATCGGAAGCCTGTTAAGGTGCTTAAGCTCTAAGTGCTGTAGGCTGATAAATATATGAACAAGCCTGTTTTAGTTGCTTTATGGTTATGTTTGGATGAAGCTGGATTTTTTCATCGATTTCTTCAGGTGTGGGAGCGAGGCTGGGGTCTTAGTAAATAAATGGAAAGCTATTCAGTAGGATACTGTGAGGTGAATCAAACACAGAAGGGCCTTATCCCAAACTTCAAAGTTTCTATTGAAAATAAATATCTGGATTCTTAATTTTAATTCAACTAATTTATGTATTTTGCCCTGCCAAGTATTTGGAACAGAGTTTCAGCTAAGTGGAAGCACCAGGATAATAAATAGTGATCAAAAATATATGTTGTTAATTTTTTTTTTACTGAAGATCAGTATCTGGTAGTTGAGAAGGAATGCATTTTAACTGTAATAAGGTGGCCATTTATTGAAATTGTCCTGATGAAAGCAATTGTTTGCAATATGTGGGGACTGGGATGGACTGGAAAGAATTTATACTTTGAAGGTATTTTGGCTTGAAGAAACATGTCTACATTATACATATATTCTTTTTTTAAACAGAGAGATCTGTTTTCCTTGAATATTTAAAAATAATTGATTGTTATTTGTGTAGGTTCATTGTTTTTATAGGAAAACCTACAGATGCCTTTTCTGTTTATTATAGTAATCATTTTTGGATAGGAGGAGAAATGCATAAGGAGAGTATTAAGAAAGAAAGAGAAGTATGGCTGAATAACTTTGATTTTTTTTTCCCCACTTTTGAAATACGATCCCAGTCACTGCACAGAATGGTGTACTGTCTCCTTTCTGTCACTCCATCTGGACTTTATTATTTTAAACAGGGTTGTGGAGTGTTAGCATTCACTGATCTATGAAGTTGCTACCGCAAAAGTGTCTTGCATCTTAAGATGACTTGAGAAATGTACATGAGCTGTAAATGCTGCTTAAACAGAGGAAATATTTACAACTAACACAAAGCATTTGTACATTAAATTGTTTCAGTGTCCTAATAAAAGGAAGTATCTGGATAACATTTCTTGTTGTGTTTTTATGTTCTGTGGCAGGTTTTTGCTAGTAAGATAATGGACTTACTTTCATAGAATCATAGACTAGTTTGGGGTTTTGTCTTGCTGTTGATGGATTTTTCAGATTTTAGTGGAAATGGACACACTGCCCTGTGAGGAAAGACTGAAGGATTCAGGTCTCTTCTCCCTGGAGAAGAGAAGGCTCAGGGGGAACCTCATCACAGTTTTCCAGTACTTAAAGGGCATCTACAAAGAGGGCAGAGGCTCTCTCTTCACAAGGAGCCACATGGAGAAGAGAAGGGGCAATAGGTGCAAGTTGCGCCGGGAAAGGTTACATCTTGACATAAAGAATTTTTTACAGGAGAAGAACAGTCAATCACTGGAAAACAACCTCCCCGGGGATGTGGTAGAGTCCCCATCGCTGGAGTTTTCAAGACACGACTGGACAGATTGGTGGGTAATAACATCTAGGCTCCCTTTCCCATGAAAGGTTGGACCAGATGATCTTTCGAGGTCCGTTCCAACCTGGGCTGTTCTCTGATTCTGTAGTTCTATGATTATAACTCAGGAAGCGGCAATGATTTTTGACACTTGCACTATTCAAAATTGGGTTTCTTTTGGAGCAAGCCCTTTGCTGATTACCAAAGAATGTCACAGTAGGTGTTGGGGGGAATGCAAGAGAGAGAATTTAAACGCAGTGCTTTACAGTAAGTAAATGTTAGACTGATGCTAAAGAGAGAGGATAAAAAATGTGACGTAACACCAGCACTTCATGATAATCTGAAAGGTGGTTTTGACTTCCTATCATCATTTTTCAGTGGTTTGGACTTCTTCTCTTCTTTCACATAACAAGATAATGGAATGGCTGTCCTATACAGTTAATTGCTGAAAGATCAAATATTAACTTTTTTGTTTTAACTTCGTCCAGGATAATTTTTTATAAGCTAGCTTCAGTTGTGTTTATCATGTTTGTACTGAGTAAAGTTTTGCCTTGGTGTCAATGGTGAATGTGAACTTCAGTTACAGAATCTAAACAGACTATGATACCCCTTACCTTTGTATGCAGCCGTTAGGTTTAAAATCTGAGAGTATTTAAGCAGCCTTTAAAGTAGCTGATATTATGGAATACTCGATGGTAACAAAATTCCTATTTATGACTGTTCAGATAGAATTTTTTTTGGTGAAAGACTATAGATCTAGTTTTGATCCATCCTTATATTTCCATGGTCAAGCTACACACAAAGAATTGCTAGCAAACAGTAATCAGCATTTGCAATAACAAATTTCCTGACTTTTTAATGGATAAAAGAATTACATGGAAGAAGTTAAGCCATAGGCATGATCGTATGCACATTGTTATACTGAAATGTGCTGATTTTCAAACTTTGTTAATAAGCAAATTTTAAATACTTTAATTGCTTATACCTAAGTTGCTATCTTGAGAATAAGAATTTTAAAATGTTTAAGGCTTTTAAAAGATCAGAACTTTTAAATAAGTTGCTTTCTCATTTCTTGAAGCTTTTGCTATTTCCTGTGCCTTTTTTTTCCAGTCATCTTCCTGCTTTTTTCCTTCATTTTCCAGTATAGTGGCCAAAAATAAATGCATTGTTAGGTGCTTAAAAATTACTTAAGCAGTGAAAGTGTTTAGTATACAGTAGACCTTGTTTTAGTGATTATGTCCACATTTCTTAAATGCAGAGGCATGTTGCTGTTTTCTGGTGGGAGGCAAGGGATGTGCAGAAAGTTGCATTAAATTGGGGGTTTAATATGATGGTACAAATGAATTGGATTTATTAGGTGATGATTCCAGTGAAAATGTAATGACTCAGTTTCAATCTAGTTCCAGTGCTCATCTGTTCCTTGGTGCATAGTGCTGGTGAATGCTATGCAATTTACAATGTCCGCATATTTGAGGTTTGAAGCATAAGTTGAAATCTGTAGAAATGCGTAATGACTCAAGTGTCAATGATCACCTCTAAGTACAGAAGGCCAGTTTTGCCGTTTTAGTAACTTTTTACTATTTGAAACCATAGAATGAAGTGTGGGTAAGATACCACAGCTGCAGTATCAGACATACTGCAGTTACAGGTCAAAAATTGAAACATTTTTTTGAATGCTGTGAGGTGAAGACAGTAAGATAGTGATATTTTTTACAAAGGTGGAATTTGGTGGTATTTGAGGGGCCCTCAGTTTGAGCATGAAACATAAAGTGCTCATTAAGTGCTGGTTAAGAGTAATAAGATAGAAGAATGCAAAGTGCTGCAGTGGAGAAAATGAACAGCAGGATCCTAGCTATCATTAGTAACAAGACTAGGTTACAGAAGTTAATTGTCACCAGAACTGTTGCTCACCCATTGTTGGTCCACCCAAGTCTAGGGAGTAACAATGCTAGTTGGAGAATGGTGAGCGAGGTTCAAAGTACTGGAAATTGTTGCACATCAGAAACTGTGTTTGCAAGAAAAAATAGTGATAGTGACTCACCTTACAGCAAAATTAGATGCAGCTGCGAGATCATGTAGAAACTAGCAAATGAATGAAGTTATATATACCCTTTGCAACCTGGGAGAAGACTTCGATGTGTGATAACAAAGGGAATTTATTACGTATCCACACATCTTTCTATAAATACATTCGTTATGCTGGGCTAAGGAAGGAGTTGAAACCAGCTAGGTGAAAAAAAAATAACCTCTTAACAGTTTTAAGCAGAGCTAAGAGATTCTTTGTGCAGCCAGCAGGGCAGAAGAAAGGTTTAGTAAGCTGACTCATGGGTGAAGGGATTCTTGTTGCCCAGATAGAAAAATGGCAGCAACATTTGCCTCTGGGGTAGTTTACTGCGGAACTGTTGATGGGTATCGTGAAACTTGCACAATGCCCAATCTGTTTAGCATTTGAGTATCTTATTTGGTGACTGAAGGGACTGACACAGCCTTTTACTTCCAGAAAACAGGAGTAGTCTCAGAAGAGTCTTAGGCTGCTAGTACGCACCTTTGTGTGTTTATCGTCCCTTAAGATAGTATTGATGGATTTGAGGACACAAATGGAGGAAGAATATCTTGCTGTGGAAGCAGACTCTGTTCTAGCTGCTGTGTCTCTATTCAATAGAACATAGCCCAAAAGGACATTGATTAATCCTGCTCTCTTACTCTTCACAGACATCACAGTATTGCTTTTGCCAGGCATTAATGGCAAAGAGAAGTTTGAAATGTCTGTGTTACAGATGACACTGGAACAGCAACTTCTAGACCAATGGATAACTTTAAGTGCTCATGTGTTTACCAAAGAACCTAGAGGTGAAAGGGGCTTATTTTCAGGTTTTCTGGGAAGACCCAGGTGTGGGTCCTGTCTTCTCATTATCACTTCTCCTGTGAAATTATCCCCTGCCTTGACATTATGAAATAATGCCTGAAATTCACGCAAGAGCAAGGTAGGTTTCTCAGATAGCATAGGAGCATCATGCTGTGTTTCACAACAGTCTCGGGATGTGTGACCTCCTTATTACTTGCAGTTCTCTGCCTATTTATTTTTGTAAAGTGTTTTCATTATGGTTTTCTTCCAAGAACTACATGAAACTGTGGGATGTTCCTGAGCAGTAATCAAGGGACATAATATACCCATGAAGACAGGCTACGTGAATTCACATAGAAGTACTTAACTTCACAAACTTGTTTTCTTGGCTGCTGAATAATTATGTCAATGATGTTTCCCACTTAGAGGCACTGAAATGTCTAGGCAATATGCTCGGCAGCTAGTATAAATATTTTTGTGTGGTTGGCTAAAATTAGTCATTTTCGTAAATCCTGTGTCCACTTGAAATGTGTCAACTATTCAGAGATGACTGGAATGGAAATATATGTTATTACATTGATGTGGTGTTTGTTATCCTTCCCATAGTACAGGCGACCAGGAAAAGTGCTCTTCAGCAGAGAGAATATGTTTCCTTTGTTAAAGGAAGATATTTCACTGCTTCTGGTAAGTAAAAATAAATAGAAATGCATTTTTTTGGTGTATATGAGAGAGAAAATACGCCTTTTTTTCCCCCTCATCTGTATCTCAAGTTTTTCTTATACCAGTAAACACATAATGTGAATGATGCCCTATGCAAAAACATGTTTAGCGTTAAAGAAAGTGCAGTTAAAACTTCACCTGCAATTCATAAGCAACTGCTTTCTGAAGACATATGTACATATATATTTTGTTTAGGGATCTGCAAAAAGAAGCACATAATCTTGCATGTTATCAACAGCTGAAATTTCTGATTTTGAAGCTTGGCCTCAGGTATGTAGGTTTGCCAGAGAAATCTTCAGCAAGTGACTGCAGAGATCTCGCAGGCTGTCAGTTCAGTTGTATAGAGAAAGAGAAACTTTTAAAGCTTGTAATGAGATCACTTGTTTTCTTCGTATTTATGTTCACTTAAAATTACAGGGTTTGTGTTTAAGTTTTGAAAATAAACCAGTGTATTTAACATTAGGTTTTAATTTGTGTTAAAGCTTATTTTAAAGTACTAGTAAATACCAAGTTTTTCATTAGCATGGGAGAATCCTTAAAATACAATATAAGGGAGCATTTTGAAATTTTGAAAGAGAGTTTGACTTTACTGTTCTTTTATGTACGGGCACACGAAATGCAGTAATGGAAAGCATTTAACTCATACCTGTGTCGTTATCTTTAAAATTCAGATCCTGGACCGTTGTTTTTGTCTGGCATAGGAGTACTGCTATCCAGAGTTTGCAGAGAGTAATAGGATGCTTTGTGGCAGAACTGCATGAAACTATGGTAATTTGCATGGGTTTTTTTATTAGACAGAAACATTTTACTTATTTCCAGTGTTAGCCAGGTAAGCTCTCTGGCATCAGTACTATGAAGAACACTTAAATCATGAGGTGTCCCAGGGGTGCACCACATAACGATAATACTAGAAGTATGCAGAATCCCTACCTCATGGAAGTGAAGAGTATTGATTTCCACTGAAGTCATGGTTTCACTGACTTTGTGCATTTATTACTGCTAATACTTGCCCCATAAGGGAAGTAAACTGATGACCTCGTGCATAAATTGCTGGGTTTGATCTGTCTGTATATCCTTTTAGCCAGGTAAACCACATATAACCCTATTACTGTAGGATTAAGGCATTTTTGTTGATGTTCTGACTCTCATCCAGAAACTGTAATTAAGACCAATTGTGTTGAGTATTAATGTTGCTTTTTACCATCAGAATACAAATGTGTCTAATTCTGATTGGGAGATGTGAGCCATCTTGGCCAACTGACCAATGCTGAATCTCTAAAGGTCTACCCAGCATACTTGTTTCCTTTTCCTTGGGTTTTGGCCTGTTGCAGTTATTTGTCAGCCTGAGTTAGAATAACTTTTCACTCAAGTGAGCAAAACTAGACTTACTTTTATGAGATTCGTCAAAAGTTACTGAGAATCTTGAAGGATATGAGCAAATTGGTGTTGAATATTTTGTTGAATCCTATTGGTATTAACTGCTGCATTGGTTGGCCTGAGAACTGTAATATGGGAGGCAACTGTAGTATAACAGCTAGATCAAGAAAGCAGTACTTTTACCCTCAGGCAGGTGGTTGTGTTTTTGACCCAATATAGCTTCTTTAATCATTTAGCTACACAGCAGATCTGAGAAGGCTCCAGATGGAGGCTGAACCTACGACCCCCTGACATAAAAACATCTATGATACCAATTACACCATCTGTTGGTCATAAAACCACATTCTCTATCTTTTCTTGGCTCTTGTGTTATACTAAAAGGTGAAGGGTGATATTTGGAGCTGTTCTAGTTTATCCATGCAATTTAATGCAGAACACATTTTCACAGAGAGGGAGAACAAAGCACAATAGCACTAAAGTTCAATTTACATTCTCAGTCAGTGAAAACAAAAATGAAAATAAAAAACAGTTGTCTGAGTCATTATTTATACCCAAACTATGGCTTCAATTGTAGTTTTTTCCCAGTGCTTGTGATTAAAAAAAACCTAAAGAACAACTTCTACCACCACCACTCCAGCTTCTGAGGGCCCTGAATTGAAAGAAGATCTGTAACGGTAAAAATGAAATTATGGCAGCATTGAGGTATACACAGAACACATTAGTAGATGTGTGCCTAATACTAACTTTTACACTTGTTTAGGGATTTGTGTTTGGTGGTAGTGTTTGGAAATGTACAGTACCTATATGAGTGTGGAGTATTGTTAAGCTGGACATTCAACAAGTCCACTGCATGTACCCTCAGAATCCTGCTGGATATAGGTGTCTTCTGTCTGAACTCCTTGCTCGTGCTCATCAAACTGGTATTCTGAAATACTTAATAGATTTTGAAATTGGATCTCAAATTTTGTCCTCCTACGAGTACAATAGTTATCCCTAGGTGATTTATTGTGGTCATCAGAAATTACAGTGGAATACTGAGGGATGGGATGTAAGGAATGATGTACTGAAATATGAGGTGTCATGTATTAGCGATAAAACTGATGGCATAGGTCCGTCAAAGCAAGGAAGTGAGAGAAAGTGTGTTACTGGTGCCTAATGGATAACTGAGATGAGGTAAGTTTTACAGTTTCTAGGAATATTCTGTTCATATAATAAAAATTTTCTGTGTAGTGTTTGACTGGATTGTAGTTCTAGATAGTAATGGCTGCTTATGGAGGCTGTATAATTAAATTCAGTGACTGCTTTTGCACATATTGTCTTACAGCAAGAACAGTTTGGATACCTTTCTTACTGTATGGTGATACATTGATCAGTAGTCAACAAAGTTACTGCCAGAAATATGTGTGACCTCTGCATTCTAGTACCATGTCTGATGGTCGGTTCTGTGCTTCATGATCAACAAAGTCCCCACAACATTGCTTTTTAAGAAACCTTGTGCTCTAATACTGCCATTTATCTGTCTAACGCAAAAATGAATGTCTGCTATATTACATAAGTGGTCTAGGTATACAGTAGGTGGAGGAAATATTTCTTAAGAGAAAGTCCAAAATCCTCACATCTTGCTGGTGCTTTTGTGCTTTGGAAGCTGGCTTCCTAAGCTGAGAATGAAGCATTGAATAAAGCACATTTGAGTTTACTGTTAATACATTGTTGTTTTCTTATTGTTGCTCCATCACTACTATTTAATAAGCCATCTTCTTCTTTCTTAAAAATAATAAATAATCCATTTTTGGAAAGAGGTGAAAACTGAAATTGAAAATTTTCTGTAGAATCTTTGTCATTGGTTAAACTGAGGAATTGAGATTCTGTTTCAATGTATTCCTTTTGTGTACATCTCCATAGGGTTATACCACAGATTTGGCAAGTACAAGTGTCTTACGTTGAAGCCAAAAAGAAGAATAAATAAGTAAGTGCATGCTAATCAGTAGGATAGATAAAGTGACAAAAGCACAATTCAGATACATTTTTCTTCTGGCAGCAGAACAATTGAGCATACTGTCACCAGAACTTTTATCCTTGGTTAATACTAACATGTCCCTTAGAAAATACAGACATATTTTTTTGCTGTTATAAGTTGTAGTCAGTATTATTTTTCAGAGTATAGATTCTATCACTAATCATGAAAATCACTTTTTTTAAGTCCTCAGTTCAGTCTCAACTTGGTTGTATTCATCTTCATAAAAAAATTGGGATACTTCAGTGTTTGTTCATGTCAGTGAAAAACACTTCTCTGTCGTGGTAGAATTTAACACTTCATTGTGGTCACAGGTTATTTTTTAATACTTTATGTATTAACAGTAATACCCATCTTGCTGTTTTTAAAAAAAAATATTTTGGAAAGGATCTCAAAAGACCCTGTAATCTGTTCTGAAGCAGAATCGAGTACATACCAATAGTTGGTGGTAGAGTCTAGTCTTGCTGGTACTAGAAAACTTCTACTGAACACAGTTAATAAAAGACTGACCATACTGAATCAAGGTCTGTCTGCCCAGGACCTTGTTATCAGATTGCTGTCTACAGCGGACTAGAGAACACCTGTAAGAAAGATGGCTTTACCTCAGTTAAGAGTATCCTTTCTGTTTCTTAAGATCTTGATGATCTTAAATGTGCAAAAGGACTCAACACCAGACAACTTTAATAGTCATATCCTGTAGTGCTGGTCTCATTTCCTTTACTTAATGTCACTATAAATAATGCAAAGTACATTTTACTATCTGAAATATCCTTCTTGTAGTTCTTTCCATGTTTGGAAACATTGTATGTTGTATATTAAGGGGTGCCTTTACGCTTCCACATCACTTTTTAGCTCTCAAGATGTTAGAAGTAATGCAAGTAAAGTTTGGCAGAGAAGACTTCGCTGCTTGAGTAGAGAAGGAAGGATTTTTACATGTAGATGAAGGCCAGTCTTCTGAAGCACAGAGTGAAAGTCAAAGTGGTATGAGTTTTCATATCCTGATCTAAGATGCAGGTTTTATTTCTCCAATTGCTATAAAATTTTGGTCCATCTCGCCATGGTTTTAGATTCTTCACCTCTAAAAACTTGTTAACACAGCTTCTTTAACTTTGGGTTGCATATATTCATGTTTCCATAAGACTTTGAAAACATCTGAATCAGTAAGTTGTATTGTACAAAGTATGTATTATGAGGTAAATCTCTATTTTCAAGTCTTGTGTCTTCCACCTCTCTGTGTGTAATTTACAGTAAAGCTTTAGATCTCTTTGGGAAACAACTGTTTCATCTGAACTCCTTCATAACTTCTGACAGACCGGTCTAAATATCAAATTATAGCAACATTGATAGTAAAACTTTAAATAAGTTTAAATATGGCAGGTTGTGAAGGTTATGGTTATCAGTGTGTGTTTTGGACAGAAAAGTCTCTCCTAAGGTTTAATAAGACCAAATAAAGCTAGATGGAATAAAACTGGTAGAATTACATTGTATAAATGTTAATGTAAATATAGTCTTCACAGTGGAAAATAGTGAAAGATGACCTGATAAACAGATATGTACTGGAAATTATTTTGCTAATTGGCTATGCATTTTTCTCTAAGTTTAGTGCCATCAGATTGCACCAAGTATTCCTATATATGGTAGTTCTAAAAAATGTTAACTGTAATGTTTAATCCCTTTGTTGGAAGGTATGCATGTTTTTGTTTATATAGAAGTTAGTTATATTACTTTTGTTAGGCATGTCTGATTAAAATTTGCCAAGAAGGTTGTAGAGTAGTTCCCATGTGGATACTAAGTTTCTTTTTATAACATTTCAGATTTTATTGTTTCCATAAGTTTTCAACTTCATGCAATCCTTTGTTTCAAGTCTTCCCAAGAAATTTTAGTTATGATTGTTCAAATCTTCTTTGTAATATATTGCATCAGATTTTAAAGCAAATGCTGACAGCAGCAGTATTATACCCTGCATACCAAGCGGATACCACATGGTTTGAATAACAGGCACCCCTGCTGAGGGTGGATCAAATCAAAATCCTTGGATAGTCATGTAAAATGCACTGATAGAAATCTGTCTCTAAATCTGCTTTTTGATTTTAAAATGGGTTCTTTTAGAGTTTATCCTGCCACTGATGCATGTATGTGATTTCTAACAAAAGTTGAAAAAGCTATGGCTTCAAATAGTCCTAGAAGTCACCTCGACCTTATATACCACTAAATAAACAAAATGAACCCCATGGAGTTTATGGTAGGTAATAGGAAGGCTAACTTTAAGGTCTTAAACATCACAGTCCTTTGGTGGTGTTATCAATGCTAAAGACAAGACTTTTTTGATTAGGCTTTTGCCTCGAATGCTTAGCAGCAGTTGCTTCTTTTCTGCTATTTAAAACGTTGAAGGTGTAAACTAAAACTAGACAGCAAAAGTTAAATTTCCAAGAGTAGCGTTAGCATTAACTCAGTCATGTTGTATATGAGGAATATATTTGTGTTTTGGCTAAATTTTTGTTGGAATTTTATTGCCTAAGAATACAATAACAGATAATTTTATGAAATGGCAAATGTAAACAGAAACTGGAAGTAGAACGAATATATGCAGAACTCTGTTTTAAGTTATCTTCTCCTTATTGCACTGTTAATTCTGTCTTCTTCATTTTAGTTTAATGACATTACATTGTTTCCAAAGAATTTAAAAAAAAGAAAAAAAAATGTGGGTTTTGGGATACTGGTGATTGGTTGCATTAGAAGATCTTGTAAGGTTCTTTATTTCAATAGTATACACACATCAGTATAAAACCATGTCTGTGGTACAAAATTAATAAAATATGCATTTACAATCTCCATGTTCTAGGAACCTAAACTCTTGTTCACAGAGAAACTTCCTCAATGAGGTTAGCATCCACGGCAAGCTGTAGGTTTCACATTCAGCCCCACTGGCAACAGTTCTGCTAAAAAATATTCCATTCCCCCCCCCTTTTACAGTGGAAAAAATTATTTCTCATGGTTCCTTCCACCCAGATGTATTTATTTAGTTGTTTTTATTTCTAGTGCCATGTGTGGCTCAGAAGCAGTCTGCTCCATTCAGGTTTATTTCAGTGTGAGCAGCCCTGTACACTGTAAGTCACTATATAACAAAAGTCTCCCGATTCCTTTCCCACCCTTTCAAAAGTACAATTATCTATGCTGTCTTTTCCCCCTTCCTGTTGAATTAAAAGCTATGCAAGTGTAGAAATACAAAGTTTAAATAGACCCCCTTTGTATGTTTTATGTTACAGACTAAACAGCAGCTTTTCTGCCAAAGCAGTCTATGCCTTCTTGTCTGACTTAACTGCTGTTAAATATTGAGTACTTCAGAACCAACCACACAGAGAAATAATATTATCTTCTGTTGTCTTTGCCTTCCCTATTATCCGCAACTTACGGGCAAGAGAAGTGTTGCTGTTCAGACTTTCCCCATTTATCCTTGACGTTCCCAGAGGGCTTCAGCTTGGAGTCGGAAACGAGCTGTCCCATTTCTCCACTTCTATTTTTCTTAGCTGGGTTGATTCCCATGCTGCTCGGTAGTTGCTGAGAACCTGGCAGAGGGCAGTTGTGCTCAGGGTCCGAGTTTCGCCGGGCCAGCGTTGCGTAACGTTAGCTGTTGCACAAGGCAGCAACTGGCACATGCTGGGGCCTTTTAGATGAACTCTTCTCCACAAAAATGACACTGGTGTCTCAGAGATATCATCAAGTCTATGCGAAAGCTCAGAGCATCTGAGTCTAATTTAACTGCGCTATTTAATTTAATTACAGATTTGTTGTAAGAAGTTGACTGCTGCTGCTGTGGTTGGATGGGAAAGAAAGATATCAAGAAGTGTTCATTTAAAAGCCTTTCACGTAAAGGCAGGTAGACACTTGTGTAGTGCAGCAGCTGATGTTATGCAAGTGAGATAAACCTCCATCAAAACCTGTGGCTCAGCAATTTATAAACAACATAGGAACCAAAGTAAGTTTTCTCTCCTGTTTGATCTTGGTCAATTACAGCTGTTAGGGGACAAGAGCAGTGACTGATCTGGCAATCCATCCTTGCCTGTTTGCTCAAAGTGGGGAATGCTGGCTGATGCCAGATGAGGGGTACTGATCCCTGTAAGCAGAGCCTCAGATTAGACAAATTCAATTGCATAAATTGGACTCAAACCAGGAAGTATATTATTACAATTCCTGAAGTGAAACAGGCCATGGTGCCACCAAAGTAGCTGACCAGGTACAAAAATGTTGATTCCCTAGTAAAAGGTGAAACAACTTACCTTCTGTCCCTTTTCTTCTCCCTGTGTTGTGTATGGAGGTAAGACCCTTTCATTCAGGAGTGTTACCTAATCTGCCCCTAGGTTGAGGCAATTACCTATCTCCCTTGGCAGATCAGACTGAGCTTGCAATTTATATCTAAGACAAAACATGAATCATTTTTCTAATTATTGCTGGTCTCCAATCTTGTTGTGTCTCTTTCATGAATGAAAGACCTAGAATGTAAAAGGGATGATAATAAAATCTTGAAGGGAAAAATATGTTTAGATACGGTTTTTCTACTTGTAGACTTTAATGAACGTAACTGCACAGAACAGATGTGATAATTAGATATTTAAAAATCCACTTTAATAAAAACAAAGATGTTCTAAAAGAGGGACAAAAAAGGCGCATACTCCTTTTTGTAGTCAGGTAGTGAATAACTGTTCAGATTGTTCCAATTCCAGTAAAGGGAATGAGAAGAGGTAGAAAGCATCTTTTAAGTGAACAGAAGTATCTCACTTTTCTATTTTTTGTAAAGTATGTATTTGTGGGACTGGTGCACAGGCAAAGAGAACATGAAACGAAGAAGGAAAAACACTATATAACAGGTAGTAGCACTGCAAGATCAAAACCATTTGATAGCCAATTCAGACACAGTGCAACCTTGTAATTGTATATAACAAAAAAAGTCTATTTTAAAATAATTTTACTTGTTAGCACTATGCTGCTTTTAATAGAAGAGAACCTCAACAATCCATGTGGGAGTTGGGGACCCAGTTGTTTTCTTTCCAGCTGATTGGCGTCACAAATCTCTCTGGGGAGGAAAGGTTTTGTGCAGTCTCTAAAATGTTTCAAAAGTAGAATCCAATGTAATCACATCTTTTTTAGTGTAGTTCAGTGTCGAGTCTCTGTTATCCATACTGTTGACTAGTTTTGTGTGTGTGTGAAGCAGTTTTACTCATGCTTGTACATCTATCCGAATCCATGTCTCTCTCTCAGGTTCCCATTCTTTAAGCACAATGGTCTGTGAATGCTGTGGAACGCGTTATTAGCTTATGGTATCCCGAATATTTTAATATTCATCAATAAGCTGAATTTTCTTTTCATAAGTCTTAAAGTTCAGACTGTGGGTGAGAGAAGGGAAAAATGTGGCAGACTGTCTTCCTCAGTGTTGTTGACCAAAGGGAAGACACTGGGGAACGTATCCTGAGAGCCAACAGCACTCATCTGCTCCATGCCACAGAACACAGCAGCACCCAATGGATTTTAGTTGTATTCATGTTCCCATTACCGTTTGTGTGCTGTCTTTGAAGTTCTTCCCATCGTTGCTCTTGCTCCGTTATGTGTGTATGCCATATGTACCCCCGAGTTTGGGGGGAGAAGAGGGAAGGAGAGGAATGTCATTGTACCGCATGACTGATCCGTAGCGCAGGTTTGCAGTGTGTTCAGCCTGCCTCTGCTCAACTGAGTTTGTTGTCCATTTGGGGGCTGCTTTGTACCTGCAAAGGCAGAGGAGTTGCAAGAAACTTCACGTCTGTGGCATAAGAAATAATAGCTTGTGCTGACTGCTTCTAGTTTTCTCTCAGATTTTACCTCTTTCTCAAGTATATCCATCTTTTTTTTTCTTCTTTTTTTTCAAATCCAGGCCATTCTTTGATGCACTTTTGACAAGCTTGTAATGAGATGTCTCACATCTGGAGTACTCCTAAGCACTCTTGGGAAGAGCACACAATTTCTGCTTCCTGTTTGTGGCCCTGAATTTTTTTTGCTGTGTGTCAATGTTGAAGACTGCCTGTTCTCTAGCTAAGGCTAGCTTTAAAAAACAAAACAACAACAAACCCCACCAAAAACCCAGTCCAAAACAAAACCAAAAAACCCAAACCACACCAAACCAAAACAAAAAAATCCTCACCTTCTCTTCTTTCCTCCCTCCCAACTTCCCCCACAACTGTCCTTTAGATGCTGACATGCACATCAAGGCTCTCAAAAGAGCATTCTATCTAGTCAATACCCCTTGGGTGCTGACTTTTAAACTCTTGGTTCAGTCCAGCATTTGTCTGACACCTTCATGTCCAGATGATGACCTTTCAAAATAAAACAATACATAGTTTTGTAGTGACTTGCAAAGACCTGATGCATTTTGAAACTGAACTGTATTTTTATCCTGCGTAGTGTACCATTCTCTGGTGTCTAGATCCACTGCCATTGTGTCTGCCTCACTGAGAGAATGTTGTCGTCTTGGTGTTGCCCTGTAAACTGCAGTACTTAACATAGTATCCTAGTACTGAGAGCCTGGGTAATGGATTTATAGTTCTGTATGAACTCAGCAAGTAACTTAGGGGCACACAGACACCCTTTTTTTTACTTTGAAATCCGTCAAATGTCTGAATGCTGGTGCTCCAGCTTGACAGCTAGAACTTGTTTTGGAGTTTACATAACTTAAATAGTTGCAGTTTTAATTGTTCACATGTTATTTACAAAACTGTAGCATTCTAGTGCCATGGCAATGGCTGACATAAACAACTAAAATAAATACACATAAGTATTTCAGTGCAACTAACAACAAACGATAACGAAAACTGCATGAAAGAAGCTCAGTTTTATTTTTTGGAGTATGAGAGACTAAATGCCAAGATCACTCTTTAGTGTAATCATAACAATTTCAAGGATTAGTTGAGCTCTAAATTAAAATAATTCAGACATTCATGTTCTTGTTTAGTTTGTATAATGGAAATACATTTTCCACACTCTATTCAGATTCTGATCTTCAATAAGTCATTCTCTAGTTGTTTTACCTGTAGGAATAATGGATAGAGGAGAGAGATGCAGCTTTCTTCCCCTTTCAGTTTTTATGGCTGAGAGGATTGAGAAAGCATCGGTCTGAAGACACTGCATGTTGTTCAGACCATCAGGTGAGTATGATTTCACAAGTTAGGGGAATCAGCTCTACTTTTGTGAGTGTTGTCTGCATCCTGACTTGAGAAATAAATGAAAAGCTGTGTTTATTTTTTCCTGTGGTTCTAGGCATGAGAAATACCCTTGTGATCTTCTTTTAAAAAAAAGAGTGTTGATGATGTGAATACTTGTCAGATCTGCTTATTCTGTGGTGGGATGGCTTCTGTGGCAATACTGTTTGATATACAATCGTAGAATCACTTAGGTTGGAAAAGACCTTTAAGATGTGTCTGTATGGGTAGAGCTGGAAACAAAAGCAAGAAGGGAGATGACTCATGAGCCCATTTAGAAATGGGCTTTAACTTCCGGAGGTAAACTATTTCCTTCAAAATATTTATTGTGGCTATTTTAATATACATATATGTATCTCAATGTCATGTATATTTAAAGCATAATAAATAACGGTCTAAAAGTGTGGATCAAAACCTGATATTATTTTGCTTCCGGTAGAGGAAAAGGTTTTCTGATGAGTGTTTTTAACTTGTTTTTTATTTTGATAGTTACAAGTTTCATTAAAAAAAAAAAATCAGAAGTGTGCAGATAGACTGTGAACATGCAGTGTGGCTGTTCCAAAACCATTTTTGGTTTTATTCAGTGATTCGCTAACTGTAACATTTATCAGGGTGACCAGTCTCATAGACTTCCTACACCTTGCTCAGTGCCCGAGACACACAGCTGGGCTTTCCCTTGGGCCTTCTCACTTCAAGACTCTCAACGTTTGTTTACATACAACGGCACAGCTTCAGTAAGAGAGATAGAGTGTGTCCTGCTCTTCTGCACATCTTGTGGCCAAGTCACTCCCTGAGGGCCTAGATGTTGAGAAATGTCAAGAGCCCAGCTCTTCATATGTTAAGCTGGTATTTGCTGGACCCATGCGTAACACTGAGTACCATCACCACAGTCTCCTTCCAAGCCATGCTTTTCAGAAGACAGCAACTAAAAATGTTTGGGTGGTCAGAATCAGGCATGGGTTGTCAAGAGCCTCAAGCATTGTGCCAAGAAAGTTTCTGGACTTCAGTAGAACTGGGCATTTGGTTGCTACGTCTGGGGCAGTTCTGGTAATATATAAATGTCCAGGTATGCAAGGAATGATTACACCAAACAGGATACAGCTAATGAGATGTTCAACATTAAACAGGTACGTTTTTGGGTTACAAATTTGGACTTGGGTGTCTGAAGCCTGTCTGAATCCTATTTTAGATGCCTACACTACATCCTTTTTTTTTTTTTTTCCCCTCCAGTTTTGGCCCATAGAATTCTGTGGGACGTACTTCACCATTGTGCAAGAAAGCCCAAGAGTTGATCCTGCAAATGTGAAGCGTGGAGGTGATGTTTGCAATAATGTTTGCTGCACTGCTTTCATCATAGGAATAGAAAGATCAGGTGTAGAATGATTTTTTTTTTTAATAAAGGTAGTGCACCAATTAAAACTTATCTAAGCTTGCAGAATGATCATAGGAACACTAAGACCTTGAAGTTTTAACCACATCTGATCTTACATTTTCTCTAAAGCTACTTTTGTTATGAAAGCAGACACACATGGCAAAGGGAATCCATCCAAATTCTGTCAGGGTTTTCCAAGCAAGTTCAGGCCGAATTCCAGCTTTGCCAATTGCTCTCAACTACTCCTATCAGGCACATACCATATGGTCATGCAAACAAATACACGCACAGCTTTTTCTTTGTCAAATAGTGACAAAACAGTTTGGGACCATATGCTGCAGAACACAAGTGAGCACTCTAATGGCTTACACGAGTAGGGTGAACCAGCTCAGAAGAAATGTGCAGTTGTCCATGCTTCTTTGCCTGCTGTGCATATTTTTCTACAATATGGAGCAAGAATTTGTACTGTGGTTTCTTCACTGTAGTGACTTCACCTTGGTCCTGCCAAGTGATTCTCTCTGCAAATATGAAATATGAAATGGCAGTTTTTGTGGTCAGTGACAAAATAATTTGTGGCTATGGAGACTTAAATTCTCAATAGCTAACTTGGTCTAGTCATTTAGCTTTCATAACTTAACCGGTTTCCCCTGCTAAGTCAGAAAAATAATGCACAGCTGAAGTTTCTATCAAATGCTAATTTATTCCCAAATGCAAAAATTATTTGGATCCATATCCTAGTTACTTAGTGAGATTTTTTGAGCGCATCAGAGAAAAAAAGCAAAATATTATTTCTTGGGAAGATTATGCAAAATGTAGACTAATTTATGCATATCCCCCATTATGTTTGGAAGGTAAGAAACTCGGCTGAACAATCGTAAGCTTCAGAGGAACATAGGCTCAGAGTTGGTAAGGTTTTAGGCAGGTAACTGCTATAGGTTTTAACTAATTAAGCTCTTTTGTAGAAGTCACAGCTCTGTCTCTGCTTTAATTTCTTGGCCACACTTCTTGGCACCGAGTTCATCTATTGCCCTGCATTAGAAAACGAGTCCCATCACCTAATAAGAAGCATGCTTATCAAAACCAAACAGCAGATATTGCCAGAATTGTAGAATAAAATGAAAATGGATAAAAATGGGGGAAAGGAGGGGGAATACATTCAACTGTAGGCCTAGCCACATGTATTTTTCTTTCCCTTCCTCACCCCTCTCATGTAATCTACTGAAGGAGGTACAGTATCGTGTAACTGGGAAGTAACAAACACACTGGCTACTTGCAGCCAGTGGCAAGTAACAGCTTTATTCTGGAGAAGAGCAGAAGAGTATATAGTCTTTTTGTTATCCTCAGCTCGTGCTTCATATGCTTCCTGTATCACGTTATGTGGCTATGTGATCTTGCCCATTTCCCCAGAGATCAAGGCTTTGTTCAGCTCTGTAGGTGATATTTATGAAGAGTGAGAAAAAGTCATCCAGATACCTACAAATCTATTAGTTTGGCCTCAGGAATTTACAAAGCTCTAGAACAGAGTTTGGAAGAAAAAAATAACATCATGGAAGTTAATAGAATAAAACTTATTTACTAAAGAGATATCAAGTCAGGTGACCTTAAGAGCTTCCTTCCAGTGATTTTCAAAAAAAGGACATACTATATCCAATTCATCTGGACTTGAGTTGAACATTTGATATACCTCCATATGGGAAGTTATGGGTTAAGATGGAGCTTATGGGGATTCCTCGATAGACTGTAAGGTGGATCATGAGCTGGCAGAAGAGAGGAAAATGAGAAATTTTGAATTGCAAACTATTAGGTGGAGGGATGCTCTTCACTATTGATCTCTGATGTTTAATATAGATTTAATGTATTCATAAAAGCCTTAGGATACATTATCAATGTGCAGCCAAAATTTTTTGCTGATGCAGAGCTGAGAGATATTCTTGATAAAAGATGGAGCAGGATATCTTACAGAAAGAACTGGTCTTGATGACCTGAGATGCAAAAAAAGGAGGGGATTTGCGAGGCCAGACACGTAGAATTTTGATGCAGTTCTCTGCTGTTAGGTATGCACTGGAAATGATAAAGAAAGAGAGGATGTAGATTTTCTAACACATCATAGAATATCTGTAACTTGAAAGGTGCTGCGATCATCAAGATGTATCAGTCTTTTCAGCACAGAAAGGAAATTAGAAGTGCTCTGGTAGAGAAGGCACCTCCAATACCATGCCGAGCTCGAGCCACCCATCTTCAGAAAGATTAAATCAGACTGCCAAAAATACAGGGGGATGGGGGGGTAGGCAGAGTGGCAGAAAAAAAGATTAGGGTGATCAGGGAACGCAGAACTGATCATTTCAGAGGAAATTTAAAAATTTAGGCTTTCTTAGTGTAACAAAATAAAGGTTGAGGTGTGATTCTGGTCATTTTATACCATAGGGGAAGTGTGAAGCTATTTATCTGAAAGGATAATAGTGGCACAAGAGATAAGAAGTATAAACTGGTC
The DNA here is from genome assembly GCF_000699105.1 of Pygoscelis adeliae. Classification (NCBI taxonomy): domain Eukaryota; kingdom Metazoa; phylum Chordata; class Aves; order Sphenisciformes; family Spheniscidae; genus Pygoscelis; species Pygoscelis adeliae. The sequence continues at coordinate 267,862 of NW_008824938.1, read as the reverse complement.
ATGAGTACATATAGGCTGGAAATTAGCAGGAGGTTTCTAACCATCAAAGAGGCAGGGTCTGGAGCAGCCTTTAATCTACAGAGTGGAGCTTATAAAAAAGATCCTCGCTACTTTTACATCAGGTTTCATATGTCTATGAAAGGGATTATAAAATGTGTTGTTGTGATGGCAAGGGACTGAATTCAGTCAGTCCTACATTCCTGCCAAAGGAGAGATCAGGACCTCCCTTTGTCATCCTTAGGTGCCAGAAGAATTTTCAAGATGGAACTGGAGGCCTGAGAGGAAAGAATATGTTGTAGCGTTTGCCTTTGTTTGCAGTAAGAAGTAAATTTAATGCAAAATGAATTTCACTAAACAATTGCGAATTTTGAGCTTGATTTGGGGAAGAACTTAAAGGGATTTGTATGTATTCAGCACTACTCAGCATCAGAGCCTTAGAAATTAGGTCTAAAACAATAGGAATGTTGTATTTATAGAGAAGACATCTGATTAAATTTGCTGTTAAATTATAAATTTAAAAATATGGCAAATATTCAGGTGTTACTGTGTTCTTGGAGTTTATATGACATAGTTAACAGATGCCTGCTTACAGTTTAGCATTATCTTAGAGTACTGATTTCTTTGAACTGCAAAAAACAGAAACTAAAAAGGATTTTGAAAAGCATCTTTAAATTCTGTTCAGAATGCCCTTATTTCTGGTAGTAAATAACTTTGAAATGCTTTGAAGCTTTACTGGGAGCAGAATAATTTTCTGCCTGTTAAAGATAGAAAGTAAAATTTACTTTTGACACCCTAACAAGAGAGAACCGGTAGAGAGCGTAGAAGAAGATTCCAGTCGTGGTGGTCCTTGCCTCTTGGAGTACGTGCTGCGGGGCGGACGCCCCTGGACTTTTTGGGGGCAGGAGTAACTGTTTTCAGTAACTTAATGCTGTCTGGGTGCAAAAAGGCGTCAATTGTGCAGCGAGGAGGAAGGAGGCAAAGGAGAGAAGCAGCAGTGGTTTTGGCCCATCTGCCCCCCCGCCCGCTTATTTTTGTTTTATCGGGGATTTTTCCGAGGAAGCTGGACGGCTCCCGAGGCTTCTGGGGCAGGACTCGCCCTTCAGAGGGGGCCCACGCCCTGCTGGCTCCTGGGGGTCGACAG
>NW_008824938.1:260829-266461 GCF_000699105.1 Pygoscelis adeliae | reverse complement strand
TGACACTGACAATACTGAAATTAAAGGTGCCAATAGCACTACCTTATCCACAACACTCTGTGGACTGCTCTGGCCCTCTTCATCTAACTCTCTCATGCTCCTACATCTTCTACTCCCTATTCCTCGTCTTAGAGTGAGGTGATGGTATCTAGAGGGCATCTCTAATAATGGGAAAAGAGTGGGGAGGAAGAAAGATTAGGTTCCACCTCTGGTGAAACTTTTCTTTAGTAAATGCTGGATCAGATGTGGGGTAAAGGGGCATCATGGAGTCCCACAGGGTAAAGAACAAGGCAGGGAGGTGTGCGGGGAGAGGGGAGGTAGGGGGAGCTGCGCGGGGTTCTAGGGGAGTTGCGCGCATCCATTTGGGACCGGCGGAGCAGCCAGCATCCCCAGCTGGTGGCTGATGTTGGTTACTTTTTATTTCTTTCTTCCCTCCTTGCATTCTCTCTCTCTTTTTTTTTTTTTTTTTTTTTTTTTTTGTTCTTGGCAAAATGGAAACCCGATGTTGCATTTTTTTACGAGGGGGCGGGGGTTGGCAGGAGAAGAGGGCAGCGGTGGCTGCGCTGAAGAGGGCTCGCTAAAACATTTTCCCCGAGCGCACCCCGGCGCCCCTGCCCCGCTCGGGCGGCGGGCGCTTCGTGTCTCTCCTCGGCCGGTTCGGCGCACCGAGGCTGGTTGGTGGCGACTGGGGGGAGGGGGAAAGAAGAAGAAAACAAAGGAAAAGTTCGGGGTTTTGTTGTTGCCGAGAGTGGATAGCAATGAGTGGAGCCTCCTCCTTCACTCCGCCCGCCCTCCAGCCCTCCCCTCGGAGTGGTTATAATAATGTGTTATTATTTGGGCCGTTGAGTGTTGCCAGAATCTCAGCGGGAACCAGGAGCAAGGGGGAGGGGGGGTTAAAGTTGAGTGGGCGATGGGCAGCCGCCGCGCTTGCAGCTGATGGAGTCTCGGCGGGGTCTCTTTCCATGTGTTTTTGAGCTTTAGAGGGTCCCATTTCCTCTGTGTACCTGGCCGACCCTCGGGGACTGAGGAGGTCAGCCTTTGGACTCGGGAAACACTAGGACTCGGTTCAGCGAGCTCCGCGACTGTTTTTAGGGCTGAATAAACTGCCCTTATTAACATCTGACCTTGCGCCGTGGCAGCGGCAGTGCGGCTTGCTGAACAGTTGCTAGCTTGTCCGGCATCTCCGAGCCGAGCGCCGTGATTTATAGGGACCTTAGGGAGCGTGTGGGATTGGAGAGCCGCGATGGTGTAAGAGTTACAGTTCCTGTAAAAGAAGCCGCATAAAGTTCCCCCTCCCCTTTTTCCCCCCTCTACGCACGTCTAAGATGTGTGGTGCTTTCAGAGCAGAAAAGTGGAGGCTTAACGTTTTCGTTTTCCCTGGGATGTGAAAAGCACCGGGGAGGTAGGAGCTGCCGGATTCAGCTCTTTGATCTTTCGTGAAACCATTCTCTGGAAAATTGCCCTCTCCCCTTCCGCAGCAGATAAACCTTGCTCACAAACTCCTTCCCGGGGCGCTTTGCCCAGGGACTGCGGGAGGAGATGTCAGGCGGTACCATTGCCATGCCAGGTTTGTAACCTTTCCCGTGCTGTCCCCACCGGGCAGTGCGGGAGCTCGGCGGGCAAGCAGCGCCTTCCCCCCCGCCTTGCCTGGCTTTAACTTAATTGCACCGAAGTGCAGGAGGAGACCGATGATGTCTTTAAGGAAAAACAGTGATGCTGCAGATTAGAGGGGACTTGTTAATCAATTGCACGTTTGAAAGGGCTTTTCTTCCCTTTGTTGCTTTCGCTAATCCATTTACCTCTCCCCGGGAGGTGACAGATGCCTATATTTCCTGTTATTCAGCTCCGGGGTGCTGGGTCTTGCCATTTGTTGCATTACCATGAAGAGAGAGGGTCAGCAGAAAGCTAGAGGTCTGGGGGGAGAGCGGGAGGCGAGCGTGTTACAGCTCGCGGATTTGGGGTCAGTTCCCGCCGCGTTTATTTTTCCTAGTGCCTTTATTGCTCCCTTTGAAGGGGGGCCCGCTAACAAATTGCGCGGCCTGCCCCGCCGCCCTACCCCTCCTGCGGGGTCCGGGGCTCCGGGGATCTGCCGGCCGAGCGAGGGGAGGCTGGGGGGGCTGTGGTCGAAGGCAGCGCCTCCTCCCGGGGCCGGGGGGAGGGTGACCGTCGTCCCCTCCGGGATGTAAAAGGAGATGCCGGGCTTTCTGTCCCCGTCCCCACTTTCTTTCCCGAGCAGCTGAGTCTGATTTTTTGGATGCAGCGGGAGGGAGGCGTGCAGGGTGTCTGGAGGGTTCCCTTTCCCTTCCCCTTCCCCTGCCAGCCTCTTTCTGCCCTCCCAGAGCCTCCCCCGCGGCTTCCCGGGGGGGATGCGGGCTCCCGGGCAGCGCCTGGCCAAGCGCGGAGCTCCCGCGGGGGCAGCGCGGCGGGAACGGGGCAAAATGGGCCAAAAAAGCGCTCGGGCGGCTCGGGTTGCGAGCATGGCAGCGCATCTCCGTCTTCTTTTGTGGGCAGTGGTACTGCTGCGCGCTCTGCCTGCGTATGTCATCAGGAGACATTTCAAATTTGGTGAGATCACTTCAGCCTTCTCGGAGGCAGTATAAAATCACAAACTACCATTAAAAGCGGATTTGGGGATTTTTATTTTATTTTTTTTTTATTGCTACCCCGTAAACGGGCTTGTGATAATCGTCTGAACCACCTGTGGGAAGTGTGGATTCGCTATACTTCGATAGGCATGAAGTTTGAGACTCCATTTTCTTCACTGAATGTGCAGCACAGTGCTCAAGAGCCCGTAATCACAGCAATAAATACTTGTGTACTTCTATTGTTAAGCGGTATTCCTCTGTTTAATTAGATTTGCTTGATGGTAAACAGAGTCTTTGTTAATCTACGTTCCATTTAAACGGTTATTTTTGAAAATGCTATTTCAGCCTTTTCGGTGTTCACTTTACAATATGACCAAGTGAGAGGCAATAGAAACTAGGATGGTCGTTTGTTGAAACTGGTGATGCACAATGTACTCGGCTTACAGACTTTTGCCCCCTTCCCATTAAATAGGAAAAGACGTTTAATCAACCTGAAGTTAATACTCACGTGACTTGTGAAGTATGCAGAACATTTTGTTTAAAAAAAATAAAAATTCTGTCAACAATGTCTGGGAATGAAAACATAATGGTAACTCTGTGCTATGATTTTGCAAGCCCTGAAGTTTGTAAACTTCTACCTAATTTTATAAAGAAAAAACCCTAATTTCTTAGAGCACAATGTTAGTGGAGAAATGAATACAAGTACAGATTACTTCTGAATGCCTTCAAATGCCTAACTACAAAAAATTGTAAAATGCTTGAATCTTTAAAGTTGCATGAGATTTAGCTATAGCTCCCTCCGGACTTTAATAAATGAAATTCAGCTCTGGAAATTGTACATAGGTCACCTGGTAAAAGTCGATAACAGCTTTGAATACAAGAAGTCTTTACACAGCTTCTAATAAATGACATTGACTACATTAACTATTTTTAGGTCAAACCTTAATCAAATCTTTTCTAGCGTTAATTAAATCGTTACGTGGTTTAGTGGCGAAGTTTATCCTTGGGTCAAGGGTTGCCACTGAATGTTTTTTTCCCCTTGAGTGTCTTGATTATGTTAAGCATTTGTAATGGAGTTGCAGTTTTCTCCTTAATCTCTTTTCTGCTGTAAACAGCATAGAAATGCAAGATGCAGGAAGAAAAGGACCAGTTGACAGACGAGGCAAATTAATCCTGTTTAGTGAGCTTCCAGTTGTTTGCAGAAAAGCTGATCTTTTTTCTAAACTCACTGCACTTTGTGTAAGGTGTGAATAGCTTTCAGAACTGTCATTGACATGGAAATATATTTGACCACTAATTAGAAAACTGACAGTCTTAGCCCACTAGCCAGTGAGAATGAAATGTAAAAGGAAAGAGCGGTAATAAATACTGAGTTTTGTTTGATAACTACGAGAATCTTCTATATAGAAGACTTGTAGAGTCCTCTTCATGGATTATCTTCAGAGTCTTAAATTCACATTTTATATTCAATAAAAATGTCAGCTAGAAGCTGTCAGAATCTGAAGTTTTTAATTATACTTTTGATTGAGAGAATTTATTTTAAAGAGCCTCTTTGTATCATTTTGAACATTGCTTAATATTTTTTCTTCTGCCTGCAAACTTCCTTCGTTTTTTATAGATAAATCTTTCTATAGATGTTCTGTGTTGCGTTGTGTGGTTGCTCAGAGAGAAGAAATGCTACTTACAGTATTCCATCTAATTTATAGCATCTGCCGCTAGGTTCTCTGTGCAGAGGATGGCTTGCTATTTAAGTTTGTTTATTCATTGTGAGGCTGTTGCTTTGTAAAGGAAGTTGTCATTAGGCTCAGCATGTCTGGAAAGTATGCAAGTCCTCAAGTCTTCTAATCCAGTGACTACAAAGTAGTTAAAGCTTCAAAGAGAAGGAACGGCAGGGTTTTGCTGCACTGAAAGAAGATGCATTGTTTGTTAATCCTGCTCTTAATTGTTACTCATACTGCAGACTGCTGCAGCATTGCTAGTAAACATTCGGGACAAACAACAATTTAACTTAAATGATTTGTCTTTCCTCTTGGTTTTGTCTAAACATGTAAGTAGTTTGAAGTGAAATGTCGCTTACCAGCTTTTTGCATTTACTTTTTCCAAGCCTTTGCCATGCACCAATATTCATTTGCAAACATCCTGCTAGATAGTTTTTCTGATGTTCTCCACAGACTTGACTCACAACCAACCTTTTTCTTTTTACATGTTTGTCCTTCTCAGCTAGTTTGGGAAAGGATTTCCACTTTCTTTTCCAAGTGATGCCGGCTGGTGATCTTTTTTGAAACTAAAAATGGCTGTATGTGACTTTTCTCATGGCAGTAAAAGACGCTTTTCAAAAAGTCAGGGTGATCCCTTAGCTATAGAGTATGACTTTGTCTTTTAACTGGCAGTGGACAAAAGCTTTCGTTTAAGAATACAAACAAATCTGTATTGTAATATCAGTGAAAACAACAAATCACCGTAGAAATGCATTTCACTAATGGTACACTGTTACTGTGATGGTGGTAAGTAGATGTATTCCACCTACCTTAGGCTTAGCTAGCTCACAGGATGGTAGCACTGGTCTTGAGCAGTTTGCAAAGCCTGTTGAAGAAGCAGTGTGGGTATCCCACAGACAGTTCCATGCTTGTGAGCTGGTTTAAAATCAGCTTGTGTGTATCTGCATGAGCTGTTGTGCACATGTATCGATAGTGCACACTGCTTCATGAAACAAAGGGGCTGTACTGCTGTCTGCTGATTGAATTAGTCTTCATTTATATTGATGCTTTCTGGTTTTGCTATATATGCTGTCCCAATGCATGCCTCTCTGTGATGGTGAAGAAGTGTGGTATACAATAGCTGATGGAAGAAGAAGGATATCACAAATTACTGATTCAGTAGAAGGCATTTGAAGAATGAGTGTGGTCCTATGTACTTGTTTCCTCTGAGTCCAGAGCAGAGACAACTGACATCCTCTAAAGGTTGCGCGGTTGCGAGGGTGTGGTTTCATGGGCACCTGAAGCTCTTTGTTTATTTAGCTAAATCAGCAAGCTCACTGCTGGAAAGTA
>NW_008824938.1:258212-260802 GCF_000699105.1 Pygoscelis adeliae | reverse complement strand
AGAGCTGAACAGAGAATTAGCACGATGAAAAGAGATAAGACCTTTCCTTTTTCCACTATATTGAGTTTGCTGGAGCAACAGGAAGGTGTTTTGTGAGGGTACTTCTTGCAGGAACAGCAAAGTGAAATCAGTGGGGAACTGTTCTGGACCCCACTTTGGCTAGCGTCTAGTTTTGAAGTGTGAGTAAGTCCAATGACGAAATTAGATTGGGTCCCTGCTGCACTTTCCATTGATTTCACATGGGAGACATGTATCTAAGTACCTTTTAGATTTGATACTTCCACTTCAGGTGACATGAACTTTAAGGAGAAACAACAAACACACGTTCAATATTCTTTCTTGAAAGAAAAATCCCCATGTGTATATTGTCGTATCTATGAAACCTCTACTGAACTTAGATTTCTGTCTTCTAATTGCTCTGTTTGGACACTTCCTTTTGTATGAGCAGCATAAACACTTAATTCTGTAACTCCAGGTTATTGCCCCTTGTCCTCATCAACACTGCTCTAGACTGTTCATTTAACAGTTCATCTGGTAAGTATTATTTCAAGATGAAGTGGCTTCTATAAATGATTTTCCTTGCTGTTGGTAGTTTGATGCCTTAATATTATTTTTTCCGTGGTATTTGTGTATGTAAGTAGAACGACTTGACTGGTTGTATAAAGAGAGGATAAATTCTGTTAGAGTTCTCCTAAAATTGTGAAGTCTTACTTTTCAAAACAACATACACAACTGTCTAGTAGAATCATAAATCAAACTATCAAAGGACTAATTCCTTACCAAAGTAATAATGCAGTCATATATTCAATTATAGAGTAGATAGGGCACAGATAACATACAGCAAAAGGCAGGAAGAATTTTATCCCTGTTTCTTTAGGGAAGAAAAAAGTATAAAAACTATGGTTGTAAGTAATAAATTTGATTTCTACTAGGCAGAAACACTCTTCTTCTATATCATATGAACTGTAAACAAAAATAAGTTCATCGTATGCAAGTCTAAAAGAGGAATCGCAGAACTCTACGCAAAGCAAACTAATGAGACTGGCAGGCTCCTGCACAAGCAGAGGAGCTTTCTTTTCTCCCTGTCTACAACCGAATAGATAGATCTCATACCTCTAACTTGGATGTAAAGGAGACAAAAAAGATTTTTTTGAAGACCAAAGTTTGGGGCAGAGATAACCAGCACAGAAAAACCTTAGGAGCAGATTAAGTCAGAGCACAGCTCGGGCATTTGAGCTGTGTTTCACTGCAAGATCTTAAAATTACTCCGTATGTACATTTCTATTTGTAAGACATTAATCCTTCACTTCTAAGGCCCTTAACAAGCTCTAGCTGTTGTACTTTTTTCTTGCACATGGCCAGGCATCATCCATATCTAAAAGTACTGTTAAAAGAAGTTACCTCCTTCCCCCTCCCCAGCTCTTCATCATTTCCTTCCTACGGGACGTAACCACCTTCCAACTTCCCTGTCAGAGCAGTGGGTGGACAGTAAGCAACCTGTTTCAGGCAACATCAGCAAAATCCTGCAGTTCGCTTGGTCTAAGCTAACCCAATTGATTTTGAGTTTGGTGGATCACAGGTCCCTCACGTGAGCAGCTCTGCCAATAGGCCAGAGGAGGCTGTAACTTCTGCAGTGCTGTTACCAAGCTGGGATTTAGCAGGGAAGTCACCTCTTTCACTAGCTCACTTACAGCTGGTAGCCTTTGGCAAGAGAGTTTTGCTGAGCAGGTGGGAGGAGGATGGGACCGGTAGCACTAGTAGCATCTTCCAAGAGCAGAATTAATGAATCTCCATTTCGCTCACAGTGTCAGTCTGTGTCACACACTTTTCTAGCTTCTTCCTTCATGCTTCGTAGGAGCTTCCCATAAATAACTGCAAATCTAAAAAACCCTGTCTCTAGAAATCCCTCGTTTAAATGTTAGGCTAATTGCATGCTATCATGCTGGTCACTATTGCCTGTTTCTCTCTATACTCTGTCTTAAATTTGTCTCATATTGCAAGCTGTTTAATACAGTTTAATACATCATTGACTAAATCCTGGTCAATGCCTGGATTTCCAGTAAGGTACAGGTAGATAAAGAAGAAATAATCTGTTACTGGTACAGTAAGTCCATGTGAGCGTGCTATGATAAAATTAGTTGTCTGTGGGATCACCAGTGCTGGCAGAAAGGGCTGCGCACGGACAGACGGGAGGTCTGAGTCACAGCAGTGCCACCTTAGATCAGATGAAGGTGTTGTGGGACGTCACTGGTTTGTTCTTTTGGATGTAGAACGAACAAAGGACTGAAACTAGAAGAATAAGACATCTCTGAAAGGAAAAATCCAAGAAGGACAGTTCTAGAAACATTAGTCAGATTTGTCTGGATTTGCATGAGAAATTACTCTTACGAGTGTATCAAACGTTTTGCTGAACAGAGAAAGATCAGAAAATGAGGGGGGGGAGGAATTGTATTACTTGACAGCCCAGGACTGTAACAGCTGAGTTACTTTAAAACAGGTTCTGTGAATCTCTTGTATAAACCAATAATAAACAAAACTTCTTGAAATCTTAAGGGGCCCCTATGATGTATAAAATTTTCTCCGTACTTGA
>NW_008824938.1:222208-258124 GCF_000699105.1 Pygoscelis adeliae | reverse complement strand
GAGAGAGTGTGTATTCTGGGAGATAAGTTAACAAATGGTTCTGCTGTGGTTGTTTCTAGTTTAGAAAAGTGACATGGCAGAATTGTGTTACAGAAAAAACTCAACAATACTAGAGCTAATAATGTGGCACTGATGTTTCTGTATATAGTAAACTTTATCTCTCTTGAAAAACCAAAGGCATAAAAAGGCAAATGAAGGCTATGCCAACAGATTTTAGGTAGATAACCCAAATATAATATCGTATACTCTTTTATTTCAGGCAGTAACAATTCTGTTCTGATTCTAAATGTGTATTTGTTTTCACATTTTGCTGATATGTGAGAGAAGCATATTTCTTTATACAAAGTTGTGGTGTGCCTACCCTGAGGTGTAATTACCAAGTAATGCAAAACTACCCAAACTGTATATCGGAGAGCTGACTGGACAAAAACTAACCCTGCAAAATCCAACTCGGTGCTGGCTAGGCTTACCTCCTGTCCCCAGGAGCACCAGTGCTGGCGCGGGGAAGGGGCCAGACTGGGTGGCTGGAGGGCTGGGAGGGGGAGCACATGGCAGACCTAGCACAGAGCAGCTTAAATTGCCGTGGGACTATACTCTCGGAGATAGAAAATGTGATATGCAGAAATATTGACATAATTGTGTGGGCTAGAAATTTTAGAGACACTTTCACAGTATCGTTGTAACTGATGGCTGTCTGAGATTTGGATTCTGCAGGGCTGAGCCGAACCTGTGCAGTTTAAGTAAGAAAAATCTCACCTGCCTCGAAAGTCTAGTCTGCAAACAAGTGTTTAATTAGTTGTCAGGTAGTTATTCTCACCACAAATACTCTTCGTCATTTCTCTTTGTGTTTGAGCAGTTGAATCTCCAGCAAGTTGTTTAAGCTGAATTTTAGGATTACAGTGAGTTTTGTATTGCATTGTCCTAGGTAAGAATGAATGATCTTTTGAAATTAAATGTGTTAATAAAACAAGGCAGACTTCTTGGTACAACAAACAATGAAATGGACAAAAGGAGAATTTTGCGAAGGTTCTAAAGATCTATCAAAACTTTCAGTGTGCTATTTGAATATTTGAATATTCTAAGTTGAAAATAACAAGGGTCTTGTAGCATCTAGCTGTAATTACTCTTTTAAATCTTACAACTTTCTGTTGAGAAACACAAATCATGCTTCTTTAGAACAGACGTGAAACATTTTTCTCATAAAGTTGAAAAGAAAAAAAGGGGAGGAGTCTATGACAGAGAAACCAGTGAATTATGTTAATATAAGAAATTCCTTTACTGGGGAATGGGAAATAAAAATCGTTTGTGGTACCTTAGGAACTCAATAGCTGAAGGGTGAGCTTAAACATAAAAAACTATTTTAAAAATTGTAGTTATAGTGGTGGTTAATGATGGCTTCTTTCATGATAGACCAGAATCCCTTACAAAGGGGAAAGTGGTATTATGTAGATAAAATTACAAGCTTGAACAGGATCTGAACCAAACCTACATGAGGAAAATATATCTGCTGTTGTTTTAATTTTAAAAATAACTGTGCTTCCTAGCTCTGCCTGGAAGCAATTTAATGCAACAAATTGATTTTTTTTTTTTTTAAGTATTTCCAGCCAGACCAGAAGCAGTAGTTAATAAATATCTTGAGAGGGAGAGTCTGTTCTTTATGCTTGGTTTTGCAAACTCAGTGAATTTGGATATTAATATCTGAAATTGTAGATAGTAATTCAACCTGTTTTTCTAAAGCTGATCTCACATTTATCTTGTTCTCTCTGTGTCAATGTAGAAATAGGATTCAGAAATCTGTTCCCTAACAGTGGTAACTGAGAATCTGTGACAAAGTTCACGATACTGTAGTTTTCAAAGCAACAAGAAAAAAAAACCCCACATTTCTTTCAAGTTGTATGTCTAGAGAGCTTTTGGATAATGTTGCTCTTGAGAAAAATACGCATATTTTTGTCAAGGTGTCATTTAAGAACATATCGAGTGTAGAAAATGCTTTGAAGAGGATCATGCCAGTCAAAGACAAGAGCATGTAGAGTTAGGAAAGGCAGATTTCTGAAGTTATCCTGGTTTGTAATCCAAAGGCCAAATTTAAAGCTAGGAGCAGTTTTGATTCTGGAACCTGGGGAGGATGTGTTTACACAGGAAAGGACTGCGAAAAGCAAAGTTGTCAATTTACAGTGCATTTTCAGAATTACAAAAAGTGGAAAGTGTTACCTCACATTTACTGAACACTTACTGTGCCCGCAAAGGTGGTTATTAGAAAGTACTAGTTCAGTGTGAAACCACAGAGTAAACTAGATGTAGCAACTTTTTCCTGCAGACAAGTCTTTAGTGATCAGTGAAATACCTGAAACGTCATCTTTGTTTGTGCTGGCCATTGGCATGTGATTTATCGTTTCTAGAAATAAACAGAGAAAAATCAAACCTCAGTACTGTGGTGTTAGGCTCCTCTGTAGAAATTCTTCAAGTGTCTTTACATCTGTTATATTTTCTAGGAAGCTGAAGATCTTCTGTAACCACAGTATGACTGGGGAAAAAAGGGTCGGAAAAGACCTTGAGAGGTCAGATTATCTGTTCTTCAAGGTAGAATCAGCTGTAGCTGGCATAACCTATTCTCAAGAGGTGACAGGAACAGAAGTTCAGTGACTTCCACAGGCAAGCACGCAGGCTTAGTGCTTACCTACACTTGGTTGTAATTTAAGTGCATTACTTCCTCTTACAGTTTATTCCTCTACCCCTTGTAGCTGTACTTTTTTTTTTTTTGGTGACTTCTGAAATAGTTCCTCAAACTTTGAAACAAACACTTTTCAAAAATTATCTTGTTTCCTTGTAGACATCTCTCCTTGGGACACCCCCTTCCCCCTCCTGTTTTCTCGGCCTTTCCTCTTACATCACGTTTTCTGAATCTCATGGTCGTGCTCATTCCTCCCTGCTGGACTTGCTCCAAAACATCTTTCTTGAAGTGCGCTAGCCAAAACTGGCATATTCCAGCTCAGGCTGCACCAGCACTGGCTAAAGGAAGATGATTATTTCCTATATTTACCAGATGACGTTGTTTTTATTTCCCAGAGTGATGTCTGACTGTTCTGTGGCAGGATGGCATTGCTCAAATTCTGATCTACTCCAGATCTTTCAGGCAGAATTGTTGCCAAGTCCCTGTTTGGTACCAGTGCAATGGTTTAAGCGCAAAACCTTTTGCCTGTCTTCACTCAGTTATGCATCTTTATTGCCACCCTCTCCATACCATTTTTTGCTGACGTTTTATTTCATTTGCCAAGATCAGAATATTGGCAACACCTAACACCTTGGTGTTGCCTGTGGAGTTCAGTAAGGTAGGTATTCATAGCACTGAAACTTATGAAACTCCATCATATCAGTTAATTATTGAGAGTTAACTCTCATTATGGTTTTCCAATGAGTTGGCATTTGCCTCTATATAATTTTTTCGTATTTCACCTATGAGAATGTCATATGAGAGAGTTCCCCCCAAAACTAATCATCACCTTCATTTCCTGCTTGCGCCTCACCCTTCTTGCTATCATTCAATGCAGGATAGGAGCTGTCATATTATGGTCCTTGGGAGCTAAACTTTCCTCAGCAGAAACTCTTGCGACATGTTTAAGTCTCTGCTTCTGTGGTTTCTTCTTAAATAACTTGCCTTTCTGTAACTTAACTTTCTGTAACTCTGGTAAGGTATGTTGTCATACTGTACCAGAGAATGAGATTCACCAATTTGAAAGGCAGAATTCAGATCTGAGAATTTGAATCAAAGATTCAGTTGTTTTGTTTTTTTTCTGAGTTCAGACAAAGTTCATAGAAAACTTTTTGCAAATGATAGTTTCTCTTTCTGTCTTCATACCATGTCTGCGTCAATTTAATGGATTAAAATTGCATCCTTTAATCTCATACTGGTTAATGTTTTCCTGCTTCTTTTGCTCTTTAAAATCCCATATTATGTAAGTAGTTGCATGTTGCAAGACCAAGGCAATTAACTAAAACTACTATACATTTGGGAGCATATGATATAATTTCAATTTTAAGCATTAATATTTATCTGAAATAATAGAGTTTAGAATTGTAGAAGTAATGTAAGAATAAATATGTGCACTTGTCATTGTCTCTACAGGGTTGTCCTCAGTTCCTGTAACTCCCATCATCCTGTCTTCTTCCTTCATTTTACTTTTCTGTTCCTATGATTTTATTTTCTTCCCTACAGCATATTTCGTTCTGACACTTGGGGTTCTCTTTTCTTTTCTTTTCTTTTCTTTTCTTTTCTTTTCTTTTCTTTTCTTTTCTTTTCTTTTCTTTTCTTTTCTTTTCTTTTCTTTTTTTTCTTTCTGACTAATTCTTTGCCCATTACCTAGCACTTTAGATCTTAGGAATTCACAAATATGCTGTGGTTGCCTACCAATGGTAAGAAGTACTTCACAGTGATCTACAGTGGCTGTTTCTAGCTGTCTGGAAAAAAAATGCCTGAACAGCAGGTAGGAAAAGTACCTTGAAACAGATGGTTTTCTGTGACTAACTGAGCCATTAGCATACTCCTTCATAACTGATATTGCCTGAGAAACTGCTGCTATCAGCATCTGTACTTTTTTTGCATGGGATGGAAGAGTAAAGCCAGGAAGGGGTGAGATGGGGAGTACAGCTCCAACGAGGTGGGAGCAGGCTGGGGTGGATGGGCTTATCTGAGCAGAGGAGCTGGACTGTGATCCAGTTTATGAGGAAACTAAATGTCTGTGGGGTGTGGAAGTGGGGCGAGGGTTGTGAGAATGTGTGATAGCAAGTATAGGGGAGGCTAACGTGCTCATGAGCGCGGACTGGCAGAGAATTAGAAACTTCTACTGCTGCCCTGCCAACGTGGCTGGTGGTATGGGTATTGAACATAGCACCGTGCTGTGCTTGGGAAAGTCCTGCCTTATACTGTGGCTACTTTTTTCTTCTTCAGGACATATAATGCAAGCAATGGCCATGTTTTTCACCATGGGTTGTATAGCACGTTTTACTTAAGAAAAAGAAGGGAGGTGAAGTTTTGTCTGCTGCGGTGGTTGGATATTTCAAATACCTTGCCCAGTTTGAAAGGTGGGTAGAGACATGAAGGAAGTCATTGCTGATTTTACCATCTACAGGTCCTGTTACTTTGAGAGCCATAATAGTGTAGAAACAATAGTGGACTCTGCTCATTTAGGAAAATACACATGCTTTTTTTCCTTCAGGTCAAAACTATAGTTATAAAATACTGAAAATTATGACCTCCTTTATCTTTGCGCATGTCAGATGTATGCAACCCCTTTGTGTTTTTTTTTTTTTCTCTCTGTGCTGTTTTTCCTAGTGTGTTTGGTTTTTTTTCTTCTTTTTCCTTTTTTTCTTTTTTTTTTTTTCCTCCTTTGAACTGATGAAAGCACTCTCTTTGGTAATTCTGAGTCAGTTAGGTCAGTCCTGGGCTTTTCTGTGCAGAGACTGCCAAGTTTTTCTAAAATATGTGGTGGCTTAGGGATTTTGATGAGTGTCCAAAAGGGACCAAGACTTGAGACCTCCAAATGTCTTTATTTTAAAACCATGATTTGGAAAGGATCCTTCCTGACTCCCAAGAGAAAAAAGCCAATACTTTCATTTAGACTATTAGTCGTCATTCTCTCCACCATCAGGGTTCCCCTCCCTTCTGAAAAGGCCACAGTTTGTTTTGCTGCTTTTACAAAAACGAGTTTAGTTGATTTAATGTTCTGTTTTGTGATTTGGTGTCTTACCTAGGTCATAGTTTAGCTGTTAACAAGATATTTATGAAGTGGTAAGAATTCTCTGCTCTGTGGTGAATTTAGTCTCTAGAGTGGGGCAAAATGCTATTTAACTAGCAAATAAAGTAGTGCAGCTTCAAATTATATGTCGAAGTTAAATGCAATAATTTTAATCTTTTAGTAACTCCCTAAATAAGCAGAGTATCTGGAACTGCTCAAAACTTATGTAATTTGACCTCTGTTATAGGAAAAGCATTTCAGATAGATTAATATTGCAAGTAGCTATCCAAGGGAGGAAAATTTTGGATTTAGAAGCCAAGTTAAATTCATACTTTTATTCTACATGCAAACTGTAAAATATAGCTGAAAACTAAGAACCTATTCCTGAGCTCATTTTTTCAGTGCTCAAGACCCAGTTGAATGACTTACCAAATACTGTGCTAAATCCTTGTAAGTATTTGAAGCTGGCATTTGTGATATTAGTTTGGGAGTGTGATGTCTGTTACGTAACAACAGTGTTATCAGCAGACGTTTCCCTCATTTTTGCATAGTTTTTTATTGGTGTTTAACATGATTACAGCCATAGCAGTTAAGACCCAAGCAGTAGCAGCCTTCATGTTCTAGGTGTTCCCCAGACATGCAATGCTAATAGAGTTATTTTTAAAGGAATTCTGTATGAGCCACTGCTTCACCGTCAAAAATTCTGAAAACGGCATTGTTTGGGATTTCAGTTGCATCTATGAACCAGTGGTGGTTTGTCTCTGTGTCTCTCACATGTACTAAAAAAGTTGTATGTGAGCCCTTTCTCTCCCTAATTGTGTATCAGCAGACTTTACCAGGCATGGTTTGTGATGTATTGAATTTTGCGGCAAATAATAGGCTAGCACTTACATGGTAAGCAAGTAATTAGTGAACTATGTCACTAATTCATTGGCCATGTTAAATTAAGTCTAGAGTGCCAGCTCAGCTTTGCAGAAATAATTTTTACTGGATTCTCAGAGGCTTCATTTTACTTGAACTTCAGTTACCTGAACATCCATTTCTGTCTTGGTCTAGGCAGACAGACCTTTGTGTAGTGTAGAATAGTTGCTTTGGTCTCCATTCTTATTTTATATTTTCACTCCTATGATTATAGCTCTGACTGAAAAGAAGTCTTCAGGAAGATTTGTTTTCCTGACTGTAATGTGTGTTTTTGCATTAAGATGGTTTCTAGTTCACTGTACTGTTTTACTGATCTGGCAAACAGTATGAGTGAACCCTAACCATCTAAAGCCAGGCTTGCCTGTGTCTCCATGAGACTGGACAGTGAAGGACGTATGTGAACCATGAGTTGTTCAGAACTAAGACCCTACAAAACTATTTTTGTAAAAATCTATAGGCTGTTCTGCCATTTCCCCCCCCCAGCAGCCATCTGCTGACATGAACTTCGAAAGACTTGGTTTCATAAACACATTTTGCATTTTATTTTGCTTGTAAAGCAGTTATCTTACACGGTTAAAACTCCTCTAAATATATCTCTCATAATTAGTGCCACAAATAAAACAGTTTTGCCCGTGGCTTGCAAAGTTCATGTACACGTACAGATTATATGACAAATTAGAGGCCTCTGTATAGGAGTCTAGCAATTAAAAAAGCAATGCTGTGTAAGACTGGAAGAGGTGAGGACAGACATTCATCTGTCTCCCATGTAATGTCATTCTGAATCACATGAGGAGCAGTGCTGTTCTGGAGGCAGTCTCTACCTCTTGCATAAGGCAGACAGTGAAAGTTTATTAATTAAGTTAGCATTTATACCTCTTTGAAGGTAATAATGAGTTTTTAACTTTGTAAGAAACCAGATTCTCTCGGTGAACATGCAATATTTTTTTTTACCTCAATAGAAGATGCATAAAAAAAAAAGTCAGACCTACATGATTGTAGTATAACTTTATAAAATTAGAACTGAAACGCATTTCACTTGCCAGATATGAATTTCTGTGTTACTTCTGCAACCGTTAGTGTTCAACATCTAAAACGGAGCAGGGAGTTGCAATTCACTGACACAGTTGTAGGTGTTAGTGATATCTTGTTTTGTGGAGTCAGTAACACCTCCTGAAACTCCTGTTGCAAAGTGAAAGAACTTTATAAATGCTAATTAATTTTCAAATTGCATGAGAAAGTGAGATGGTCTTGTTTATCTTACAAATGATGAAAACGAGGCAGAAAGAAGATATGTGAAGTGTGCTGAGAGCAGAGAGGTTTTTGTGTGAGCAAGCATTTCTGTATGGTGTGTCCATGGACATGTGTCACCAGGCATGATTGTGCATATACATAATATGATGTTTAATGGAGAACTTGGTAAAATTCTGAGAAGAAAAAATAACAGATCAAAATGCTAAAATAAAAACCCTGTATCAGAGATTCCTATTGTTGATTTGGATTCAACTAGAAGTAAAGCAACTAGCTTGCTTACATTTTTATTCAAGGAAATAGGAAATTTAAGCTCTTCTTACTGCATTTAAATATCTTGGCATATATACCCTACTGCGTTTAAGCAGCTTTGGCCTACTGCCGTGGTTCATTACTAATGATTACTGGTTAAAAAAAGGGTGCAGCATAAATGGCAAAAACTTACAGCATTTCTAGAACAGTGTCATGAACAAGTTAATACCAACCAGAATTGTAGAGAGACATATAAAAGTCTGTTTGCAGGTTAAAACAGAGAGCGTAGGAGAAAAATAGGCATGTCATAACTGGAAGGAAACTTAACAATTGTTCTAAAATGGCTGAGTCTAAGATCTTCTCTTGTTAAAATGGATTTATTAGAAAATAAGAAAATGTACATGTACAGTTGGAGAAAAATTGAATAATGGAACCATTATAACTTACAGTTGTAGTATCTTTGGAGAAAAAAAGTATTTTTCAAATCGATATTTCTAGTGATTAGAAAGTTCCTGAGATAGTTGCTTGAAATAATTTGGGGAACAGGAAAAAGCAAATTTGGCAAGACTTTTTTTGTTTTGTTTTGTTTTAAAAGCAATTCCAGCTTCCATCCTCACAAAAATAAAGTTAAAAGTACTTGACCTACTTGATTCCCATTGGTCATTATTTCTGTATGCCATCATTCATTCAGTAAATAGCAAGCTTTTAAAGTCCTTCTGTGGAGGACAGACTTTCAGGCTTGGGAAGAAGTTGAAATTTTTATGGGCATAGGAGCAGGGATTTGGTCTGAAAGAAGAGACTGAGTGGTGGAGAGCTTTGTTGGGACCAGAAAGCTAAAATGTCAGCCAGGCACTCATCTTGCTGCTGTTGAAAGGAAGCAGCACCTGCACCAAGAGTTCAGAGAAGTAGCTTTCATAGATGTGTAGGATGTCCATGAAGATATTGGCTTGCCTTGAAGAAAGAGCTTGCTCACAATAAGTACATGTAATTTTTTTTTAATTTACAGGAGGAAGTGCATACCAAGATACATGCACATCTTTAAAGGATGTGGCAGGACAGTTCCTTTTCTCCAAGTGGGATTTTGCATACTGCTGACTACGGAAGGAGGGCCATACACTACCAGGGCATCTTGTCTGCAATTCTTTTTTTCTTCTTATCCTTTATTCTGTTCATATGATTGCAGACTGTAGAGGCTGATGCTGGCTACAGGCTAATACTACAAGAAGTGTAATGCCTGTCTTCAGCTGTTGTAAGTTGGCATGATTCTATTACAGTCAATGAAGTCACACTGAGGATGTTAATAAACATTCAAACAGAGATTAAATTTAGGGTCTCTTAGACTTGACAGATGATCTTTCTAGTTCCTGAAGATGTTTTAGATTAGAAAGTCTGTGTTCAAGCCAACTGGCCTCCCCTTGAAGCAATATAGATGTTGTAAATAACAACATTCCTCTGGCCAGGGATCAAGATACAGGAACTGATTTAATCTTGGACTTTTGTATGTGTCGTGGTTTAACTCCAGGCAGCAGCTAAGCACCACACAGCCGCTCGCTCACTCCCCCCCAGTGGGATGGGAGAGAGAATCAGAATAGTAAAAATGAGAAAACTCGTGGGTTGAGATAAAGACACTTTAATAGGGAAAGCAAAAACCATGCATGCAAGCAAAGCAGAACAAGGAATTCATTCCCTACTTCCCATGGGCAGGCAGGTGTTCAGCCATCTCCAGGACAGCAGGGCTCCATCACGCGTAACGGTTACTTGGGAAGACAAACGCCACCACTCCGAATATCCCCCCCCTTCCTCCTTCTTCCCCCAGCTTTATATGCTGAACATGACGTCATATGGTATGGAATATCCCTTTGGTCAGTTGGGGTCAGCTGTCCCGGCTGTGTCCCCTCCCAGCTTCTTGTGCACTCCCAGCCTACTCACTGGTGGGGGGGTGTGAGAAGCAGAAGAGGCCTTGACTCTGTGTAAGCACTGCTCAGCAGTACCTAAAACATCCCTGTATTATCAGCAGTGTTTCCAGCACAAATCCAAAACATAGCCCCATACTAGCTACTATGAAGAAAATAAACTATCCCAGCCGAAACCAGTACAGTATGTCTTTGCAATTACTTACTATTGAATTTCAAAATACCTGGTTTTATCTTTCTATTAAAATTTAGTTAGATGCTTGAATGCTATTGTTTAGACCACTTGATTACAGTTTATAACCATTCATTATTTGCTTTATTATTTTCCTAAGTGTAAATCGGAAAGGTGGGGTATTTTAGATTGCTAACAGGATAGAGATTCTTTTTGATGCTAAAGGCAAATCAGTTAAAATGGAAGATAATTTTAAAATTTTGCTTTATGCCTCGAATTCGTGCTGTCTTGGTAGATATGGTGATGAATGTGTAGATTTTCACATGCGTAGAATGAATTGCAGGCTGCTCTGAAGTTTGATATTTTCATTTGCTTAAATGGCTATTTTTTTGGCTTAGTTTAGTAGTGTATTTATTGTCCTATACCTGTTGCTCTCAGGTTCACTAATCAGTATGAGGCTTGTGCAGACAGAGTTTAAAGCTAGATCTTGGTTTTGCTTTCTATCTTACTGGAGTGAGTATCAGAGTAAATTTCTGTCTTGAGTATGCTTTAACTTACAGCAGTTTGCTTATGTTCAGGTTTATCTCTGCGTTTTTACTGAGGGAAGTCTTTCTGAGAGCGCTGGAGCACTCAAATGCGGAGCCCGGCAAACGGCCACGTGTGGGATGGTTCTTGATGGGCTGGATTTACAGCTGCGGTCAACCTGAAGGGGCAGATGTTCAGTTGCAAGATGAACCGATGACAAAATCTAATAGTGAAAGGAATGACAAAAAGTTGAAACGATAGGGCATTAGTTAGGCTAGACACTGAACAGACGAATGAAGTGGAAATATGCGCAATCTGAGATAACGAGGGTTAGAAGGGACCTCAGTTCGTCATGGGGTCCAGGCCCTGCTTAGAGCAGGGCTGATTGTTAAATGTTAAATATTCTTTTTGAGCTTTATTTCAGAGATACCCTTTCTTACCAAGTACTCATCCACAGTTATGACTGACAGCAGAAATAGCTTCCGATTTCTGGAGGCTCAAAGAAAGCCTGAATTCTAAGACAGTCTCCTAACCTTGCCTTTTCCTGCAGCTTCTTGGATTGTTTGAAGAAAATAACTGAAATACTGAAAATATACATTGTTTCTCACTCGTTTTTTGTTTTTAGGGCCCTGGGATATTACACATTTCCTCTCAGCCTTGGAGATCTTCTGCTATGACTACTCGGCCTGTTAAGTTAAACACCCAAAGAAAAAATAGATTTCACTAAAGCATTGTTCGTTTCTTTCAGCAGTTCTGCTTTACAGTGTCTTTAATCTTTACTTTTTTCTGACCTTTCAAGAATCATAATTTTGAATTAAAAAAAATATGCGTCAAACTTCTGTCCGTAATGCTTGATTTCATGTGGACTGATTTGACAGTCATAGGTTGCCATCAACACTTTAATTTCTCTCTGTGCATAATAGGAACAATACTCTGAGTCAGTGGGGAGTTGAGCATCCTCATTGTTTAATGCTTTGAAGATGAGGCTATATAGCTGTAATTACTGATAATAACTGACCTAAGCCCTTTCCCTTTAACAGGCAATGTACCCTTTTGTGATTTACTTTATTAGCATTGTATATTTTAACTACATTTCAGAAAGAGTTGTTAAAAGTGTTGTCTAGCCTCAACAACTCTTGTTCTGTTTAAAGCACTCTTCTTTCTAATTGCCTTAGACCTGCAGGATCTGAGCTGCCATTATATTTGCCTAATATAATTTAGGCAAATGTCCTCGTAGCCCATCTGTTTCCTTCGAAAAGCTGACAAATTTGATAATGGTTTCAGGTGTATTACTCTAGTCCTCAACCTTTCAGAAGAGGTTTTTTCTCTCCCTTTTCTGTTATCAGCAGAGAGTGTTTAAAGTCATGCAGTTCAGAGTGTAAGAACAAAAGGGAAAAACTAGTTCTTTGTGTTTTCTTTGTGAAACTAGTTTTCAGTTTGCAAATTTAGGAAACTGAATTTTTTTGAAAAATTTTGAAAACATTGAAAATTTTGAACAGAAATTTACAACTGTATGGTGTGCAGTTTGGCCAGAATTTTCTAACTTGGATGTTTGAAGTTGCTTGTTAAATTTAAGTGACTCCATTTTCAGAATTACAGAGTGTCTGCAGCTTTCATTGGAAAAAGCATATGCTTTTGAAATTTGTAAGTATTCTTTCTGACTTTTTATCTCATCGTGACACATCATGTACAAGAATAATATTTTTGGTAGAGGAGTCTACTCTGCATAGAAGTCAGCATTCATATTCTCCCATCAGAAAGATCAGAAAGATGGTTCAGTTCCAATATACTGTTGTAACTGTGGCAAGCATATAAATTAAACACTAGTTTCCACCCCCACCCCCCCCGGTATGTTTACAGTGTCACTCTTTCGATACTGATTTTTGCAGCTAGTTTTAGGCTCAGCATTTTAGCCCTGAATATTCAGACTCACTTGGAAACCTGTCTTGCTGATTCTTGGCCAGTTAAGAGTTCCAAGTGGATGCAATTTAATAACCCTTGTGTGGTTTTGATTTGCCTCCCATACCATCTGGACTACATCTCTCTCCTGCTCTTTTTTTGCTTTCTTAAAGGATAGTATTTTTTCAATAATTCAAACTTTCAAGCATGTCATCTGAAAATGTAGCTTGCTCTGAAATTTCCCCTGTGCAATGTGTCTTTCGAGAAAGAAGGCTTTCTGTATACAGAGGAAAAAGAACATGAACAGGAACCTGTGGACAGGTTGGAATGGCAGGAATGTAGTGCACAGTAAAGATGTCTGTTTCTTCACACTGAAATATTATTTAAGCACATTTCAAAAGTAAAATTACTTCATGACTTTGAGGTCTCCTGGATTGCTCTCTGTGTTTCTCTGCTGGCCTCCACAACACATTCAATTATTGGAGAGTGGCAAGAGATGTTTTAGAAATACAAACTTGCTCAGCCTTTGCTGAGATGGAAGTTAAATGCTGAGATGAAGCTTGTGGTCTATTAACTGGCCTTATTTATACTTGATTTAGTGATGCTGCTTGAGTTTAGCTTTGCTTGTCACGATGTTTGGAAAATACCGGGTGAAAAGTTTGTCATGTTGTGTGAAGGTGCAAGTTCTTGACAATGTTGTTTTAAATTTTGGAGGATTGTTTGCCTGCATAACCTGGATACTTGTCCTTTAGTCTTTCTGTGTGTTTTGAATACTTTGCTTTAGCTGGTGTTCAGGTTATTTCTGATTCATGCCTGGGTTTTGCTGGACTGACGTCTGTGTTATGTAAACTGGAGAGGTTGAAGAGGTAGGCTGTGAGATGATTTTGCTCTGTCCCATGCTGTGGGTATTGCCCAGGAGTAGCTGCTGGGGAAGCAGCAGGTGAATTGCACCTACTGTGGTAGTAGGTGGCCCTGCACCGACACTAGCAAGCTGCCACGTGAAGAGAGAAGGGAGAGCTGAAGGTGTCCATCCCGGTTTTGCTGTGTTTGGCCTGCTATCCTTACAGCAATTCCTTGACACCTTCAATCCAGATTGTATCCTTCCTCGAAAAGGTGATGGTGGTGCCTGGCTCCCGTGTGGTGTGGGGTGTGGGTGGTGTGCACAGCCCCGGGGCTGACTGTGCCTGCTTGGTCTGTGCCTGTACCAGCGGCTAGTTCCCCTGGTGGGGTAAGTGAGCCGTGGTGGGTCCAGGTGGCATGTGAGGCACTGGCTCCTGCTGCCTCAAGGATTTCACCAACCTGTTGGCCTGGTCGTCCTAGCAGATGCCTTCTGGGCACCCCCTTACCTCATCTTCAGGTCCATGTTTCAACACTGTGACACAAACTCGTATTTTGTACTTGCAAGCCTTGCTCCTCTCCTCTCGGAGGAGGAGCTGGCTGTTTTGCAGTAAGATGCCCCCCACCCCCTTGTCAGATATGCCGATATTCATGACCTAAATTCTCAAGCGTGGCTTAATATTTTCTTCCCTGATAACAATTCTTGGTGCTGTACATGTTTCAGATTTAGATAGGAAGATGTATTTCCTTGCCCCACTGCTGTCACTGTGATGACAGGTGATCTTAAGGCAGAAAGTCACTGTATATGTACAGTCTCCACTTTGCCTAGCAGAATTGGTCAGTCTGGTGACATTTTTATGTAGTCCCATTGACTTCCCCCCCCCTCCCCCTCCTCCAGCGGCCTGGTTTCCCTCACCAAAAGCCAACTTCTAAGTTTGCCAGACTAGTGTTCCTGTCTCCTCAATCAGCTTGTGTAAGATAAAGGTTTGACTTCCAGTTCTGCTTCAGTGAAGTTAGTTTATCCCAAAACACAGATCTATAGATGCCAAAAACTACACCTGAGCGTGTTCCATTCCTGTAAATTTCACTGGGACTTAGTACAATAATATTTTGCCATTTGAATAAGTTAAGTATTTTACTTTACTTTTTATGTAAGTCATGAGGTTTTGGCATGTTAGTAATATTAAAAAAAATTAACCATGCGTGCTTTCACATAAATCTGTCCTGTAATTTTCTGAATTCTGTTTTATGTGCAGTCTCTAGTAGCTGCCATGCTTTTATCCAAAAGCAAGAAAACCCCTACATAGCTAATGGAATTTTTAAAATGCTGTTTGTGCTACGCTTTATTTCCTACCATTTTCTGCTGTACTGAGGGTGATAATTTCAGCTTGGTTGGGAAAAAATTCCTAGTAAATCTTTCCAAAAAGAGATGAAACAACTTGATTCATCCTGACAGATTTCAACAACCAGTCCTTCTTTAAGAATGGGAGTGGCGTTTTTTTTGTTTTGTTTTGGTTTTTTTTTCATTTTGAAAAGTGAGCTAGGATCTTGCTCTTTTCTCTCTTTTTTCTTCTGGTGATTTTTATACTTCTGCTTTTCAGAACAGTGGTTTGATTGACTTTTATTCCATAAATGTGACCTTTGTAGAGATTCTAAGAGATTTTTTTCTCCTAGTTATATTAGTGTTTTGTTTCTCCCAAGTGTCTAGTAAACGTTTGACTTGAAGTATACTGGCACAGTGTGGCTCTGTAAAATTGCATTTCAGGAGAATCTCTGTTGCAAAAAGCTTTATAGCCTCACCTTAAGTCAAATTTGACATCCCAGTTTCCATAAGTAACAATGGACCGTAGCCTAGTAAATGTTATCTGAATTTTCAGCAGTGTTGATTACTTTGATGCCTTTTTCTTTTGCATTGATGTCTTTTGATGATGACCTGTTGTGCATTGCAGACAGATGCATTTCAGGACGTGCCTGCTCATTCTGGTCTCCCGATGTGCATCCCAGGGTGTTTTGAGTCCGTGTTGGGGTGAGACTGGGTATGCACTGGTCCTGCATGCTTTGTTTCCTTTTGGAAAGATACTTAGGCTCTTGGGCAGGGAAGAAATTAAGATGGACATGAAGTTCTGTGCTCTGGAGACTCGGGGTGCTCACAGCCACAAGGTGTTCTGCAGAGCATTTGTTCCCCACGAGCAGAGGGGAGATCACATCTCCCTCCTGTGAATCAGCTTCCTTACAGGGGTTGGGGCATTTACGTTGCCACTGGGAGCCACATAAACATATTAGGGTCTGGCTAAAATAAAGGACGGGTTAAAATAGGGCATATAGTATGTCCATGTTTGACTGTGGCACTATGTTTATCATGATATTTGTGGATGGAGCTCTTGTAGCAGTGGGCCACCTTTAAGGTTGGGAAGGAAAGGGAAGTAAGTGAGCAAAGGAATTCTTGACACTGTAACCTGATTTAGAAACAGCTGTTTTTCTTGTTCCATGAAAGTCTATTGGAAAAAGCTTTACTGACCATTTATTAATGCTCCATCTTCCATCACCTTCCCCCATCCCAATTATTGTGAAGGGATCAACACTTTTAGCAACAGAATTACTGTGAGGTTTTTATCACTTTGATAATCAGGTTGCTGCACTCTTAATGAACTCCCAGTTGCAATTTATAATTTCAGTGAAGTACATTACGTAGCAATAGATCAAGTTACCCACCATCTTAAAGTGGAGCATTTTGAAGAGAAGACTCATTTTGTGAATTCTGGAGAAATTGGTTTGCTGGGCAATGCAGTACTCTCATTAAATAAAAGTACGTCCTTGACATTTTTTGGTGGCGAAGCACCGATTCTGCTCTCCAGAGGCTGTCAGGCCCTCCTGTTAGTAGTGCAGGAGATGGAAGAGTGCCCTTCTCTCTTGTTTGACAGGCCATCATTTGAGGCTGGGAGTTTTGCCAACTAGTGACCTAGTGTATCCAGTTTCTAATTTGGGGGAAATGTTATTGAGAAGGTGGTGGCCTGACAACTCTGGCATTTCCTGGGGTTCTCAAATTACTGTGACACCATCTGATTGGTTTTTCAGGCTAACTTTTACTTGGATTGAATTAGTTGTATTGCTTGCTCTGCTGAGAGATCACCTGTGATCTGGAGACTGATTTTTTTTTTTTAATTGTTACTGATCAGTTACTAGTTTTGTTTTGGGAACATGGGAGTGTTTAGGTGTAGATGTGATAGCTCAGTATCTTATCTTCTAAAGAAAGCCTCAGGGGAAAACATTTAGCACTGCTTGCCTTCTGGGAGCTCAGCTGCCAGAAGTTTATCAGACTTTTTTACTGTTTCCATGAATATTGTTTTGGTTTGAGTAGTACATACATTGAGCTAAATGCTTTTGAAGCATGAGATTCCTCCATCATCTCTTGGTTAGAATGTTGTTGATGAGGTTAATGAGGCAGCACACGTGCTGATATGGTCATGAAGGAATGAAATGGGTTAGTGTTTCTCTAAGATCAGGTCTAAATGAAGCCTGTTTTTTTCCTGAGGATCACTAGGAAATGGAAAAAAAGCATGTAGATGGCCATTTGTCAAGTAAACTTAATGCATGGATGTGTCATGGGACTCCTCTGGGATCTTCTGAAGGTCTACCTAAACCTTCAGATGACGAGCATCACCTTGCTTTCAAAATGTTCACACTTGAAGCTGAGCACCTCATGGATTGCCCCTGCAGTTGTGTACTGTGATGCAGTTGTGTACTGCGTTATGTACCGCAGTGTCTGAGTGTCTGAGGGCAGTGTCTGTGCCCAACTAGGAGGGAAATCTTTTGCCCAAAGGGTGCGTGTGGCAACAGCCACGTGAGGATTTCCTGTGTTACCAGATAACAGTGAAGTTGATGATAACATGTGGCCCATGGGAGCTGTTTGAAAGGTATATTCAGCCTTTGCCATTCTGCGATAGAAGTATAAATGGGCTTAGGGTCAAAACATAGAAAAGTTGACATGTCTGTTCTGACAACATGTGTGTATTTCTGTAAGTGATGGACTACTGACAGTTTGCGAGCTTGCTAGCTATTTCCATTTTCAAACACAGCCCAATACATTTTGCTGACATTTTATTGATAGATTTGACACTTCGTATTCCAAAATGTTTTTCTAAAAAACCCCAGTCCTCACAGTGTTACTTGGCAGAATTTGAAAAGAATACTGCAATATGAATGTATTTTCCCTCTTAAGAGGAAGGGAAGTCTTGAACTGTGCAAAATCTATGTGGCAGTCATTGCACCATTCCATCTAGAATAACTAGCATTGTCATTAATTTATCAGGTGCATACTCATTTAAGCATAGTATGAGCTTGTTTCAGTCCTCTTTTTATTTCAGTTGTGGTGGCTACAAAACAAGGAAAAAGCTTGCTGCCAAAATATGGAAGTTTTATCTTCAAGAGAGATGTTTGGAGTCGGTGATGATTCACACTGGCTGCCAGAGGCCAGGCTCTCCTCCTGGGATTTAAATATGTTACAGGGAAGACCTGCTTAGGTGCGTAACCTGCTTATTGCATTACTGACTGTTGTACGAAAGGTGTTTAACAGAACAGCAAAACTTTTTCTTACTTAATGTAGGTAGCTTTTCTGTGTTTTTATCCATGATAACAATCTACGATATTGTAAACTCAAGTTTCTTTTATATTTTACATTTTGATGCATTAAAAGTTTTCTTGTTCTGCTTTGAGGGTGTTTTAATCAGAATTTTTAGTGAGTTTCATGTATTTCAGAGCAAATGTAATGGAGCTTTTATTCTTGCCTTTATTGACATTTGCTTTCATGTAAGTCCTGTAGCAAAAGTTAGCATAAACTGGCACAAAAAAATTATATGTCTAAGTCCTTTGGCTGGTCCTATTGATTTAAGGTCAAACATCAGGCTTGGAATTTTGATAATCTATCTGAAAAAGAGACGTAAGTTTTATCTTTAACCTGAGTGAAAAAATGTTATCTCTGACAACAAAGCAAACAAAGCATTAAAGATTTTCCTAAACAAAAGAATTGAAGTGTGCCTTGATCTGTTTATATAATTGAACGAAAAAAAAAGAATCCCTTTTCTCTTAGGTTCCTAAGTATTTACAGTTGTTTAACAGTATTGACGATAAGATTGTTTTTATTGACTTCTCAAGGCAAAAAGCACTTACCATTCTTTTAATTTTCTTAACGAGAACCCATAATGTGTCAGTTACTGGTGGAAAGGCTGTGATCAAAAGAGATTTCCATTAGGCAGCAGACTAAAGTTTGGCTTGACAAATATCGAAGGTACTTTATCTTGGAAAACATTACAAGTAATGCTGCCCTTGCGAAGAATGGCGAGCCCTGTCTTCTATTCTTGTGCAAATCTTACTTGGTTAAAAGAACAGGCCCGAGGTAATGAAAGTGTCCTAGTCTGACCAGGCTGTCTGACATGCTGACTCAACATGGCTTTGTTTGTTCAGCTAGCTACTGTGTCTAATGTGCAAAGGAAGTACCAGCTTTACAAGACGTGTATGGCTGCCAGCCTGTCTCCAGGAGAATGAAGTCCTACGGACGGAAAGGACACTGTGGAAAAGATACTGTGCGGCTCAAAAATAGGAGTTCCTCGTTTCAGTCCCTGTTGCCTGGAGGAGGTTTCTGCCTCACCTGTCAACAGTTTGTGGTGTCAGTTTTATCTGTTTGTTTGTTGCATTATTCATAAAATGTGCATGCTCGTTCCTGTGGCTAATACACATTATCTTTTGCTGCAGTAACAACATACAGCCTTAAGCATATTAGCCACATGGTTTAAGGACTCGAGACTCTGGAGGCGACTAAGTCCTAAAAAGGATTTAGTTTTCCCTCGTGATTCACTTTTTTTTTTTTTTTCTTTTTTGGAAAAACACAACTCAAAATACAGTTGTATAAGAGACATCTAATTTATTAAGGGAATTATTAAATTTCTTCCCCCAGCTCTTCATCACAGGAGGAAAGTGTTGTATAAGTGTTAGCATGAGTAGACTCTATGATGCCACTTTTTTTGTAAACGCAAAACTACTTCATGAGCATTGCTTCCCAGGTGGATTAAGACCTTATGAGTATTTCAAAAATATATATGTAAAAATTATTGTTATGCAGAAATAGAGTTATGGATGCATTGTTTGGAAAGATCAGAGCTCCTGTGTAAATTTGATGCCCAATATAACCATAAAGACGTTCTGGTGTAGAGAAAGAAAGGATTAATAACACATTTTGTATTCATGTCTGGGACTGTCCATTGCATTTTACAATGCAACCCTGCAACCGGTTCTTTTCTTCTTGAGCTGCCAGCATGTGACCTGCTGAAGGAATGGGTTGTTTATGTGCTCCAAACTGGAGTGCTTTTGTGGAATAACACCCAGGATCACATCGTATTCTGTTCTTATACAAGTTCATAAAGAAGTCATAAGCGTAATTCCTTTGTGGTTGGTTTTGTTCTTTTTTTTTTTTTTTTTTTTTTCTCCCTGGTGGTCCTGCCACTAAGGCAGTTGTCTCAGGCTGTTCTGACTTTGATCAGATATTTTCAAAATCTCTTCCTTCAAGTCTTCCTCTGATTTTTCTAGCTACCATGATGTATGTTTACCAACATGACTGTGTCTAAACTGAGTATGAAAGGGCACAGTATGATTAAATTAGAATTAGTGGATGTTGTGTCTCCTGCAGTGGAACAGCTTTCCAGAAAGAGAGGGGGAGATGGCTGAAGGAGACATTTCTGTTACTTATGAGAACTCTGTATACAAAACAGATGTATAGTCAATATTATCCTCAAGAAAAGAGAACTGTAACATGAAGTTAAAGTTTCATCTTTAGGGTTTCAGCATGTTGGATGAAAAACAGAGCCCCCAAATTGCACATAATTTAATATGTTGCTAAGGCTACTGGCACTTCATCTAAAGTAAGAGGCAGAGTAACTCTTTTTAATGGATTTTGGATCAAACCCATCGGCTTAGGAAAGCTATATATAGTTTTAAGTATTCCTATTCTCCGAAATGGAGGGGGGGTGGGTTTGGTGGCTGAAGGCTTGCTCTCTGAAAGGATGTGCCTCTGCACATTATTATTAGCATTATTAGAAAAATATATGTGTATCTTTTACTTTGCCAGTGGTGTGGTACTCGAAAATTGTCTGTTTTCTACCATCATGCTGGTAGTGTTGGGCTGAGTTCCCAAACGGTGGTGGTTGTAGCAGAAGTAATATTTAGACTATGTTTTACCTGTTTATTGTAATAATTTTTGTTAAATACCACATAAGAGTTGATGAACCTGAAGAATCATTGATCCTGGAACATACTCTCAAGTTTAGGTCTTTTAAAAAACAACAAAGATTTCAATAACACGCTATGGCAATTGATTAAGCAGACTAAAGCTTAGTTTTGCGGCTGGTTTGGCCAAAATTCAGATTGAATGAGAGCAGTATTTGTGAACTAAACCAGAATTCTGCTTGTGCATCAATTATTCAACCTCTAATTTAACCCTTAAAGCCTGGAGTTTTGCTTTGTAGCGGAAGGTATGTATGTTTTGAAATGAAGTATGTTACCCAAAGGAAAAGAGAGGTTATGGAGAGAAATGATGTGTAGTAGAGCACGACTGTGTTTGCTGGGGCTGGGCCAAGTAAAAAGTAGATGCATGTCAGGACTGATTAAAGAATTCCATATTGTAACAGTACAGTATTTTAGGATGATAATGGAAGGATGGGAAAATCGTGAAAAGAATGCAGGTTTGGACAGAGCATTGTTTTGTTTTAATAAATTCTAAGTCTAAAGAAAAATAGAATTGCAGAGGGATTAAAATAACATTTTTTTAAAAAAAGATATGCTTTCAAGCTAGTATAATATAAACTCAAACTATCTTAAAATAATATGGTGTAGTATTTCTTTGCCTCTTACATGAAAATAACATGGTAGTGGAGATGATGGGGATGGGTGGGGGAAATCTGGGGACCATCTGAAAGTAAGTGTTAAATTTTTTGTAATTATACATTCTCAGTAATAATCACAGACTTTACTATTTCTATACATAAAATGAAAGCAGCTGTCAGAAATAAATCTCTCTTTAAAAGGAGTCATGAGTAGTATTATTCAAAACATACTTTTCCTAGGAAAATTAGGGGAACTGGCACTGACCTGTGATACAATAGAGGTGTTACCTCTGATTTGACATCTGCGTTCAATTCCTTAACCATCCTGGAGATTTTTTTCCGGGAAATTTGTCCATCTTTTAAAATTTGTTCCTTAAATACAGGTAACGGATAACTTAAAAAAAAAAACAAACCCCCAAAAAACCCAACACAAAAACCCCACAAAAATTAAGGCTTTTTTATTCACTATAAAAAAGGCCACATTTGGTGGCAGTCATTCAGAAGGGTTGCAGCAAAACTCTACCCTAAGTCCAGAATCAGATCTTTAAGTCTCTGCAGGTCTTTTTTGCCAAATAGGGAGCATAGTTAAAAGTCCTAGGAAAAGCATGTATTTGAGTAAATAAAAATACTGTGGAAAACAGCAAAACAGAAAAAAAAAGATCAGTACCTTTTAAATGCATTTTGAACGTTATCTTGGTGGCTAAGATAGCCAATGTACTCAGTTCTGTTCAAGTTTGGTGCGTGCAGAAGTTAGTCATATGTTCATGTCAGCCCATGTCATTTTTCCTTCTATTTTTGTGTACTTTGAAGACTTTGCTCTATGTCTGTGCCTCTGTAGCAGAACAGCTTCAGAACAGCTTCTTGTATTTGCTCGTTTGCCGCATACTGGTTTTTCCTTCCAGAAGTTGTTCAGTGAATCCAAGATCCCAGTGCAACTTTCTGCTCACAATCACGTGGAAAACAAAGTTTTCCAAATACAACCCTTTTATGTTGATTCTCCCTGCAAGTTTGCAGGTTTCAGAAGGAAATGGTATTGGTAAAGCAAGGGATAAGACAGGATTTTACTTTCCTAGCTGTATAAATGCACGTTTATTCATTTTATAAGGGAGTGAGTCTCTGGCACTTCGCAGGGTTACAGTGTCAATCATTTTGAGCTCTGCACCTACGTTGCCACGTTGAGAGAAGATGCTGTCAGTTTCAGAAGCTGTGGCTGACATCTGTGCACCAGGCACAGCGCTCACTGGTGCTGTGTGGCCAAAAGCTTTTGTTCTCTTTTCATGTGTAGCGATTACGGCATTTCCAAGAATGGCAACTGCTGTTGGAGAAGAACTGCTAGCACATTCTCCCTGCAAATACTTTGTAGGCTCCTCAGATACCTTCTTCAGATTATTTGTCAAGCAATGCCACTGAAATACAGAGTTTTTAGTTGTTCTCTGAGTCGCTTACTTAATGGACCAAATGAACGAGGCAGACTGACGCACTGCGGTGCTGTTGCTGCAGTTCACCGTGGGAAGCGAGTTACAGGGCCAGCCAAAAAATACAGCTTGTGAGGTTGCTGTATGCTGGGTGCTGGACCTGGAGGAGGCCAGCTCAGGGCTCTGCTCCTGCTCAGGTCAGTGGCAGAGCTCCCTCTTGGCTCCACTAAAGACGGGGTCAGGTCCCTCTTTGTGGGGAGGGCTCAAAATCTCCCTCTGTCTGAAGCCTGCAACAAGCAGTATTTAAAGGAGTTTTCTTCAAAACCTGCTTTACTCCAAATATTAGAGGGAGCAAAGTGATGGGAAAGCAAACAATTCCGGGAGCATTATTTCAATTATTTCAATTATTATTATTCCATTGTGCTTTATTTCAATAACAGCCTTTTCTGTAAAATTAAAAGCAAGTCTGCAGGGGCTACAACACTGTTAGCATTATTTCTTAGGCCCACTTGAATGTCATAGTCCATATTTCTTCAATAAACAATTTCACATCTCATTTTTAAATTAGCATGTCTACTTTTGTGATTTTGGAAGCCTTCAATGAACTTTCCATCATGCTTACATCCTGCATTCTGCTTTGAAATGTTCCTTTGGCAGGATTTTAAATACAACAGGAAATGGAGTTAGAAGGTGCATTCCTGGAAAACTCTATTACAGTTCGCAGGCTATTTCAGAAAGTTAACTGCGCCTGGGAAAATGGATTTTTAAACCTCCAGCATGCATGCAATTAACAGTATCAATTGAAAAATGAACAACTCGGTATTCTTGGGATATAGGAGCTGAAGACTGATCTGGAGACTTGATAGTATACAAGCATTTGTAATGTTGTGTCTTCATTTTAAATGCTGTCTGAGGTGGAGGTAAAATGTACTTATGATCTTCCATGTGTACAATATTTTTAAAAGGTTTTGAAAACATTTCTTTAAACTGAGTTCCTATGAACTTACAGAAATCATGATATAAAAATCATGATATATGAAGATGTTTTCTAAAATAAAACTACCAACCTGATTTTGAACATGTTTTAGGAAAGCAATGTGTGTTGGTTTTTTTCATACAGTCTTTGCTTGCACAAAAATTTTATTTTTGGTGTGTGAGACTAGTTAGATGTGTTGGTTTTAAGTACTTGACAAAAATTGCTTGTTTTCATGAAGTTCTAACTTTTTTTTTTTAAAGTAGAAATTCTGTCATTGTAAAAGCTTCAAGAAGGTTTTGCACAGAGAGGGTATTTGCAGTTTTGGAATATTTTTATTTTCCTTCATTTTGCAGATTCTAGTTTTCAAAATACCAAACTTTTCTTCTAACCACGTGTACCTACCACATTTTTCCATGTACACGTGGAAGATCATAAGCACATTTTCACCTCCACAATGTTCGTATTTAGGAAGACATGCCAACATGATACGAATATAGTGCAGTATATAATAAAATACTTCTAATCATATTGAACTGACCAAAAAAAATTTATTGGAAGACTAAAAAAAGATATTAAAAGGTTACAAGACCAAAACATCACATGGTAAA
Organism: Pygoscelis adeliae; assembly: GCF_000699105.1. Taxonomy (NCBI): domain Eukaryota; kingdom Metazoa; phylum Chordata; class Aves; order Sphenisciformes; family Spheniscidae; genus Pygoscelis; species Pygoscelis adeliae. The sequence goes on along the minus strand of NW_008824938.1, from coordinate 233,755 downwards.
GACAGATATTACAATACTTTCAGGGAAAAGAAAATACACAGACAAGTAAAAAAAAAAAAAGTCATCGCATGGGTATAGTAGAAAAATACAATGCCATTCAAAAAAAAAGTTAAACTCACTTAGTGACACACCTACCCACAGAGAAACTCAAAATGTTAATGAAGATTCTAGCACTAGCCTTAACTCTGAATATACATATACTGCCTTCCTAAGTCAGTCTGATGTCTGAAGTTGGGAAGCCAAGCAGAAGCAGCACAAAAGAAATCAACACAACAATGTTTTAGAAATGGTTGCATGAAGTCAGTGGAAGGAACAATGAGGCCCTGTGATTCTGTCGCTTTTAAATAACACCTTGAACATGTGTTTGAAAGAATGCTTTGTAATGAACCTTTCTTATAAAGCTCCTCTACTCTGCTCTGCTGAGACCCCACCTGGAGTACTGCGTCCAGGTCTGGAGCCCTCAGCATACCAAAGACATGGACCTGTTGGAGCGGGTCCAGAAGAGGGCCAAGAAAATGATCAGGGGGATGGAACACCTCTCCTGTGAAGAAAGGCTGAGAGAGTTGGGGTTGTTCAGCCTAGAGAAGAGAAGGCTTTGGGGAGACCTTATTGCAGCCTGTCAGTACTTAAAGGGGGCTTATAAAAAAGATGGCGGCAGACTTTTTAGCAGGGCCTGTTGCGACAGAACAAGGGGGAATGGCTTTGAACTAAAGGGGGGTAGATTTAGACTAGATAGAAGGAAGAAATTTTTTACGCTGAGGGTGGTGAAACACTGGGACAGGTTGCCCAGAGAGGTGGTGGATGCCCCATCCCTGGAAACATTCAAGGTCAGGTTGGACGGGGCTCTGAGCAACCTGCTCTAGTTGAAGATGTCTCTGCCCATGGCAGGGAGGTTGGACTAGATGACCTTTAGAGGTCCCTTCCAACCCAAACTGTTCTATGATTCTATGATTCTTTTCTTTTCTCTTCAGTTTTTTATTTTGTTCAACTGATGTACATTCTGTTTAAGCCTGCTGAATTTATGGTACATGGGGTGTGCTTTCATAACAGAGGATGAAACTGGGAGTATATTCATGTGTGAAGATGTGTATGTGATGCTTTTCTTATTGAAGAATTAATAAATTGACACCCCAATATGAATGAATGACTTTTCAAAAATAACACTAGGTCAGATTAAGTTGGCTTCCAGTTCTTACACTGGGGTGTCTATTTCTTTCATTCCCCACCCTTCCACTCCCCCCTTCTTTTTTATATGAACCTTTCTTTCTGAACATCTGTGGACTATGAACTATAAATACCAAATGCTTGTTTTTGCACCCCTGCCCTCCCCGTCCCCGAAGAGCAGCTCAGTCTTGAAGTGCTAAGGGCTCCAAAGGGCTGGAACATACAGCATATACTTCAAACCCATTTTCTTTATATGCGGTTCGAGAGAAACCTTGAATTGCAGTTGTGAAAAGCTGAATGGGTTGAGTTTGGTGAGGAATTGCCCTTATGTGTCTGAAGGTGTAGAAAACATTTTTGGAGGCTGGTTGTGATGGATAGTGCCGTCCTCTTTCTCTCTCCCATCAGCCTCATCACTTTCTATTCCATGAGTGTGGGTGCCTCTGTTGGATGTTGGTTTCCTAGCAGAACTGTAAACACTATTCTGGCTGCAGGTTCTGGGGGAGAAACTGTGTACCCATCTGGGTGAGCACGAAGTTGTACGGCTCCCCCCACGTAGCTGACTCATGTAGGATACTGATGAGATAGCACAGGCAAAAACTACTCCCAGCGTGTATCTTTTGGGTGTTTCTCCTTAGATAATAGCTTGAACTCCTAATTTCACACTTCTTTGCAACTTCTATAAGTTTCTATGGGAAATTGACTTGGTTCATGGTAGTTTTACTGCCTGTGGGGTTGCAGGCAGCAGCTGTAAACTTAAGAGTCCTAATACTGTATTATCCCAGTTATGAATTTGGGATGAAAACATTGCATTTGTTTTTTGGAATATTATCTTTGCAACCATAAGGGTGTCATTTTGCAAGCAGAAGATGGAGGGAGAAGGAACAGGCAATGCACTTTAAAATTAAGACATATAGCTTTAAGGGGAAAAAAAAATATCAAACCCACCACGTTTTCCAGGCTTGGATGGGATATTGGTAAGTCTTCAGTTTTTAATTGATGTAAAGAACTTCCAGGGCAGGAGATATATGTGATTCACTCTTTTAAGAAAGCGGGGCCTGTTTTTCTTTTTTCACTGCTTTTTTGAATGATGGGTTTATGTTTTCCATTATTGCACTAGAAGTGACTTTTTTGGTCCAAGCACAGATTTCTGAGCGTATTCCTCACTGCCAACAATCAAGGCTTCTTTCTTCTGCCAAATGGATTGTTAAGGCTGTAAAAAAAAAAAAAAAAGCTTTGCTTGCTTCTAATCCAACAATTTCTCAACAAGCAAGGGTAGAACCAGATTTAAATGTTACTGTAATCTTCATTATTGCTTCCCCAATTAAGCAAGGAATTGAAAAGGCGGCATACAGGAATTTATATTAAGAAGTAACTAAACAGTCTGTTAATATTGGATGGTTCTTAGCTGATCTTTCAGAAACAGTTACAGCAATATGTAGGAAGTAGGTTGGGATAATTAAAAACATTAGGGATGTCCAAGAGCGTTTCCTTCCTGACTATTCTTGAGAATGAATCCTCAGCAACTAATGGTTCAGACTTGCCAATTTTAACCATTGCTCCTTTTTGCTTTAAATCCAGTATTTCATCTGTCTGTCATAAACAATACTTTTTATGCATCTGGCTCTGGTGTAGTGATATTTCAGGTACAAACACCCAATACCTGATAAGTCTGATTGCTGATAAGTCTCAGAAAGTGGCTGAATAAACTTGTTGGCTGTTATGCCACTGACGTAGCTGCCTATCTTAGCCTTTAAGCAAAATTGAGAGGTAAGGTAAACTGATGAAGAAGTGAAGATCCTGGTTACTCTTACTTTGCAGTTCTTGTTCTTTCTGCGGTGTTTCTAAATGTTTTCTACAGCGTTCCCATAAAAGGCATAATCATATCATATGGATGCAATAGCTTCTGCTCCATGGGTGGTGGTAAGAGGGGGTGGAGTCTGAGTTTTCCACGTCTCTGCTGTGTTAGTCTGCTGATACTTTTTTAGCTTAGTGAGTTATAAAAGATTGTTCACTGACATCTCCTTCTCACTTCTTTTAACTTTGCACTTTGGGACTGCGTAATATCACTTTTATGTATGTAGCCAACATACTAATTTTTTTTTTTTTTCCTACTGACAGGCTCTGAAATTAAAGCGAGATTAAAAAGCAGGAGTTATCTCTAAAAGTTGGTGCTTTGTGTTTTGGACAGAGCATGTCCTGAATACAGTGTGTTCTATCACATAATAAACGAAGAAGACGACCCAAGGAAACCTGTTCAGCAGTAAAAGTAATTATGTGATCTTCATCCCGTTATTTGGAAAATCCAGGTGTGGGGACAACCACTAATACTTCTTTTGTCTATCAGATTTTACTTAATCTGCTATGCTTGTGCTCCAGTAACGCAAATTCACGGAATGGAGGTGTAAAAAACAGTTTTATTTCCACTGTGATGTCTAGCCCTGCACCTCCCTCATCTTGAAAAATACTAATTGGTGAAGCATTGTCAAACAAAGTCACCTTAAAAAAATAAGCCAAGATTTAGTGTTTCTTACTTGGCTTAGTTTGGGTTTCTAAAAACAGCTGTGGTTATATATAAATTGGATAAAATACTTTGAGATGCATTGGTCTGAAAGGACTTTTATAAATTTAATAGTGCTTACAAATTTTTGTAAATTAGAACTGAAATTTGCAAGAAATGCTTAGAATTTTATATTCTTATTACACAGTGTAATTTCTGGGACTGAAGATGTGTTTCAGTTAACAGTGTATAAGGCCGTAAAAAGATTTTAGGTAGTAAAGTTAAAAAGTTTTTTTCATTCCTAACATTACATGTTCTGGAAAATTATATTCCCATTAAGATGATGTAAGAATAGGCCTGCTTCTGCATCAAGTTTCCTCAGAAATAATTAAAATTTTTATTTTCAAATTTGTCCCCTGCAACTTTAGCATGTTTTTCATGGGCTTTTGTGATGATTTTTGCAGCAGAGTCATTGTTAGCCCACCTTTCCAGGTGGCCATTGTAATTTTCCTCTGCCTCAGCTTGGGTTACCTATGGATGTAAAATAAATTGCAGGTCAGAAGTAGTAAAGGATGGCTTGTATACTGAATTTGGTGTAGTCCAGGCAATGTGGTCACTAGAGGACAAGAAATAATCTCTTTAATGTAATTTTAAGTGGCATCTCTGGTCTTCTTACATTAGAAGACAAAATAAAAGTCAATTTGTCAGAGGTAATTTATAGTCTGAGCTCTTTCAAAAAGCAATTACTCCAAGGAGCATGTGGCTAAAGAGCAGGGCAGCACTGATGATGTGCTGAGGATGCTTTTTGACATGGCTTGAGGCAGCTGTGCTCAAGTGCGTAAATTGCGGTTCCATCAACAGTTCCGCATTTACTCTTGTTGAGAAGGAATACTTTTACTTGGTTAGGAGAAATGCCTGTGTATGTCAGTGGAAACTTTGTAGATGCCATTCAGAGTGCAGAGAACATTTCTTCAATAAACTTCAATAAACTTTACAGACTTAGTGCCTTACTACCTTAGCAGATTTTAATTATCTCAGGATTAGGAAGGATCCTAAGTGCACTTCTGTAACAAGATGTTCTTTAGTAGACTTCTTTTGCAAAGAAAGCTCTTCTAACATGTTGGGGAAGGGACAGCGTAAACTGTAATTTAGCTCTGGATGTATTTGAAGTGGCTGTCATATTTTATTTTATTCCAGGAAAGAAAAATAGACAGTGATCTATACTTTAAATGGTTCAGGTTTAGTTTGCATTAACTAAAACTTCCCCAGTGTCTCAAATAATCTAGTAGTTAGATGCAGGGGCACACTAATATGAACAGGGGGATGTTGGGACTGCATGGCAGCATAGGAATGTATGTTTGTTTATATATTAAGTTTTCCATATAAACGAAGAATGTTGGTACTTTAAAATGTCTGCTTTCCTGATAAGGAAGCATTGCTGGTTCCACTCTTGATTCTGTACAGCATCACACACCCTAAAAGTCCAGCACTTGGATGTTGAATTACTGCAAAGCTGGTATGGCATATCATGAATGCTTGTTTTGGAAAAAAACACTGGTGTGCATGAGTAAGTCTGTATATGACTTTTTAAAAGGGTAGATTTATATTAAAGGTATTAAAACCCTAAGTATATGTTTACATTTTAAAGTTAGTAAATGCCTAATGGGGGAAAACTAATTACAAGTGTGATGCGTATAAACCTAAATTGTCATTGTAAAAATCATATTGAAAATACATACTATGAGAATTAACTGTGTGGCAAATTTGACCACATTGTGTGAATATCCTAGTTGCTAATGCAATATATTTTTTTTACTAAGTTTTGTTCATAAATTTAAAGAGAGGGAGCTACCTTAAATACAATAAGTGTCTGCTGGTACTTTCAAAGATTCCGTTGAACATAATGCAAGTGAGTCCTCAACATGTTTGGTGGCCACAGATCTGCTTGTTGCTTGGATAAATATTTTCCCCAGGTGCACAAAATATTATGCAGACCAGCACCAGTTTTCATTTAAAGTCTACTCTCTAACTATAGCCAGAGGCAGTTCCACGCTGCCTGAAATAATGCACTCCAGACTGGCCAAAAAAACCACAAAACCCCAAGGGATTTTTCTTCCTTTTGACATCTGTAGTTTGAACATTCAACATTTTATTCAGCTTTAAGAAATGTCTTTAACTTAAGCAACCAAAGAAATGTCTTTAACCAATTAACCAAACCTATCTTTTTCATGTAGTGACATCATAGTCTTAAAAACTACTATCTTCGTGCTAGTTATGCAAAGAAGGTATTAACTACAAACCAGACACAACTGGAGAGACTCAGTGGGGAACCTCAGTGTGATGACTGATGGACCTTGTCATTGATAGTGGCAGCTACTTCTACTTATGGGAGGAATGGAGCACTTGTGTACTTTGCAGGGTCTGCACACTGTCCTTGTTGCATAAACCTGTGCAATCCACCTATTCTGCCTGCCAAGGTCTTTGTGTGTGACCCTCCCATTCCTCCATATTTAGGGGACTCCCTGTGACTCCCCTAGGTTGTCTTTAACGGTGAATTTTTGTCCCTGTTGTCTTTCCCCAGTGTCCATCATCTTTTCATTCCAGCAGCTTGGGCTGTGTCCTTACCCTAAACAAAACAGGATCTATGTTGAAGCTTGGACGTTGGCCTGCAGTTGGCTGTGGTTTATTGAGGAGCATGCTTTTTGCCATAGTTTTAGCCTGTAGGTCTAACTCCAGCAGTGGAGGAGTATAATGGGGGGCGGGGGAGCATGTGGCAAGGTGGGTTCCCAGAGTGAGCTTTGATATGGCCAGCCTCTTTGGGGATAAGAGGAGAGATTGCAGGTACGTGGGCATGACCCATGCTGTGTCACTTGTCCTTAGGGCCAATGAACTGCCCCTGGCCTTTTGTGTTCTGTAAGATTCAATGCCTGTTTATTTAGAATACATTCTGCTCGCCCTATCCATGTTTCCAGTGACTCCCAAATTTCAGCCCTCAAATTTCTTTCCCTTGCTGTCTCTTCCCCATGTCTGACAACACCTCATGCCTCCATCCCAAAGATATCTTGACACCCTGGTCTGTCATGCTGGGATCTCTCCATGTCTTTCTCATAACTCCTGCTCACCTGTCCCTACTTCTAGGCTCCCTCGCATGCAAGTCTGCTGGTCTCACTTTGCTCCGCTGAGACCACGTTCTTCCTCTTCTCCCACCATTTCCAGTTTTCTAAGAGGTGAGTCATTTGGGATAGTGGCATATTCAGCTCCTTGAGAAGATGGGTGGAGGTGGTGTCCTGCTTGAACGTACTTCATTGTTAAAATACAGGCAGCCTATTCATAGCTTAAAAAGTAACTGATGGTTGTTTCTGTGTTAATAGTGACCAGTTCTGCTGCTGTTTAGCTGGTCAAGGTGAGTTTTGGTTCCAACAGCTAAACCAAGTTAAAACTGCAATTTGCTGTGCCAGTTCTCGGACTTGGCAATGAGTGAGAATACTGATTGTACTCTGAGGATGCTGATCCTAGTCTTCATATATGTCTTGCCAGTATTACATGTGTCAGCTAGTCTAACTATGAAGGCAGTATCTTTCCCTCCTGGTATCAGTCCCAACCTCTTAATTTTTTCCCAGCTTATTTGGCAAATTGAGGTGCTAGTCTCCAGAGTTTCTGAAAGAAATAGCATATTACAAAGAAAATGTTTTTCTCTGGGAGTAGCTGTGCGTATGGCTATGCTATTGGAGTAGAAGTCAAGACCATTTTATAACTGAATAGTTACATTCTAGGCAAAGCATGTTAAAATAAACATGATTGTGGGTTTGTTTAATTAATTTTTCTAGTGCTACTAGTGCAAATCCGAGGAATGAACAATTTTTCGCTTGTCAGTAATTTAGTGGTATATTATCTAGAGTTGTAATTGAGAGGTCGCATGTCTAACTTTTTGCCTCCAAAGTTAACCCCTTTATTTTCTTATGTTCACTTCAACAGGATTTATGCCTGATTAGGTTACTGTCTTTTATCATAATTAAAGAAAAATGTTGTGGAGGGAGAACTAAAAACTCTGTTCAATGGAAAACAGATTGTTGTGCCTGTAATGAAACAAAAGGGACCCTGTCACACACAGTGCCTTTTTTCCCCCTGTCAGAATAATCAGCAGTCAGAAAGATTTATCTGCTGTGAGAATGATTCAACTGTCCAGAGCTAAGGGTGTGTGTGGGGAAGCCACATATTTAAGCTTTTCAGAAAGGAAGCAACATGCTTCAGAGTTTGCCTGAGATCACAGGAATGGCAGCTCTAGCAACAGTGCTTATAACCTGTATTTGTAAACTATCTTGCCTGTTTGCAGTTCATGCCAAAAATGGATTAGTAGATTTTAACAGCATCTCTCTTCAGTACTGTAAGGGAATTACTGTATACAGTGTGCCCTTGATTTATAAAGGGTTTCTTCTTGTGGTGCCTTAGAGTCTCATTTTAAATAGCATAACGTGCTTGCAAAATTTTTTTTTTTTATGTATACTTCTGGCAGAGAAAACTCCACTGTTGCTGTCAGCTTTCACCTATTTGAAGTTACTTTCAGTCAGTAACACACCGGATAGAAATTTATAAAAGAACATTAAAAAGTGAAAAGAAAATGTAAGCCAATCACTGTTGGATTTTTCAGTCTTTCTGGCAAAATAGTATATTCACTTTTAATCTGACAAACTATAATAGAACTTTGTGGTTGATCATAATTTGTTATGGTAACTTAAAAAAATCTTGTGTCCTGCAGTTCTTTAAAGTTTGAAATAAGTTTCTAGTTCTACCCAAGAAAAACTGTTTCCGAGTATCAAATCAGCGACGATTTGAATAAATTACAGATTCTGAAGTCTTCTTATATGCAGCTTTGGCTACATTCTTTGTACTTACAGTACATGGAAATATAAATACAGATAAGTACATCTGAAACACATTTTCTCTCTTTGTATATATTTACATCCAGTGTTAGAGAAGCATTCTGGCCCAGGCCATAGAGGATTGTTAGTCTGTATCGGGGCTTTATCAATTCCTAATGCTGTGATGACAATTATACAATGTTTCTCAACATAATATGAGTTAATTTATCATCAGAAATTGCAGATTGAGTCTGAGAGCATAATGTAAACATCACCTTAAAATTACTTTAAGAAATAATAAGCTATTTTTCTACTCATGCACATGCCAGTCTGGATTGTGATGTGGGCTTTCATTTTTAAGGGTTTGAAGTGCAAGTAGTACAAGTCCAATTGTGAGGACCACTGTTGATACTTTTCTCTTGGTTGTTCCCCCTTGTACTCTGTCATAGGTGTTTGAAATGAAATGAAATGAAATGAAATACCCATAACAGAGGGACATTCCGGTTCATAATTCATGACCAGATCAGAAAAGCTTGTCCGAAAAACGTGGGTGAGACACATTACATCATATTTTCTCAATATTTCTGAAGCTGTATCTTGAGCTTCAGAGGAAAGACTCTTGATACATCTGGTCTTTTCTTCATGTAACAATAGTAGCAAATTATTACTGTTTTAAATTCAAATTGTTCCTGAGAAGTTATATGACTGAGTCTTATTTGGAGGTAAGATAGACTGATCTGGTTGTACATGCAAGGATTTAACTGCTGTTGCTCAGCTGCCATCTCATCTCCCAGAAATCTAACATCAGAGATGCTCGAGGGAGAGACAGCCATCTCTTCTGACCATGGAAGGGGACAGTCTCATCTTCTTGTCTTTCATGTGTTAGGAAAGCTCTTCAACTGTGTTTCCGCTTAGGCAGAGAACTGTCTGTTTAGCCACCTGGTTAGCTACGTAGCTAGAGAAACAAAGCGCAATATTAACCAGTGCTAGCACACTGGTTTTAGATTGGGAAAAATCTGCTGGCTAATAATAAAAAAAGTGCTATATTTTATTTAGTATTTCTTCTTGTTCTCACTAATACAGACATGTTATCAGGGCAGGAAAATGGCAACTGGAAAGCAGCAATTTTTTTTTTCCAGTTGGCCCAGTTTATTTGGTATTTGTGCTGATTGCCAAGCAGATGTTGCACATCAATTTCCAAGCCATCAACCTGGAATAGTATGAAATGCAGAAATTTCACAGGTGTCGAGACCTATTTTTTTTTTTAAATTGTATATGGCAGCAAGGGAGGTGGAAATTTTCTTTACTAAGCACAGTGTTTGCTATATATTTCACATGAAGAAAGAATTTATGTATCCGCACCATATACTGTATCTGCAGCTGCCTTCTGCCAGGGAAATTCAGGGAAATGAACATGTCAACATTGCCTACCTGTTTTGTCTGAACTCAGCCAGTTTAGCATATATTGCTAGTGAAATCAGTTTGAGCAAACCTGTCTGGCTTTGCACAGTGTCCTACAAGCAATCTGTAATTGTGTCAGTGGCTCCCGTTGAGCTATGAAATACGAGACTTACACCGGTGAGCTTCAGTGAAGAGCTGGATGGAGATGGTAATGTTTCAGCTAAAGATAGAAGGCTTCTACTACACTAAAACATACACAATTATAGTGATAACATGCTAAACTTGTAATTCTGTCATCCATCTGAGCTGAGTTTATCTTCCTTCCTTAGGGTTCATCTTTCAGCTGGTTTACTGACAAGGCAGCAATGCAATCTTTGCTATGCTGATGGAGATGATAGATTTTCTGAAGTGTCACATGTGGCAGAATTTTGCCCATCTTTATTCTTGATTTTTATACAAGGAGGAAGTATCTTAGCTTGACGATTGGGTTCCAGGTCAAATTTGCAGAGCTGGAATGTAAACTAAGCACATTGCTTCGGAAATCATTGAGGCAATAACACTGGAATGCAGTGATGCCTCTTACAAAGCTGCTCAGAGTGGAACCATATTAGTATAAAAATGGGAAGACTTAAGCAAACCTGTTCTTAAGTTCCAACTTCTTTTTTTTAAAGTTGGTCCATTGATTTCTTGTTGTTCTTGTTAACTTGCTCTTTCAAAATTTACAGATCAGAAGTGTCATTAGATTTTTGTAAGAGTTCTATCATTAAAGAATACTTTCTTTTTGCTGTTGTGTTTTTTTTTTTTCTTCCCAGCGAATGCACAATTTTAATATCTATACTCAAGTGTCATTATTGGAGGGTGACAGGTGATAAGTCAACAATAGTTTCCAATTTGACTGAAAGATTCCATGATACAAATAACTTTCTTTTAAAGCTCATCTGTTCTGCATTTAGCAGAGAGTTTATATACTATCGTGAGATTTTAGCTTGGGAGTTGCAATGGAAATATGTATGCTTCCCTTCTTATGAATTAATTGAAAAGCAGGTTTCCGTCAACATCAAAGGAACTCTGACCCATAGAGGGCAAGTTTGGTCATATTGGGATATAACTGGTAGTAGTTCTTCAGCAATGAAAGATAATACCCTTGCTGGTGATGTTTATCTTCACGTGTTCGAATTAAGGGTTCGAGGTTTCTTTTTTAATGTGTTTTCTGAGTCACTGTCATGATGTGATACAATAAAATAAGTCAATTTGGGGAGAAAAAACCTGGCTTATCTTTGGCTCATCTAGCTATGTAAACACAGAAATCTCTTAAAAAAAAAAAAAAAGAAAAAGGGGGGGCTTGGTTCTGTTCTGGGGTGGGTAGGAAGATATCGCCGCCTTTCCCCTACAGTTCAGGATTACTTGACATGGAAATGAGGACAAAATTAGTAATTGGAAATACCATTTGGACTTTTCATAGTATGAATGAAAAAAATTGCTGTGCTGTTAAACCCTTTGGCCAGAGCTGAATGAGTTTCTGGAAGGAGGTGGATAGGAAAATAAGTCTTACTCCCTCTTTTCCTCCTCCTGTCTCCCTTGTTCACTGGCTCCCATTCTCGAGTAGACTGATTCCCTTGTGAGCGA
>NW_008824938.1:176815-222185 GCF_000699105.1 Pygoscelis adeliae | reverse complement strand
CTGCTAGGGTCTTTGGGATGTGCTTTCTCTCCCATGGGCTGTGGAATTCCACAGTTCAGCATAAACCCACGTTTCAGTTGTTCACCACCGCAAGTGGAAAACCTGTCCTACGTCTTCTTCACTTCTCTGGCTCTGCTGCAGAGAGAGGGATCACTTCTGCTGAGACATAGGTGGCTTCAGCCCCTACCCATCTTGGAGGGGCTACAGAATATAAGGCAAGACAAGCCTGAGTGGTAGAGGTGAGGCACAACTTCAGCGCTGATGACAGCGCGCAGCAGCACTGCCGCCTAACAACAGCGGTAACGTGACTGTACACGGTTTTAGGATTAGATAGAGTTTGTCTGAAGAATGTGGGTTTTTAAGATTGGATTGCTTCTTTATGTTCTTATATTGGCATCATTCTTTTATAGCATAACTACTGTAGTGGAAATGCTTAGTAACTCTTTCACCTTCACAACGTTAGAATACGAGAAAGCTAAAAATGTATGGGTAGTACATGTAGAGACATCTTTAAAAAACCAACTTGTTCTGCCTTTTTGCAATGCAGAGCCAGTTTGCAGAGTTAATTTCTTTATTAAGGGGATTACGCTTACACACTGTCTAGCAGGGACTCTGTGGTTTGGAACTGGAACTACATGACGCTATCAGCTGTAAGCAGACAAAATGATCAGATAAGTAATGGATTCATCTTGGGAGAGGGAAAAGAGTGTGTCATCATTTCAGGGTTACCCACACTGCAGAAAGTAACTATTCCAATGTTTATTACGTGTTCATGGCAGTGAGATGGTTACCCACTTTGACAAATGAGGTGGGGAGAAAATTTGGGCTAAAAGCCAGTAGCTTGAAACAAAGCAAAACATAATGATTATTTCCATGTAACTAACTAACCAACTAACTAACAGACCCCCCCACCCTCCCCCACCAGTAAATAGTATCATTTTCCTACTGAACTTTTTCTTCATGATAAATGAGATCTGTACTGAAATTCTCCTACTGGCATTAAATTTAGAGTGGATGAAGGGTGGGTAGCTCATCCCATGAGAATAATAAAAAGTTTTTGGGAGGGGGCAAAGTTTCCTATCCTCAGATTCATGCAAGGTCTGTGTTTCAATCTGCATTTCTTAGAAATAGATATGCTTCCGTGAAGTGTTTTCAGATTGAGATCTATGCCCTCTTTAGAAATCTCAATTGTTTCCAAAGAAAACTATTGGAAAATGTTACAAAAGGTATGTCAGCAACCAAGAAAAATAAATTGTATAAAAAATAGTGAATGGTAGGGGTCAGGTCACATCCTCCCTGTTCTGGCTGTCCACCTTCCGGACAGTTGTGGAATATGCTATCATGTAGCTGGACCACCCAACAATCAATCAGATGTGCAGAAAGTGTGCTGTGGGAGCACAGAGAGTGTATGGATTTCTTCATGTTTGGATCACTTAGAAGAAGCTTCCTATGGTTAAGTAGCAGCATAGCAAATTTTTAGTGGAGGTTCAGATGAGATTAATTTTAGCTGAAAATCACCTAAAGCTAGTTTCAGTGCAGAAACACTGAAATGAATTGATTTACCTTCTGGGGCTTTTTTTGGGCTGTTGGTGATGTATTTTGTTATTAGTATGGAAAATATCAAAGTATTAAACTAGATTGTGGAGGAATCTGATCTACAAAACAGATAGTTTTGATAGAATAGTACTGGCGGAAGAACACTTCTGTTAACAGTATGATAGGACAGAATTGAAACAGACTCGGGTCTAACTTTTTTTTTGAGGATAATGCCTGTGTAATGACCATAGAATTTCTGCTATAGTCAAAGTTAATGTCTTCAAGTTATTTAACATTTTTTGGGGAGGGAACCAAAACACTAATTAATGTAAGTGCAGGTTAAGTTATCTTTAGATGTTAATATTTGGCTATTTAATTATATAACTCATTTAATGTTGCAAAGTTATAACCACTTACATAGAATGAAAACATGCTTATTATATTTCTGGTTTACTACTGTTAGTTGCATTATCTTAGTCAATCATTTGTGTTTGTTAGTGGAAAAATTCTTCTGCAAAATATTAGAGACACTAGTCTTCCACCTCTACATTTTCTGATAAGAAGAGACTTAGTGGTATTTTCACTTTTCTCCAATGTATGCAAGCATGTAGTTTAAGACTGAGTGCTTTCTCTGAAAGTTGGCTAACGTGCTTAAGCCTGTTTTTTAGTATATTCACCCATCTTTAAAAGATTTCCAGCTTCACCTTTTTTCCAGTGCAAGGATGAATGGAAAAAACTTAAGTTCAGGAATTAGCACGCCCACTTATCTCCTCTCCCTTCTCCCAGATTAAATCAGCCTCTGGACTGTGATCAGAATTTACTTTCATCTCCTGCCAGTATGACTTCAGGCCTAATCTAGGTTCAGTGGGTGTCTAGAGGAGACAACTGCGTATTAGTTTTGCTCTTTTAGGTAGGGAGAGTGAGTGGAAGAGACAACAGAGTATTGCTTATTGGAAAAGACACCTCTTGACAGCGCCTCTTTAACAGCTATTAAAGCCAAATTCAAGCATGTTAAATCAGGAAGGGCTTTAGAAGAAGGTTATTTGCTTCAAACATGAAAAGGATGAATTCCAGGTTCTTCTTACTTTTCTGTTGTTTTAAAGTGCTTCATTGTCTGCTTAGGCTGCACAAAGAAGCTTTTACTCTTCGCTTTGCTTGTGTCCTTTGAATGAAAGCTTAATCTGTGTGAGTGTAATCTGTGTGAGTGCTTTCCTCCACGACCTGGGGAATGGTACCTCAGACCTGCCAGTACCGTGGGTCCCTCGGATTAGCCATAGCTCACCCCTGCTCTGTCCCTTATCTTCATTTTGCCTTTTCCTTTGCCCATGAGATGGCGACTTTGTGTCCAGCAAGTTTTACCTATGTCTTTTCTCCTTCCTCTTCCACCACTTTCAAGACAAATGTGGTAGCTATTTCATTTCTATGAAGCTTGTACCTGGGAAGAGGGGGTTGGTATAATAATTACCTAGGAATTTCCTAGGAAGAAACTTTTAAAATAGGAGCTTAAGCACCTTCTTTTAAAATGAAAAAAAAGTGTCAGTTCCTTGCAGATATTTCAGTTGTAGGATAAAAACCACAATGAAGTAATTAAAGGTTTAGGGAAAAATTTAAGTTTAAAACAAACAAGAGGTGATGCTGTTCAAGCTCATGCTCTAAAGCAGTCTATGTGTTCTTCAAACCAGCCCTGACAGATGTTTATCCTGCTCCTTAAAATCTCCAGTGAATATATTGTGTGTTCCTTTGCTTACCTATCCTCAAAATAAGATATGCTCTCCTGGTTTCTAACCCAAATCCTCTGGGCTGCAAATGAAGCTGATTTCTCCTTCTTCTTCACATAATAGAAATTAAAACAGATGCTCTCTGTCCTCTTTATAACAACCTTTTATACATTGGACAAATGCTTACCTATGTCTTTTTATGCTTAAACCTGGTTGTGCAATTTCTCTTTATGACTCATGTTTCCTGTTGCTTTTGGAGCTGTCTGTTGTTCATAGTTTTTTCAGTGGTGCCTAAGGTTGGACAAGGACCTTTAATCAGCAGAATAATTATTTCCAGTCCTCATCAACATCTAGTAGAGCAAAATAATCCTCTCTGGTATCTCAGTATGATAGCTCCAGTAAGATTTCCTTGGGTTTTAAGTCTTAAGCATCCACAGTCTACTTTCTTGTTGTCTGCAGCAGCCAGAAGTTTTTCTGCAGTATTGCAACCTGAGTAGTTTTTTCTCATTTTGTACTGTGTAGTTTTTAAATGTTACTAAATTTTGCATATGTCAGACCTTTTTAAAGTTCATCTTTTTTGATGTTAGACCCTTCCTCCTGTTTGTGAGTGTCATTTTGGACTCTGAGCCCATTCCTCAGGATGCTTATGATACCTCCTCCTACATGGGAGTTACTCACAGGTTTGATACTCAAGACGCTAGTCTACCATTCAGGTTACTAATTAAAATATTTTATAGAATAAAATCCAAGACAGTAGACCTGTGAAATCCTACTGGAGCTTCTCTTCTGGTTTGACAATGGAGAATTACTCTGCAGCCGGACAGTTTTTCAGTTAGTCCACCTAGCTGATCTTTTTGCCTATGTTCCAGTTCCCTATTTTGAAGAGAAGGTCAGAAGCTATAGCTAGTCAAGATATATTGTATGACTGCCATCGAGACATGCCTCCCCAATTCTGACAGTCACATAACCCTGCAGACACACAGCTGCTGGTCATCTAACCTTGCAGGTACACACGTGGTCCTGCCTTGAGATGATATATCCGTCATATGAGGTGGGAACTTAGGGACACTGCCCACATCTGATGAGTTCTTGAGAAAGAGTCTGTTGGGAGGAATTTGGTGGGACAAAGGATGACAGATCAGACCCTCATGATGACCTGAATAATAACTCCAATTTATATAGCATTTTTTTGTTCAACCTCTGTTCAAGCTTATGATCATATTCCTTTGTTAAAAACGCATCACAATTGATCAGCTTTTAAAAGCAAGTTTGAGAAAACAACTTCTGCCTCTTTCTTCTTTTGTTTGTTTTCTTTCCCAGTTAAGTACAGACCTTACTTTTGATATTTTCTTTAAACATACGGTTTATAGAGAAGAACACATTTTTACTGTCTTTTGTATCCGTGCTGACTATAACTCATTGCATGCTTTGGCCTTTCTGATTTTACCAATACGTGTTTCTGTAATTCCTCTATACTATGACTAATCATTCATCACAGGTCCTTATTTCTAGATTTTTTAAAAGATTCCTTTTATATTTTCTGATTATAAAAAGGCCCTTACACAGCTGCATTTGTCCCTTGCTGTGCTTCTTGTTTCTTCTGTGTGGGGACAAATTCCATCTTCAATTCTTTTTACTCAAGATTGTCACACCCAGGCACTCTGCTTACCAGTATCCTTAGCATGTTATTGTATCCCTTTCTGAATACAACATTCCTTATTGTATCAGGGTTCTTTCTGATCTGTCAGTCTTGTTTCTTTTTTTCCACAGAATAAAGAATTTGTCATTTTGTGACCACTAATTTGGCTTCTGTTTCTTGACTCCTCTCTCCTTTACTTAGAGTTAAATATAAATCAACCTCACGTAAGAAATCATCTCAAAAATCTTGTTTGACTCTCTGTATATTCTTTTTTGTCTTTTCTCCTCCTCGCCCGTGGATTTCTCAGTGAAGTCCCCATTACTGTCAACTCTTATTTTGGATGCTTCTACTAGTTACTTAAGGGAAAAGCATCATGCATTTCTCCCTCTGATCTAGTGATCTATAGCAGGTCTGCAATAAGACGTGATTGTCCTTGCTCTTTTTACATTTTATATTTGCTCAGAGGTATTTAAAAGTCTGCCTCTCAACTCTTCCTGAACTTCGGAGCAAATGTATGTGTTCTTGATTTACAATGTAAGACCGTCTGGCTTTTTTTCACTCTGCTCTATTTCATCAGCAAGGTCTTTGCACCTCTCCACCCCAATTCCAGCCCTGTGATTTATCCCCAGTTTTTGTGATGTGGATTCAGTGGTAATTTTGGTTGATTCTAAAGACTTGAAAGTTCTTCCTGTTTATTCTCCTTACTTCTGACATTTCTGTATAGACATCTCAGATGTTTGGCATGTTGCCCTGTTATTCTCCCTGTTGTCTCCTACGACCCTCAGAAAATTTTTTGACTGAAAAATCTAGTTATTTTCAATACTCAGCTAGGGGCACTTCAAAGGAACCCGGTTTCATGAAGTTGCTGAGTGCTCTCTGCCAAAACTCGGGCCTCCTTAGAATATGTCCCGTTGATTATTCAGAAGTGGAGCTGTGCAACATCACTAGTTTTGAAATTACCAGCTACAAATCTAGAGTGAACTTCTGTCAATTTTTTTTAATCTTATCTTAGTTTCCTGTAAAACAATTATGGTTTAAGAATCCAGCGGCATAGCTAAGCGTGAATCAGCAAGGAGGCAAAAGCTAGAGCTTTAATAGTAATTTATTTTGGTGACTATTGGCTTTTGAATATCTGCTGTGGTTCAGATTGAATGATTTGTGTTTGATGACAAGTTTTCAATAACCGTATTCTGATTAACAGCTTTCTGGGGTATGATTTTAAATGTTCCCATCAAATGCATATGGTGACTTGCCAACCAGCGAGAATCAGTGAAGCCAGAGCAGCATAGGTAGAACTCCAATGGGTGTCCTAGCTTCCCTTCGGGGCAGAAGATAGAATGTTTCTAGGGGATAAACAGTGATTAACCTACTGTCTTCTACTGACTCTAAGTTCTTTTGTGGCTTGCTTGTTACACAACATTGGAAAGCAAAATTGATTTTTTTTTTTTACCACTCTTTTTTCTCTCCCCTGATGTACTCTTTGGAGGGAGGTTGTTTGGCAGCGCAAGTTAAAGGTCTGGTATGTATGCAAGTAGGGATGGGTGGAAGAATGGAAGCCAACAAGGGAAGTGGTAGAAATCCAAAAGTCTAACTACACAAAAATAATACTTCTGCCAAAGGGCAGTTTTATTCTTTCTGCTTGTAATACCAGACTTTAATTCTTACTCATGGGGATGGGTCTGTATGGAACGTGGAAGTGATTACTTAAATGGGAACATAAAAGGACTATATTTGTGCCTTTTTTTAAAGAGAAAGAAATGGAAACTTTGCAATGTTTATAGTAGCTTATGCCAAGTGGGCTTCTCATCAGCCTAAGATTTTTTTCTTTTTTTTTTTTTTTTTAAACTAGAGAAGGTTTATGAAAACAGGGATTTAAGGATAGATCTCTATATGGAATAGCTGTTTGAACACAGTCATCTCTGTTGCCTGTATATTCCTTTATGACAAATCTAAGTTTTAAGATTTTTTTCTTTTGATATTTGGATTGCAGCAGTTATTTTTCAACATGTTACTTATTTACACCTTACATCCTTTTTCATGTGAGTGATTCTGTCTTCATGTCAGGTTGCGTAGGGATACATCGTCATAGCTACCAAGGCAACTCAGGATGTCTGACTTGATTTTCAAACCTATGAGGTTTATTGATAGTTGGTTATATATGGTTTCCCTGTTCCTGCTAAACTTTCATGAGGATCATGTGTACCTGTATTTCTATGCTCAGAAATAGCTTTTAAAATATGACTATAGGTACCTTCTCTCAAACACCATCCTGTACAGTTTTGGGACAAATCCTGGGATGCAAGAGTCCAGAATTGTATCTACTGGCAGGCCTTGTACAGCAATCGGTGATACATTACTTTTCTTTTCTGTTCTTTACATCTCTAGTGAAAAATGGCCCCATTTCTCTTCCTTAATCTCCAAGCTGGATCATTTTACTTCTTTTTAAGGCAGTTTTATGAGCAGTTTAGGGGATTTTACAAAGAGGAAATTAATGCAGAGTAACATAATGTAATGAGAAAAATAAAAATGTGAATGTGAAGCTTTATTAAATGCACATAGCTGCAATGTGAAGTGTATGGGGTGGATTGAGGCCTCAGTTTACAGAAAAGGTTCTTGGCTCTTGCAGTGCAATCTGGAAAGCTTGCTGTAAATATGCTATGTTTGTGGTTCCTTGCTCAACCAGTGGCGCCAGGAATCAGTCCAAAGTGGGGGGGAGTTTTGTTTCTTTTTTTTTTCCTAAAAATTACTTGATATATTATTACATTAAAGTTTTAAGTGCTATTGTTCCATATTTGAATCATTATGGGCTTTGAGGTATGCCTTGCTCTTGAGAAGTATGGATACCCTCAGGATCCTGTACAGTGTGTGTTTTCTGTATCTGTATTTTAATGTATTTTTTGACTCTCTGCCCAGGATTTAGTTATTAGGTTTTCCTCTCTGCTGAAACAGAAGTTAATCTAGTTTTCACTTCAGAGCACACAAAGATACCTCACCTTCTCTCTAGTTTTAGTGAAGTGCTGTTATAAAGCATATAGCAAAAGTGGCGTGGTCTTGTTCTTTTACATACCTCTTTTGTTTGAGCACATGATATTTGTGAATATTTCATTTGCAAAAACAACTTACAGGTATGGTTTCTATAATTATAGTATCGAAATAGCATTGACCACATATCCACTTTGTTAATTTTCATTTTTCTGCCTGAAAGATATTCTTCGTGTCTGCATTTCACTTTTTAAAGAAACATATGAAGTAGTGTAGTTCATTCCAGGCTCAGAATATCTAAGAGGCATCAGATAAAAAGCTGTTAGGAATGACCTCCTACCAAGCAGGAGATGAGTCTTCATGCATCTGTCAATAGAGGTGTGGAACCAGTTGCAACGGATGTTTGGGGATGTTGGTTGCCAAAATGTAGTTTCAAGGGAGGCTTTGGCCAAGGTCATGGAAGAGAAATCTGTTGAGGGTTACTGAGCATACATCCACCTCAGGAACTTCCTGAGCCTGAAAACAGTTTGAAGAATATTAAGGGGAAGTGTCATATATGAGTCTGTTTTTGGCTATTCTTAGAGATGGGGCACTGGGCCTTTTATCTGATGCGGTGTGGCCAGTTGTACGTTTTCATGTCTTTGTTATCAGTTGTCTCTCAAAGATGTTAAGTGGAATAAGTTGTACATCTTGTTCCAGGTCTGCACATAAAGGGGTCATTAGAATTTCCAGAAGCTGTTAAACACCAAGAAACCACCTTTAGCTCAGGAAGCCCTTCAGCTGCAGCCAGCTAAAAGGTGTAAGAATATACTGGAGACACCATTATAAACTCCCCTTTATTTTTGAATACTCTTTTCAAGATAACTGCCATAGACCACTATGGGAGACTGGGTACTTGAGGAGGTGGATCCTTGGTTTGACACAGCCTAGCTTTTCCTATTAGAGTGTACCTGAGCAGTGCCTCAGTGGTGATAATTGCATGGGTTTCGGGTGGGTTCAGCAACAAGTCTTAGTCATAGAATTTGTAAGAATTTGTAGTTTGCCTTTGACTGAAAAGCGTTTAACATGTTTTAGGTTCTTCCACAACAAAGATAGAGCGTGTCAGGAGCTGCATGGTATGTACCAGCGTGATGAGGAAAAAAAACACATTCTCAACAATGTCTGGATGTAAAATTTGATGGAATAATAATTTATCTTTCAGAAAGATAGCATTTTATGTTGTAATTTAAAAATTTATGTCTTACATGTCTAACTTGACCCTTAATTTCACTTTCTGATGAAAAACATTCTGTGGGTATGCAATTACTACCTGCCTTCCCTGTGAAAGAAGCTGCAGCATTACCTAGTGATACTCTTTTTGTCATGGTAAATGTGTTGCTCTTCACTGTAGATAATTCATCTATTAACACTGATCATAACTGTTCATTCATGGGCTGAGGGAAAAGAGCATTCTGGCAAGAAGAAAGCGGTTCTCTGTATTCCTGTTGAAGTTACCACTTCTTTCCCCTCAAACCTGGGGACCCACCTCACAAACAATGCTTGTCTATGGAAACACACATTTGTGAGAGGGAGAAGTGATGCCTACCTGCCCTTTCCTTCTTTATTATGGATTAAGAAGGTCTGGAACGTTCTTAGCTTCTTATCCATCTCTCTTTTTTTTTCACCAAAATGGCATTATGACTATTTCGTTGCTTTGTTTCCTTGTTCATCATCAAACAAACCCTTATGACTGTTGGGTGCCAATTAAGAAAAATAATCTTGACTAAGCTTTTGCTCAAAGTCAGGATACCAGATCCATGATCCTCAATATAAGACAAAATATAATATGTGAGCACTATTTACTTTGCAATACTTGCCATAGCTCAGTAGTGAGAAAATCAGCAACATGGGAAGATAAGACTGGCTAGTTAGTATCTCTTGGGTCTAGATGGGACACATATAAAAGAGTGTCCCATTCCTCTGTCTTTATTAGAGAGCTGTTGGAGCTTGTATAGCGTGGAGGTTTCACAGCATTGTACTTCTGGCAGAGTAGATCTTTTTGCACCTGGAGCTCCTTGAGGTAATGCTATGAAGTAACCCTAGTTGAAGTGGCTACAGGTGCTCTGTGGTAAACATCCTGTCCTTGTCCTTATTACTTAACAGGAACTGCCTGACAACTGAAAACATTTAGGGGATAAAGCAAGATAGGGTAAATTTTCTGCCTTGTCACTCAGGTCAATAATACCTTGCGCTATTTGGTTAAGATATATATATGTTTTGATAGCTCCCAAAGCAATGCAAGTAGAACTAGCTGCTGCTGTGCAGTAGCTATGCTCACCTGTCGTACCACACTGAGGGTCTTACAGCCATATTTTTAGAAATGCATCTCCAGTTTCAGATGCTCTGATTTTCTTCCCCTTGAAAAATACTGGCCTTGGGAGCAGTGCAAGGTGATTCAATATTGACTGTCTCTTTTTCTTGAGTACAGAGATAACCTCTTTTGCTAAAAGTCCTGCTTCCATACCCTTGTTTCCCTTCTGTACTGAAATAGTGTAGCTTCTTCCTGAACAGAGAAGGCTTTGGGGTAATTTTTGATGCGTGAGAAGGCTTTGATGGGTGATTTTTTTTTTTTAATATGATATGTTTAAAGCCTAGATAGGTTTAATTGTAACATTGAGTGAATTGAAATCCAGATATTTCTCTTACCGTATATTAAAGAAAATACTTACGAAAGCTTTGGCTTAGTTTAATGTATTTTATAGTAAGGTCTCAGTTACATTATAGATGGCAGTCTAATAAATCGAACTAGAAGACACTACATAATAGCTGCTCAGAAGACAGTTCTCCCTTGAACATGGTAATATATTATAAAATGCTGAACTGTAAAATTACATCGGTGCTGGAAAATTCAGAAGATCCCCTTTCTGGATAAATCCAAGGCTAATGCAAGACACTAAACTAGAGACACCAGGGATATGAAGTCTCTCAAAGAAATTGGCTGCTCACAGTTTCCTTGTGGAATTAAATAAATCAGTGTCAATGGATAATCTGTGAATACTCAGCCTGTATACTTATTGCTTCTCCAAATGCATATTTAATTCTTCAGATTGTGGTAAAGTAAATGTCACAGAAATCACACGAAACTCTAAATTAGCTTTAAGTATAAGTCAGTATTAAGTTCTGTCAAAAGTGCTGATTTGAAAGTTGACTTCTGTATTGAAAATCTGTATTCTATTAAATACTGTGTTACATATGCTTGGATTATGTTATGTGTGCGTGCACACCCCCCCGCCCCCTGCACTCTTACCTACAGACACCAATTGGCACAAACAAACCCCTGCATGAACACCCTATACTTCCCCACCTGCACACACATCTTTACACCTCCCTATGACACCCCACACCTATACACACACACATATTTCCTACATACTGCACTACACACCCCTAGTCAGACACAGAAACACAGACCTCTGCCCACACCCCCCCTACACACTCCACACACACGCACCTACACATACTCGTATGCACACGTGCACAACTGTACATAAACCCCATCACACTCTCGTACAAACCCACATACACTTTCACACATATGCAGCTATACACACATGCACCTATACATCCCTCCACACACACATGCACCTGCACACAGTTACAGACATGTACACCCCTGTACCCATGTGCCCCTATACCCACACATACCTGCACACGTCTGCAAAGACCCACTCACTCATCTATACCCCCGTGCACATACACTCCTACACACAAACCCACCCTACATGCACACCTACATCCACTCAGAAGCACCCCCGCAAGACACATGTGCACACCCCACCATACATGCGTGTGCCTGTGCACGCACACACACACACGCACAGAGACATCTACCAGCTCTGTAAGTTAGGCCTGGATTTAGATTGAAGCATAGGCTTTACATTTCATGTGCAATTGAGAATGGTGTGTTACACTACAACTACGTCTGTATAACCCCACTGCCTTTAATGTTTGATCCAGCTTTTACTTACTACCAGCTAGTCAATAAATATTTGGTGGCATTAAGGAACAAAATCCATCTTCCGGCTTGGCTTTCGGGGATGGCTTGAGCTCAGAACAAGAGTTTTTATGTTCTTCACCAGTGTGAGGGGACAAGCACAACCTCACGTGGTGCCATACAGAAACACCCCAGGCAGCCCTGATGGCCGTGGGCAGTGGAAGTCTTCCAGCTGCTTTCCCCCACCACCCGTGTCAGCGATGCCGTGCTGGCCTGTGTGACTTTTATACTGGTCACTGTGCTGTGTTGTTTCATAGGCATGTCTTTGATCACCCTAAGAACTAAACCATTCAATTAAAATGTCCCCTGAGCTGTGGGGAAAATCACAAGCGCTTTTCTGTTAAGGTTTAGAATAGAGCCATACTTAAATCCTTGCTGATGACAGACTGTAATCAAGAGTGTTCATCACCATATAGAAAGATTCATAAAACAGTTTTACAATTTACACTGAAAAAAAAAAAAGAACAGAGTATGGTGAAATTAGCTGGGTCAGCCAAGGGATTCCACTGTAAAATTTTAACAGTTACAATTAAATAACTTCATTTTTCTTGTGTTACAGAAAAATGTATTTTACTTTTCCAGAGGACTGTGCAATTCAAAAGTTAAATGTTTATATCTTGAATGCGAGTCCAAAAATGTTTCCTGCTCCTTCACAGGTGCAAATGAAGAGTGGAGAGCGGAGAGCAGTGAGTCTTACCTTTTCTGGCTTTCTTTGCAAGCTAAGCAGAAGAGTAAGTCCCTGTATCCTGAGATCCTGAATGCTGTTGCTTCGTTCCCCCAGTTCTGTGTAGTGCAGCAATCTATTTCAGATGAGAAAGAGGAATTAGAATGTTTCTTCAGTTCTTTGTGGTGACTTACAGATAATTGCCTCTCAAAGGAGAGAAGCCCATAGCTCACTATAGGCTGTGCATCAAGCGTGCCACAATATGTAGTGTCTCCTGTTCATACAGTACAAGTCTGCACCATTGCTGAACCTGTGCAAAACCTGGGAGTCACAGACTTATAACAAGACGACGACAGAAATGAGGTAGCAGCTTCCAGCTTAGTTTTAGGTATTGTGTTTGCCTACTTTAGTTAGTGAGAAGAGGTGGAATGAAGAGGCACTTTAAAAATATCCAAGGTGTGCTCACGTAATGAGCATCCATGGGAGGAGGATGAAGGGGATTTTCTATTAAGAATTCTACATTTTTCTTCAAGAAAAAAGCTGTTGTTTTAAAAAAATAGATTTAATTCAAAACACAACCCTTCTGAATACTTTCTGCTCTGTTATGGGTGGCTTGAACACTTTTGCCAGAGACACAACTACTTTGTTCTGGATTGCTTGTGTTTTTAATTTTCACTGGTACAGATGGAAGTTATCAATATACAGTTAAATTTAGCAGCTATTGTTATGGTATGCATAAACAACCATTTTGTGTGCATTCTTTCTCTTTTGCTGTTGGTTTTCTCTTACTACTAGGTTCTGAACACCTTTATGATACAAGGATGTAAACATGAATGTAACTAACAGTAGAAAAAATTATTGGAAGGATTTAGGTCCCAATCCTGCAAACAATTGCTTTTATTTAGCTTTGCATTGTGAACAGATATTGCAGGAGAATGGCCTCATTATGGAGGATGCACTGGAAGTTATAATAAGCTATTTATAGTAAGTCAAGTTTTAAAAATTGTTCTCACCTCAGTTCCTGTCATGTCACCACAATAAAAAGTCTTATGAGTATGGTTTTTTTCTGAAACTATAGTGTGACTGAAATTTTTGTCTGAGTCCCGTGCTTTTCTTTTGAAAAATAATTTTCTTGGTCCCAGATTATGACATCTTTGATGTTTTTGGAAAGAAACAAAAAAATAATAAGTGAGATTAGGAAAGAGAAGTTGTATTCTTTCCATTCTAGTTTGTTTGAAGCTAAGAATGTAGATTTACAGGGACTTCTTGCTAAATTTTTGGGTTTGTTTTTTGGAGACATGATTATATATGGAATATCTGTCTCAGGGACCAGGAAATATAGGAGAACAGACACTGGGGGAAAGTTAAGTAATTAAAATGAAAAAAAAAAAAAAAAAAATCGTATTTCTGTCTTACATTCTTCCTGTGAGATTGTGTATCTTGAAATAGTTAAAATTCTGTTTAAAGACATATAAATTCACTGTTGTTCAAATGATTTAACATTGTTATGAACTAGTCTTGCACTGGTTCGCATTTTAAATTTCTGAAATGATATCCAATACAAACATCAGTCCCATGCAGAGTTTTACGTTTCCTTTTCTAGGCATCAGCATGCAAAGAGTTAGCATTACCGCAAAACTCTGCAGAAAGAATTCAGCTACTGTAGTACAAACAATACTCTTGTGTAGGAAGATAAAGTGCAGAGGGCTCGGTGGGATGTGAATCCTGGTCTGTTCTTGTTCTGTGCTCTCTTACATGAAGACGTTGCTCATTTGTTATGTTACCCAGGAGTTAAGAAATCTGGTTCTGTAAGAAAAGCAAAGGTCATCTTTTCCTTCAATGCTGCTTTATGGTGTGTCTTCAGAAGCTTCATTTGTGATTCTGTCTGCTATGAACTTGTCTTGGACATCTCCCAGTGTCACAGCTTAACAGTGACTCTCTACGACTGGAGAGATTATTGGGGAAGATCTGTATCCTGAAGAGATCTTCAGGTTGTGTGAGTTTGGCATAAAGCCTTGCTGAAGTCAATAGGCACGCATCAAAACACTATAACTGGAAAACATGGATGCATCTCTGTTTCTTATGCTTCCCAAATAAGTTCACTGATGGAAATGCACTTCACCCTACAAAAGAGCCAACTGGCATCGTCCATGTATTATATGCCCAAAAGGTGCCCAGCATCTTTGTATCTAACCATAGTCCCACAGGTGAAGTTACTGTGAATCATGTCAAATGGTGTGTATGGTCCTTCCTTCATATTTCTTTGCTGTCTCCTTCTTCCTCACTGTTTTCACTTGACTTTTCTTGCTTATGGTAAGATGCCATTATAAGGGAAGGGTTTATCAAAGAGATGGCTCTTGTATTTAGATCTGAATACGTTATAACTGCATGATCTCCTGTGACGTGGAGTTTTAGAAGTAATATTTAATATCTGATAAATGGGCTTATGATTTTTCTTTGCATTAAACTCTCACTCAGCTATTCATAGCAGTGTAAGTCAGAACTTTAAATTCATCCTGAAATGAATAAGCAGCAAATGAAGCTCGAGGAACACTGGTGTTCATAACCATCTTTGCTGGTTTGTGAATGTGGCTCATGAGTTTCAGATCCGTGGTGGAACTGGCATTTATCCTCAGATAAGCAGAATTAAATAATCCATTCTAGGAATGAAAAATACATTGATTTCAGGGACGATTTCTTCATTTCAGAAGAAAGGTTATTTTTTATTTTCTAGCAGAAAAGGAATAGAAAATGTATCTTTGTCCTTTGTGAAGTCTGTGTGTGTGGTATAGCAAGACTTAACAAGAGCTTAGTCATAGAATCATTTAGGTTGGAAAAGACCTTTAAGATCGAGTCCCACCATAAACCTAACACTACCAAGTCTACCACTAAACCATGTCCCTAAGCGCCACATCTACCCATCTTTTCAATGCCTCCAGGGATGGTGACTCAACCACTTCCCTGGGCAGCCTGTTCCAATGCTTGACAACCCATTCGGGGTTGCCAGTCTAAACCTCCCCTGGCGCAACTTGAGGCCATTTCCTCTCGTCCTTTCGCCAGTTACTTGGGAGAAGAGACCAACACCCACCTCGCTACAACCTCCTTTCAGGTAGTTGTAGAGCACGATGAGGTCTCCCCTCAGCCTCCTTTTCTCCAGGCTAAACAACCCCAGTCCCCTCAGCCGCTCCTCACATGACTTGTTCTCTAGACACTTCACCAGCTTCATTGCTCTTCTTTGGACATGTTCCAGTACCTCTAAAATGCACAGGCAATACCTTAGCAAATTTATTGGATGTTTTCTTCTTCCAAGCAGTTTTTTCTGCTTTCCTTCCTGGGCTTTAAGTAGCTGCTCTTAGGCAATGTTTATGGCCTCTGTAACATAGACTGTTTGTTTATAGCAGATACTGTGTTGGTGGCTGAAATACAGACCTGAGCATCATCAGGATATTGCTCGCACCGAGCACAAATTCTTACTTTGGGAATATTTCTATACCTGTTAACCAGAGAAGTAATAATCTGCTTTCATAGAATGATACACCTGAGAAGGCTGAGCATCCTTCAACTGAGAGGAATATCTGAATGTGATGACTCCCATGTGCTATATAGGCATTAATACAGTATATATATGCTGTTACAGGAATTCATTTTCTTACAGAAATTATTGTTCCATCCACTTTTGAGAAGTCTTCTAGCTGTATAGGCAGCAAAATCCTTATATGGTTGCTAGCTGCAGAAATCAGGGCTGTATAGATGGACATGCGGTGCTTGACTGCAACAACCAGCAGGCTCTAACGATATATTGGTAAGAAGTTGAGATTAAAAATGTATGATGTCTATAACCACAGGTTTTTGTACTGACTCTGACTTACTGGAGTTGCCTGTGACTCAAGTGTCAGTAGATCTGGAGCAATAATGTCCACTTTTTCAACAACTAACCTAGTCACGTTAATGTTAATAGCTTTTAAAAAAAATTAAACTGAAAATCCTCACGTCTCCCAAGGCTCTGTTTAAATACTCTTGAAACTTTCACTTATTTTTCTGGTTAAGAAATGTACATGTTTTCTAAATATTTTTATTTGCTAGTATTGTTAGTATGGTCATCAGATCACCTCTGTTTCCAGAACAGAGCTTCTGACATCTCTTATGGCTAACCTGCTGCCCTTTTCAACTCTCTAAAATAAGGCTTCATTTTTCCTGCTTAAATCCTTGTAATTTCTCTTCACAGCCCTCTTTGTCTTCCGCATTCTCTTCCCCCGGCTCTTTAGTTTTGGCTTTAAATCTTTCCTGGTCCTCCTCTGCATCACATACCAGAGATATTGCTACATTCTCTCTTTATAAGATGTTGAATTTTAAGATTATATAGTTTCCACCTTTTCCTGAGTCCATTATGTGGCTTTTAAAAAAAAAATAGATTGAATATTCTGTTTACCTTAAAAGCCCTTCATACACCAGAGATGTTATTTCTTCTGCCTTTATCTTCATGTCTCCAAAATGTCAGTATTACATTACTGCTCTGCTGTTTTTCTTTCCCCCACAAGTATGCTTTTTGCTATATTTTTGTCCCTGTGCTTGAGAGAGTCTCATTTCATTTTGCCTACTTATTCTGTATGTAAAGCCCTCTAGAAAAATACAGCTGATGTATTAACTCCTCTGACAGTTGTGCTTCCTTTAGGTCTCTAAATCTTCCTTTCTCTGAAGATATTTGTGTAGTCTGTCTATTGTCTGGTATTAAATCCTGAGCTCCTTTAGGTTAGG
This sequence comes from Pygoscelis adeliae, assembly GCF_000699105.1. Lineage (NCBI taxonomy): Eukaryota > Metazoa > Chordata > Aves > Sphenisciformes > Spheniscidae > Pygoscelis > Pygoscelis adeliae. The sequence continues at coordinate 204,858 of NW_008824938.1, read as the reverse complement.
ACTGTAATATTTCTTCATTCTACAAGTAGTCTTTTTACCCAAAGTTAATTTTTCCCTGTTCTTCATTTGCAATAAAAAGCTTTATGTTGCAAACAATTAAAAAATTCTAGTGACAACTGGGACAAGATACTGGCAGAAATGTGTCCAAGAAGAGCTTGATTTAAAAAAGTCCTTCTCCTAAGCCTATATGAGGGTGGCTTCCCAGGGGTAGTCTGCATTACCAAGTTGAGTAATGCAGAAGGACTTGGAAGTAAACTGTTAAAGCTAAATGAAGGTCTCCAAGTATCAATTTAAGAAGGCTGGTGTTTGTTTGAGTTGCGTGTTAGACATTAATCTCCCAAATGTCTGTTATGTTCTTCATGTTAATACTTCAAGAATCTAGGTTTTTTTCTGGTGCTATGTCATTGTAAACACAGTTGTTATAAACCAGGTCAATTCTATAACTTGATACAGATTTGGCATAATGGTATTCTGGTCCTTTTTGGTTTAATACAACTGTGGACTACTTCTAATAGTGTTCTCAGTTCCGGATAAATTGTTAATGAGGCATGGTTTCACATGTCTTTCTGCAGCTGTATTAAATTGTAGGAAAAGTTTCTTTCCAGGGATAGACTTGCACAACTGCTTCATCTGTGAGTAGTCAAAAGTGTGACCTGAAGAGCTGTGGGGATGGAAACCCGCTCTGTTCTGCTTTCCCCGCTGAAGCTATTGGAAACTGTTGAAAGGTCTGTAATTATGCTTGGCTTCTTTGCTGAGGCTGTGAAGGTAAGCCTTGCTACCACGGAATTATTCTAACAACTGAGCCTTGTATATAAAAGGCTCAGTGATATTTTTTTTTTTTCCTGATAGCCTAGTAATAGGCACATTTCAATTTAGATGTTCACATCTTGCTTTTCTTTGTAGAGTTCATTTAAGCTGTTTTCCCCTCCTCTGTCCTTCTTGCTTAGACGTATCCATCTAAATTTTCCATAGCTGCATTGCTGATGGCTATTTCTTTCATTCATCTCTGTTCTTGCAACTGTTCTGTCATTTCCTCCTGAAATGATTCTGCTCTGAAAGGTCTCTAATGAAAATATGTCCAGACTGTTATGGTGTTAACTCCTGTAACCTAGTGTTAAAGATGTGCTTTGCAGGGGTGGGGGTAGTAGGCTGAACACACATATGATATAGGCTGTAAGTAGGAGGGGGCAGCAGTGGTGCAGGACCACTCCTGGGGGACCCATGAGTGGACCACACTGGAGCGGGATACCCCCAAAAGTCCCCAGCCCACGGGCAACCGAGACCAAGCCAGGAACACCCCTGAGGGACTGCAGCCCACAGGTGGCCCATGCTGGGGCAGAGGCACCAAAGAACAGAAGGATAGAAACCACCATGTGAAGCTGCAACAAACTATTAAGCGTATGGCAGCAGAAATCCTAAGCACAGGGTAGCAAGCAAGATCCGTTATGTGTATCCCTTCAACCTCCTATATTGCCTGTCACTTCACCAGGATTGAGTTTAATCTGTGGTGAAAATTAGGTAAATTGAGACTGGGGAAGGAAGAGGATATTTGCTTAATAGTTTATGTTCTTTTTCTCAATGCTCAAATCAGTTATCAGAGGTTTGTGTTTCATGGCAATAAATTAACTGAAGTAAAAGTCTCCGACTCCAGACAGCTTTGCCTGCAACAGGATTTTATTCTGAAAAAAACCCAACATTTTTTCTCCAAGTGAAGAAGTCAATATACAGATAGAACAATAAATGGAGTGTGACTGTCTAGCACAATTCACTTCATATTCTAGGCTGTTTGATGATTATGGAAAGTTTCAGGCAGTGAAGAGTAATTGTTTAACACTCTGACCTATGCTAGATTTTTTTCATAATTCCTCAAGCCTGAGAAATTCCCATGAATGCATTTACAGTATGTAGCTTAATATTGAGGCGCTTTGTTTTTGGGTGCAGGATAAGGGGATAGTTTAATTTTAGTTTTCACTCTCTGTGTTAGAGATACAGGGATTACTGGCAGCATGTTCCACCACAAGTCTCCCTGGCGAGAGCGCTGCGTGGTGTCCTGCAGCAAAACCTCTTAAGTAGTTTGAATGTCTCTCTCTTTTGGGAGGAACCAATTTCCTTCTCTTCATTAACGGGTGGTGCTGTTGTACGTTGCAAGACGTTTACCAGTTGCAGTGCTGCTTTTGCATTGCTTTGATCAGGAAGGATCTTCACTAAGGTACAAGGATTTTTGTTACAAGAAATCTCTCACGATACAGCGACTTTGACAGGAGAGTATTTGATAGTGTTAACACGCTATAGGAAGTTAAATAAATCATACCTGCTTGTGGTTTCATTATTGTAGACCTGATTTTGATTTGAAGGGAAATGTAGTGAATAAGTATAAGGGGAAGAAACCAGAAGCTTAGTAAACTATGTAATATGTTACAGTACCTTCCTTGTTTGTCTGCTCATCCTCACAAACCAGTATGAGAGATATGGTAAAATCTAGGACCAAATCTTAATCCTAGCACCATTATCTGAAGCCTAAACTTAGCCTTTGAATCCTTTTTTAGCCCAACCATAAACAGAGAAGTTGTTGCCAGCAGACATAAGGCAGAGCAACATTCTTGGGTTGAACTGGAAAAGCAATCATTTCCTGGCAGAGAACACACTTGGTCAAGTTATAAAGTGGTTTCACTTGAACAGAGCCCATGCTATCAACTTTTATTAGGGTACTGTTTATCTTGGGCCTTGTGGGAGTAAAGAGAAATGGAAATTTTAGGTAAACCCTTGTGCTGCATCTAAAGGTTTGTGCCTTTATGAAGTATGGGACTGGGGAGAAATGTTTTATTTAATTTTGAAATCACTTTCTTTTCAATTCAGAAATTGCCTCTTGTCAAAACAATGTGTTAAAAAAGTAGAAAAAAAGAAGAGTAATTCCATTTCAGAAGCCCACTGCTGCTTTGGTAGATGGGCTTAAGAATTACGTGATGCATGTATCTGAAAGGTAAGCTGCACACTTCTAGAAAGAAAAAGGGGCTGTATACAGCTTTTATTATAACATTGAAAGCTATGACCTGTGTGCTCTAGAGCAGTGGTTTTATGTTGCTGTGGCCTAGCTGAGAAAAAAAGTGGTGTTTGAGATTCACAGGGTCTAGCTCTTCATCTTTTGCCTCTTCACCCCCATGCCCAAAAGTTATCACACCCAGCCAAGGATTTTCATCTTTAGGTGTGTCTTCACTGCAGCTAGATCTGCACCAGGAGTGCTGGGATCAGCTGATAAACTCAGCTGGACTGAGCTGTGATGTTTCAGAGCAGTGTTTGGATGTCTCCAGAAAACACTCCCCAGAGCTCCAGTGCTATAAGCACTGAGCAGAGCCACCCAAGCTGGTCTTGCACTGAATTAGCTCATATTCAGGACATGCTTAGATTTGATGTTGCAGTTAAACTGACGTAACGTTCCTGCTGCTAAAAGGGGCAATCACATTCCCCTCTGTCCTCAGCTGTTTTCCTCTGGTGCTGTTTTTGGACTAGCTTTTTTTCCAGAGTCTCATGTGAAACTTAGTCAAACCAGAACCCTGTGGCTGGGGTGACATGCCTGTCACCTTCTTGGTCAGGCAAGACCCATCTGGGGTATATCCTGCTTGGGTCAGTCCACATCTGCAGGATGAAGTGCGAAGCACATTGCTGGCTTCTTATTTCCTCCTCATTCTGACGTTAATCACTGTGGCTCTTGGTGGTCATATTCTGTACTGTCTCAGGGACTCCTTTTTCACAGCCAATAAGTTGTAACAGGGATCAGCTGGAAGGTGAAAGAGTGGAAGTCCAAATTCTTTATGAGCTGTTGAACCCAAGGGGAAAAAAGCAGGTTTCCTAGGACTATAAGGAACCTCCTGCATCACCGAGCAGTTTTCTGCTGTTGAAGGCACTGTGCCATATAGCCCCTTTCTTAAACTTATCGAAGTCTGTATGAAAAACAGCTAATGTTTTCTTGCCTCTGCTACTCCCATTGGAAAGGCTGTTCCAGGACTTGATTGCTTTAACAGGTAGGAATCCTCAGTTTTGAGCATAAGTTTATTCACTGCTCGTTTATATCTATTTATTTTTGTGCAAGCAGTTATTTTTCATCTTGGGCTTACTTTCCTTGAACTTTCCATGGAGAGCAGACATGAATTCTCTTTTGATTCCATTTTGCTATGGGAAACAAGCAAATCTTGTTTCCATGTATTCTGTAAGTACTGTCTCTCAATTTCTTTTTCTGCATCTATTCTATTTTTTGTTTCATTCTTTAATGTATGTGATATTAATTCAAGGTTCTATATAAGATATATAACAGCGCTAGTTGTTCTGCAGTGTTGCAATGTCTCACCTGATATATTTAAGGATTTCATTTTCCTGTTTCACATCTGTGTTCTGCTAGTGCATTCAGACCCATCTTCACCTCAATTAAATGATGAGCTCCCAGTATACTATGGAATTTTATGTTAGTTCCTAACTCCATGATCTCATTGTATTGATATTGATTCATTCAATTTTTCTGATCCAGACCCCATGGTCGTCATTCTTAGGCATTTTACGGTGCCATCACTGTGCATTGTGATTAAGTGATTTCAGCATCAAACTTCTGATATTTGTTCCAGCATTATCAGTAAAAATATTAAGCAACATTGGTCCAAGCACCAGTCTGTGTGGGACCTCCCTAATGATCTCCTGCCAGTCAAACTCACTTTGTCACTTCCTACGGTCTCTTTTTCGGCTTGCTCTTGTAGTACCTCATCATTCATCTGACACTGTGTATAAACTTCCATATATCAAATGCTTTACTTAAGCTAAGCTAGAAGACATTGTCTATAAAATCAGTGCTGTTATTAGAGAAGGATATTGGGTAAAACTGGTAGAATTATTATAGATCCTATGTTATAATTTGTTTTGTTTGCAGTTTATCTGCATATTCATTATTCTTTCCTTAAAAATCTGTTCTGAGTCTTGCCCATTAATGAAATCCTAGCCTGGAAATGCCTGGATCACATTTTTGTTGCTTCTGATTGTTTACATGCTAAATCCTAGCTGTATAAGGCACAGTCCTATCAATTACTTCTTTTGCACACCTCATTGCTTTTCTCATTCATATTAGCTTTCCATCCTCTGCTTACTGACTGTCATTTACTTATTGCTGTACTCTTATCTGCCTGATTTACCTTCTCTTGTGTATTAGGTATAGAAATTACAGATGTATCTCAACCTTTTCCCCATTGCTCAGTGTAAGACTTCTCTTGTCAGTCATGCCAGCCTTACTCAGTGAAGACTGTTTCCCCAGACTTTAAAGTGGAGCTGTGCCTCTTGTTCTGCTTATCTTTCCATTGCACTTAGCTTTTCATGGCTGGCTTCCTGTAAACACAAAGGTAAATCCAAATCATAGAAAAAATGCAACTTCCCTTCCTATACTATCTAAGTCTATATAGCAAGGGTAATTGCAAGGCCTCTCTGTCATTCCTCCCATTCAGAAAAGGAAGGAGAGCAGTGATGATTGCCAAAATAAATTTGATCATAGTAAGGGTTTTGTTGCTCTGTGGCACTGCCTTTGTTTTGTCTTTTGAGATAGCCTTTGATGACTCAGTCTGCTGTTTCTTGAACTGCTGTTTTCCTATCCCCCGTCCTTTAGAGAAAGGAAAGAAGTTGCCTGGAGTGTAGGTAACCCTGCCAATACTGCAAAGTGAATTTTCACTTACTGTGTTAAGGCAAATGTTATCCTAGAGGAGGCAGAAGTGTGATGCACAGGTAAGGAGCCACACACAATGAGAGCTTTAAGGTTTTCTTGAGAGCATTGTCAAAACAAGGAGCAAGGAGCACAAAAGAAAATGGTGAAGCTACCTCTGCAGGACCAGCAATGAAGCTTTTGCAGTCCAAAATTGTCAGCAGTACGATATACTAGCTCTTACTGGATGATTCACCTGCATAGTGTTTGCCTTCCATATAATACAGAAAAGGTTTTGCAACAAGCACAGGCATATTTTTATGACATAGTCTACTTTGTACTGAATAATCACAAAGCTCTTTCCATAATATTCTTTCATCTTTGGGTGGGTGAGAATGTATTTCATGCCTTTATTACCTGGAGGATAAGCTATTGCTATGTGCTGTGCTTGGATCAAAACTGAAGATTGTTTCAGTTGCGCAAAATGCAGGTCTTTAGTTCATGGACTTTTCATCAATCTTTCGTATGTATTTCATCAAGTTGATAATCTATTTTTTCTACAGGTTGCCAGTTCATATAGCATCATTTATCTTTGAACGTTTATTGTATCTCTGCTTTGGATATCTGTGGATTGGATGTCTGACCAAAGCAAGGCTTTTGGTCCCGCTACAAGATTTAAAATCAATATTTGTTTCAATTTACTTTAATTGCCTACTTTGGAATTGCTTGAAAGTCTTTTCCTGAGTAGAATATATTTTCAAAGATCCTGTTAAGGAAGTTAGGTCTTCTCATGAGAGTATGTAATAAAGTTTCCTGAATTACAGTGGAAGTTTGGTACTGTTCTCATCTGCAGAAAGTGAAATGAAGTGTCACAGCAATGGAATTAATATAAATACTTATGGCAACAAAAATAAAAATCAGTCACTACCTTCTGAGGATCTGAAGTGGAGAGAGGAAATTGTCACTGTCTAAGTGAAAGAATGCTCACCAATAAAATTCTCTTACCAATAAAATTGCTAACTTGCATATTATGGAGTAAAAAATATTCAGCTTTCTACGTAAAGATGATACTTAATATTTTGGTTCTGTTTTCTGGGGAGAAGTGTGAAGGACAGTCTGTGTTCAATTACCATGTGAATTAGGATGGTTAAGTAGCCTTTGAGCATTGACCTTCATTTGGAAGGCTGTGGACAAAGGGCCACAGACGGTGAGAAGGAATTTGCATTAAGGCACTCATAGCCGAGAGTCTATGAGAATCCAGAACAATGTATTGCAAAGAGTGATAGCAAAGCAGAAAGAGACCAAAAAAGGGCGTCATAAAGGGAGAATATAGTGGCTAGAGAGCTGTGAAAAGGAAGAGAGAAGTCCAGCATATGGAACGAGAAGCTGGGGTAGGCAGTGTGAACGGGGTCGCTGTCTTCCCATCGGACAAGGGCATGAGGTAGATAGGGTAATGGCAACCGGTCATGTCCCAAAGGAGAACATATGTAAGTGACATTTCCTTCTGACAGTAAATTTGCATTTTGTGTTTCTTCAGGTTACATTTTTAACCTTACAGTGATGAGAGAAAAGTGAAGAGTTGTAGGTTCTCAGGCCTTTCTCAGCCCAAAAAATAATAATTCTTATTAACAAAAATTTAATAAAAGCAGTGGTGTCTTGTCACTGGAAAAGATAATCTCTGTCAGAGGTTTGCTGTATCCAGCACAATCCATAGACAACTGGATCCCAATTAACATAAATATATAACTATTTTAATGAATCCATGGGAAGTATTTTCTTTTTTTTTCTCAAGGTTTTTGTTTTATTTTGACGATCGTAGCTATTAAAAGATGAGATTTTAAATGAAGAACCTCTTTTCTAAGCCATCGTATCAGTGATCCTGCTTGCATGAGCATAGCTGAAGTGATAGAAAAATGCTCTGTGGAGAGGATGGGTAGAAATCCTTACGCTAATTTCACCGGTGGTGAAAATATACTGCCTTGTTCTACTTTTAAAGATATACATTGCTTTATTTGGAATACAGAATAAAAATAGACCCTCTCACCTGATTTCTCCTCTATCTCACACCAATGAGTGTTTTCTTTGCACTTCATCACAACGCAGGGCGCTCTGGGCAGGCGATGAAGTGCAGTTCCAGGCACTCTCTGGCAAGATGTTCTTCATGGGAAGACCGTGTATTTTCATGGCCATACCCTTTTCTGGCAGTGCTATTCTGCACTGCAGCCATTGCTTTCTGCTGCTTATTCCAACCTCCAGAGATCCTGTCAATCTGCTGGTACAAGAGGGTGTGCAGCTGTGTAGTGAACTGGATTGGAAAACTGATTTGCGTTAAAAATAACCTTTTCTTTCTCTCTTTTGCTGGGTTATTTTTAGCCTGGTTAGTTGCTTGATCCAAATCACGGCATGTCTGGGTAAACAGATACACTGCTACCATAGACATACTGAGAAAAAGGGGTCAGGAAAGGGGATGTAAAGACTGTGAGCCACACTGTAAAGTGTGGCTTCTGAAGAAAAGGTCTCTGAATGTGCTTGGGAAGGGCTGGGCTGGCAAGCAGGCTGCCTAGAAACAGTTTTGTGTGAAACATGATCTTTCCTGTGAGGTAGGAAAATACTTTGCTAGCTTGCTGTGGATGTGAATTTGCCATTAATAGATATTAATGAATTGAAAGGAGCTTGGAGAAAAGCAACAAAAATAACCAGACCCTGTGTATCTCTGTACAAATGCATGAAAAGGATTGGCTAGATGTGAGCTTTTTGAGGAAGTGATGATAGCATAGGAAGGCACAAGCACAGAAATACTTACATGGTGTAAGTACCACTGATAGTAAGGGGTATGGTAAAATACTGAAGAACAACATTAAACTTAAGCAAGCTTTTTTTTTTTTTTTTTTTTACTGTCAATGTAATACATTGTACCAGCCTGTCACTGTCAGGAATAGTTTCTCAAGGAAGGTTCCATTTCTTGGAAATCATAAAACTGAGCTGGATAAATACTAGAAAACATACTATCTACATGCAGTAATTCTCCATTGGCAGAGAGATGAATGACTGAGTTGTTATATACTTACATCTCTTAGCGACTGTGAATTGTAGGTGACAAATGCTGTTGAAGACCACAACTGAATTTTGGATGGGAAATTAAAAATAAATGCAGAGTATGCTGTGCAATCATATGATTGGCCATGCCTACTACTTTTTATCTGCTTGCTTGTTCCTTCATACTGCAAGCATTTCTTCACTGCAGTCAACTGTGAATGAGATACTGTGCTGGATTCCAGTGAGGCTTGAGGCTTGTAAAGTCTGGAAAGCAACTGACATTGGAGGCCAGTGTGTTATAACAAAGTTAAGCTACACTATCTGCTTATAAAGGGAACCTCCTTGTGTAAACAGAGATGCTGGTGATCGGAAAATTTTGAGACAAGAATTTTCAGCTAGTTTCCTGGACAATGGTGAAATGATTTGTAGCCTTTCTGTTGTTGTAATAGAGTGGACACAGGAAATTATAATCCTGTACTGAACCAGCAATATAGATTTTCACCCCTCTGTAGAGTATAGATATTTATCAGTCATGGTACTCTAGGACTGTAAATAACAGGTAGACTTTGACTGATCTTTTCAAGCAGCGTGCATGAGGATCTCTTTTTGGTTCTCTTTTGTTTTCCTTCATTATGTAATCAAAGCATTTATTTTGTTTTTAATTTGCAACAGAAAATACTGTTAAAAAGTACAATTTCATTTAATGTCCTTATGTTTCTATTCAGGTCTGTTCCTCTCATGTATTTAATAGTCCAGATATCGGTGATGAACTTGAAGGGCAAATCTGAATGAAATTTCACCTATAATTTGAGCTCATGCCCAGTTCCTGGTTCTGATTGTGCCTGGCTTTAATTATGCTGAATTCCTAGAAGCTGCTATCAGACTGTTTCATTCCCAAATGGTAAAAGTATCATGAAATCAAATTATCTTGTAAGGTTGCATCTGTATTTGACTCAGTACTGGAAAAATTACATTGCATTTGGTTTTTGGATCAAACTTCCTTCCAGGCACTGAAGAGGACTAGATGTTAGGCTTGCTTTTGAACCCATCTGTATTAAATATATAATGTGGAGATATGGTTTGAATGTAATTGGTTATGGTTTATGTGTAGCTATGGAATTTGAGAATCATCAAATAATTTTCCCTTTAAACAGACTTTTTAAAGTACCAACATGGTATGCTGCCTTCCTTGAAGGCTGCATAATTTTAGATTCCTCACTTTCATCCAGCCTTTTTCTCATCCTTCTTGTGTGTTAGCTAATCCTGACATTTTCTTAATTTAAAGCCTAGTTCATAACATGAGTTGCATTTAGTCACATGAATAATCCTACTGATTGTAACTCAATGTGAAAGCCCTTTGCAGAGTCAACTCTTTTGCCTGTATTCTCTCCTGATCATCATCTTTAAAATGCATATGTATCATTGGTGCTGTACAAGAACAATCCATTTTATTCTCTTTATGATTACATGTTGCTGGTCTAGCTTGTGTGTAGAAGGGTGAAAGGTGAAATGACTTGTCCTGACTTTGGTAGCTCCACAAGCACAGGTTTTCTTAGTTTGATTTTAAATTCTCTCCAATTTCTGTAACAAATTAAAATGGCAGGTTTTATTGTGTATTTAAATTGTTCTTGTAACAAAATCGCATGAGTTAACTGCTGCAACTATTGACTGTGCACCTGATGCTTAGTATTGACTCAGTTGCCTCTGTAATGCAGTGAACAGGCAGACCGTAACAATAGGATGACTTGAACAAGAAACAGTGGCTTATGTTAGCAGTAGAAGTTAGTTTTAGTCTTGTTCTCTTCAGATGCTCTTGGCCATCGCAGGACAGTACTATGAGGATATCAGAGTCACCTGGTCAGATTAGATTGCAGAACACATGTTTTATGCTACAACTTCAATGCTTACTTTACTTTAAGTTCATGAGCCACATAAACCATAAAGGGTAGTTTGGTTGGTAAATTAGTAATTCCATAAGACCTTACTCTCAGACTCTAGCACTTTACTCTGCACTTCGTTTATTTTTACCTTTTGTATCCAAGGATTTTAAAGTAAGCACTATAATTCTAATTTCACTGAGCAATAGAGACAGCCTACTGAAATGCAAGCATTGTTTACAAAGTTACTTAATCATGTTATATTTCTTTATTCAGTGCTAGTCCTGAATCCAGCATATTCCTTAGTGTTGTAGCAGTATATTATGAATAGTCCTTAATGCTGTATCTGGTTGAGGATATTTGCTATGTATGATTATTCCACTATTGTTCATAAAACCAGCTACTTGTAATAATGAGATATGGGCAGTTACGTTGATATGTAAGTTACCATCTGATGTAAAAGAACAAACAGAAATGTGGTGTTTTGATGTGCGTGTGGTATGTCACGCCACATGTTCCTGAAGACCGTGATGATTTACTCCAGTAAGATGTAGGTTGCACCTCTGTCATGCACAAATGAATGTATTTCTTGAGATGCAATTGATAGTGCATTAACTGGGCAAATACTTACAGATCTTGGAGGGGAATACCTAACTAACTTGATTTCTTAATTAAACAATTAGTGCAATGAAATTTCAGATCAGCAGGGGTTGAATCCTTCCCCATGTTCAGTGCACTCTAAACACTACAGCAGCTAAAACCAGATTTCAGAAATCTTCTGTGTTTTGCAAGGCTTCTGTTGCTTGTCATAGATTGCTAAAAGCTACACAATTGCATTCTGCAGCCCTCTAGATCTAAAGCACATCCAATTTTTGCAAAGGAAGGCAGAAACTCTTTCATTTAAGGTGTTTTTTGATATATGTGTACGGGAGCCTACTGTTTGGCTGTGTTGTTATTAAACATGCTAAGATTGAGTCTTAGCTGTGTAGAGAAAAAAAAAAAAACAAACCATGTCTGGAAAACAGCCTTCAATAACCTTTGCTGCCAGAATAGTTAGCCCACTAACTAATTGCAAACACATGGGAATATTTATAAAGAGCAGGGCATGAGCTTAGAAAGTGACTGATCTCCTGCTCTGGTTCAGCATATATGAATGACAGCCCTTAGTAACCCTGTTCCCCGTCAAAGCAGGTCTGCTTCATCAAACTGTGACAAAGTACAGCTGCTCTGTGGTCAGTGAGCACCCCAAAATATTTCAATGAAAACAGCTTATGCCAAGGGGAACAGGTTTTGAAAAAAGCACTTACCTTGCTAAGAATTAAAAAGGACAGTTTACTTTTCGTGTCTATCGTCTATCAGTGCACTGTTTGCATTTGGAAACTTGAGGAGAATTTGAAAATCTTCTGTATTTCTGTTATCTTTCCAGTGTTACTTGATGCTTAGCAAGAATAAGTAGTGGTTATAATACAAATGTTGGCCTCTGCACAGCAAGGCCCTGACATCATAACCTTAAAGCATGAACACACAGATCATTTTCTCTTCCCCTGTGAACCGATCTCCTCCAGAAGGGGTTTTTATTCCAGAAGGGAATAAAAAAAGACTGTCAAGTTTCTAGTTATTTTCATGTAAATAGTAGTTTATTCACTGTACAAGGGCTGGGGTTGTTTTTTTTTTTAATGTAAAGTGGTGAGTATAATAAAGATGTATAATTACAATTCCTTTGCAACATCACTGTTGAAAAGTGAATGCGACTTCCATTTTTAGTGATGCTCAATACGTTCTGAGGACTGTTCTCATTCATTTTGGGGCAAACATCACAGGTTATTACCAATGAGGTTTTTTTAACCAGGTGCCCAGAATTTAGGGTGCTGTCATGAGCAACACTCCAGCTTCATAAAGTCTTTTGGTGTCTACAGAAGTACTTCTGAAATCTCAGGAGGACTGGGGATTTTGAAACTACTCTTAATGGCATTTGGCATTTGTTCAGCTACCTCTGTCATCGCCAGAAAGTACAAAGCTATTTTCACATGCTTAACAGCAAGAAAGTTTTTGAGAGAGAGATTCAAGCTGTTGTTTTAGTGAGGGCCATTTTATTTTATCCCTGCTGAAAAATCCTGACTATTTGGGCTATTACTGAATTTCCTTACAGTTAAAAGGGAAGTAGTATGTCTCCTGTTTTGCTGAAGATGTGAGTGTATGCTTTCAGTCAGAAATATGAGTGGTCTATGAATCAGCTTGTGTTTTGCTGCTTCTTTCTCTTCTTGCTGTTATTGTTCATGACTTGTGTGATGCACATGATGCAGCGGAGGCCACATTTCCTGCAGGTCTGAGGTACTGAAAGAAAAACGGCATGCAAGATCTTGAAAAGAAGAGAATACAACTGTCTCCCTAGCTCTTACGATAGCTCCCAGAAGTTCTGGCTTTGTACTGCCAGCTCGTAAAAGCTGGATGTTAAAGTTTCCCTGTTGTGTGTATGGGTTGAGTTCTGTCATGACTTCAGGCTTGGTACTTCTACTATAGTCAAATGGCATCTGTTTGCACAGTATGCTCTGAATTACGGCTTATGTTTCAAAAGCTTTGGAAAATACATCTTTTTAATGCATGTAAATATCTGAGATTGAGAACTTAATTTATTTACTATGTCTTATCTGTGTGTTGTACTTATTTTTCTTGTAGTGTTTGAAGTAGCACTATACAGTAACTCTAGTGTCCCATATATTGCCAAGTCAGTAGTGGTTATTTTAATTTATTTTATTATTGTTGTTGTTAATTATCAATATTATTTGTTATTATAATTATTTACTATTTATTACCAGGAAGTTCCTCACTGACTTCAATGCCTTTGTTTCTGATACAAGTTTGCATTAAAAGAATGCTGGAAGTTGTTGTAGCATAACAGACCTTCAGAGCTTTTACTGGTGTGCTGGGCTACGTAGCCTTCAAAAAGACAGATTTACTCTCAATTTAGTAAGAATCTGATAGATTTTCTTCTCGGTTTATTTTGACTTTTTCTATTGGACATACAGTCCATAAACAAATCAGGCATATAGCAGAGAAAGAGAAATAAATGATCTTTACTATTTGAGCTTGTAAAAGAGACTGCATTTGTTGGAACAGAAGCTTGGAACATAACCGAATTTCTCAACGCACAGCAAACATTGGTTAAAGCAGATGGAAGCATAATTTCTAGGTAAACGAGTAAGAGAAAATAATAAACAATAATTTTCATTCCATTAATGTTTTAGAATTGAAGTGAATGAAAAAAACTAACTGAAAAAGACTGGGCATTGCATTACAACATTGCAAAAGAGAAACTCCCATTTGTCCTCCAGGGTGGATACCTTTCCTGTGTTAGAACCACAAAGTGATGCGCTGGTTTCCTCCTCTTCTCATAAGTGGTGTCTGCATCGGGAATCCTCACCTACGTGAGGATCCTCACCAATACTGAATGGGAATCATCTAATGCTACTTTAATTTTGCATGTTTTGAACATCTAAGGTTGTCTTTTTCTTCAGTGTATTTAACTGATTTAGCTGGTTTTTTCCACATTGCAGTCCGGTTGACTACTATTGATGGTTTACTAAAGGTCGTTTCTACAGTGAACACTGTCAACACACACATAAACGTGGGGCCCTACCCGGCAGGAATTTTTTATCACATCATCCATAATTTATCAGTATTCTTCTGTGGCTCTCTTTTCCCACCTGCCTTCCTTTATGGCTGTTAAAACTGGCTCATGTTTTTCAAGATTGTTTTTCTTAAAGGTAAGAGGCATGAAGTTGGAGATGAGAAAGCAGAGCAGGAAAAGTGCTACCAATGTGTAATATACATATGTAGAGTATAGAAAAATCAGAAATAGATTAGTTTGGACCTTTAGAAACAAAAACGGCTTTCACAATTTTTGTGAAATTAATTTTCCTTTTTCCTTCTAACTTCTGTAGTTCATCTAGTTCGGCAGATGTATAACTCTATTGCAATGGATGAGAAATTTCTCCCTTTCTTTATAGCAAGGCCTCTGAGATACACTGTCATTTGGGAAGTAACAACATTCTGATTTTTTAACATTTTTAACATATTTGGTTTTTTAAAAACATTTTTAACACATTCTGATTTTTTAAAATATTTTATAGGTCTTTTAGGAGTGAAAGAAATATTTTATTTGGACGGCCATGTTCCTGAATCATTTATGCTTCCATTCAGGACTTCACATAAAGGAAGAGTAGGGTATATCAAATATCTGTGTAGTCAGAAAACTGGAACGTTCTTTGGAAACATGATCAACTCTAAGTTATTCATTAAGAAAAACATTCCCAAATGCAGTTTTAGAAAGTATTTTATAAAATTTGATAATATTATTCTATACTGCTAAGCAGTATTTGAATTTCAGGGTCAACAGCTGTATTATCATTACTTGATATTATCTTTGGCAAATTAAAAAAAAACCACAAACAACAAAAAACCCCTACAGAATAAAGAAAACAGAAACATCATTCCAGAAGAAATGAGTGCTTGTTTTCCTAATTATTGAATAAAATGAATTTATTTAGATCTGAAAGTTTAAGATCTGTAACACTGTAACACTAACTTACTGTTGTTGCACACATCTGAACAGTTAAGAAGAACTCATTGTAAAGGGAGAAATTCATATACATTTTTGTTGACACTGATGGAAAAAAGTCAGACTTCAAGTATGACTGGGAAAATTATGATTTTTTTTAAAAAAGGTTTTCAAAGACTGGATTCGTTTAGTTTGGCAAAAGCTACAAAATGAATATGTATTTAAAAAAGCAAAGACTTAAGTGGTCACAGCTTTTGGCTCTTAGGGAGAAGGAAATGCCTTTAAAAATTCCATATTGCACCAAAGTTCATTCTCTACCTCCCCCCCTTTCTAGCCCCTATTTAATGTTGTGTGGAACATCTGTTTAAGAAAAGTAAGGCTAGAAACAAATTTGTTAACCCTTCAGCTGGTAGATGTCCAGGTTTATTGTAAGATGTTTTTTTTCTTGGGTGACTACTGTGTTTTAGCTACCTTTTACTACTTTTACCTTTTTCTGCCTTTCTCTCACCACCTTTATTTATTTTTTATTTTTATTTAATATGGGAACAAGAGAAATGGAGGAGAAAAGCATACGTTGCAGTTTTTCACTGCTTGAGGGAAAACAGACCATAAGCTAGTGAGAAATAGATGCATTAGATAGCTAACCTCTCCCTTACTGTCTTCATTTTGGGTGTAAAGGTCTAAAAGAACTTTTCTGCATCTTCAGGTGACATTTTGTGAAGAGGTGCCTCGTGCCTACATCACAAACATGTTCCAGATTTCAGTAATTATGTAAGGGCAGAGACACTTGACAGGGGACTGAAAAATGAGGCTGCAACTTTGTATATAGACATATTTTAAGAGCAGAGCATGCACAGTGGATAAGCATGAGGCATCCCTGCCACCTGCCAGCTGGGGATTCACAAATAAGAGGGGTGATCTTCTGGATCTGCAGTCTCTGCCTCTGTTTTCCTAAGCCCAGTGTCTTCCCATCCCTTGCACAAGTACTTCCAGTTACACCATGGTCTTTAACCACAGTTCTTTGTCCAAGAACTGGCTCTGGTATCTCTTATTTCTGATGCCTGGGACCTGCAACCTTTTGCCAGGAGTCCATACTATGTCTCCTGCTGCTGCTAAGAAGGAGGTATGCCTGAGCTGGCCATGGCCTCACCTGGTTCATCCAGAAAGATTTCTTTTTAGTCCCTGCAAATGCTGGCAACTGAATGCTGCTCTTCTCTTCACTGCAGGAACTGAGCTCCTCTTATCAAATATCCCCCATCTGAATGCAGGGGAACCTGGTGCCTCTGGGGTGCCTGGGTCACCAGCTGAGCTAAAAACTCCTCTTTCCCAGAAGACTTTTCTTAAAGCACTGTCTCTTTATTCACTTGACTCAGTTGAAGTCCTCACCTACTTGCTGCATAGTGCCCTAGGTTTTGTTTGTTTCAGGTAATTCTGCTAACGGAGTCGTGGAAGAGAACCAAAAGTCCTCCATATGAAGATACATGCTTTCCATTAAATTTTCTTTAACTCAAGGTCCCTTTTTCCAACCAAGTCCATAACTATTGTTGATGGGCAGTGCAAGTTTAATTAAATTACTGTTTCTGAGACATAACTAATGAGGTAAGGAGAAAGAGCTGGATTAATGGCATGACAAGCCTGTCTTTCCTCATGTGACTCTAGGGACCTGCCTTTGGCTTCTGAAGAACATTTCTAATGTGTGTTTGAGAGGGGTTCTCTGGAAATGTTTGCTTAGGAGCATGAGAGTTAGGTGATTTGTTTGCCTTCAGCTCACAGAGGTAGTGTAGTGCAAGATTCATAATGTTTTGGTAGGTCTTCGGAAAACAGATGAGCAAAAATGTGCTTATGTTAAAAATATAAAATAACAGAACAAACATTTAAGAATGATGTTCTTGTTTAGCTAGATTGATACTTTTTAGAATATGTTTATCTATTAAACTATGAGATCTTTTCAAAAGGTGTCTAATAAATCTTCTAAAATTGTTGAATATCAGTGAAAACACATTTTAACCACCAAGACTCTTTTCTCTGTTGGTGGAGATTTCTTGAGGTGGTAAGTGCTTAAGGTTACAAAGGTTGTAACTACCAGATATCTATGCTAAAGAGAGGGTTCAATAATTTGGACAAAGGTTTGTTCAAATTATAGAAACATAAATCAAAAGTACAGATGAGAGAGAGAGAGAGACCAGTGGCACTGCTGACTATAAAACCTCTAAGAAACTTGGTCTAGCATCAGTCTGAGCCAATAAATCCATATTACACAGCATCATTAGATCCTCCAGCCCTCATCTATGAATGCAGAAGCAGAGGCAGTGCAGAGTTCTTAAGCTGGGCTATCTAACCTCCTTCTCTCCAGTGGATCTCAGACATAGGCAGTATAAAATTCATATTTGTTTTAGAAAATTAATTATTTCACAGTAGCTTTATTACATGTAGGCGATATGAACTTAAATTGTACCCTTAGAAATAGTCTCTTATAAGAGTTTGATTGAACTACTTCCCTAAAGTTTTTGCTTTGCTTTTATAATTGTTGCCTTACACACACACACACACACACACACACAAAATTTTACAATTGTAAATAAAGGCCTTGTGGTAAGATTCCCATATACCCAATGCTCAGCAGCTGTGAAAAGAATGTTCTGTGAAAGAGAGTTTAGGGGTGTTGGCTTCTTTTGAAAATCCAGTCTTTAGCTTTTGCAGTATTTACCAAGGGTCAGGTTTTCTTCTTTGTCTCTTAAGATTATTCTTTTTTATATAGAGAAAGAGAACATATTTCTGCTTAACCAGATACTCTGAAATACATACTAAATATGTGGAACTGAGGGTATTTAAAATCAGTTCTAGTGAGGTCTTCTGAATTGCTATTGCATGTTCTGCTTGAATGACAGAAGAAGATAGATACTGTGTGTTGCACATAAGTTGCTGAATCCTGTATTTACTATTTTGTTACTTACTGATGTTTCTTTGCCATTCCTTTTCTTCCCGAGAACTGTCCCTGTTTGGTCAATACAGTTGTAATTATATTGTTGCTACTGAATAGTTACAATGCTGCAGGGTATACATGCTTAGTACTTACATGCTTGGGAAAACATTGAAAAATGAATTGTGACGGTTCACTGGCTGTTAGACCAGCGTGACATCAGGTGTGGACACTGTCCACAACTGTCAGTTTAAGCGATGTGTAGTAATGACTGTGCAAGAAAGTAACACATTTTAAAAAATATATGATTAAACACATTAATTGGTAGAATGTATCACAGACATTTTTATTTCAGCTCAAGAGTGGCCTGATCTGTTTTATCTGGGGACAGTGGAAGAATGCTTATTGCCTCAAATATAACAACCATAAGCTGGCTTTAGCTGCTATATCTGAACTTTATAGGTTCTGGGATAAAGCCAATATTGCTATTACTTCTGGTTTGTGTTTAGCAAACATTTAACTGTATTCCTGAACTGACTGTGTAGGGCTCATTTCATTTGTACCCAGCTGGAGATGACTTTGTCCTTCCCATCTGCTTTCAGATGTTGCAGGATCTATGTTCCCAGGTGCTTCTGCTCCTTGTCTCATTTTTATGGTCTAACTGAAAACCATTTCTGTTGTTCTCTGCTGGATACTGGAGAAAACGAATCTCTTTCTGGGTACCAGGAAAGAAAACTTCTGTTGTTTGTTCACTTGCACCTGCCAGTACTCCAACCAGTTGTAGCCATGTTCGGTCATACAGTTTCAGGTCAGATGTCATTTCACCTGCCACTGACTCCTCAGTGCTATGACTATTGACGTGTTCCCAGGAAAGACTGGACAACCTACTTCTTCAGCAAGCTGACCAGGTTTCCAACTCACTCTTAACACATTCCTGCCAACCTCTGAAACCCCATGGTGCAGGTAGCCACCTTGCAAGGTACTGAAGGTGAATGGGAGAGTGAGGCTCTCACATTGCCTAAAGATCTTGCTGTATGAACTCTAGTAAGCCAGAGTTTTCTGACTTAAATGTTCCATATGCTCAGCCTTCAGCCTGTGGAGGGCCAATGCATAGACCATCAGGTCCCTGTAGAGGAAGGTGAAGGGAAAGATGGTTCTGAGTGGAAAGCAAGCTCAGGGGAACAGGTGAGCAGGCAGAGTCCACAGAGAGCATCACTCAGGTCTTTCCTGTGTTCTTCCATTCCTCCACCCTATGCCGCAAGTGCAAGTTCTATCACTGACCCATCTCCTGCCATAGTGGAGGTTAATGTGTGATGTTGTGCAGTGTCTGCAAAATGCCTGATGCTGGGAGCAGTCAGAGCTGCTTTGAGTGTGTGCTTGGGCCTCGTGGTGGTGCTGGGAGGAAATAGCTTGGAAAGCTGAAATGCTGCTCAAAAAAATGAATTTTTACGGCTGTCATCCTGCATTCATCTTCAATACAGGCTCCTATGTCCTCAGTTTTCTCTTTTGCTGATCCTGTGAGCAAGCAGCTGGAGGACAGGGGTGACTGCCCACTGACAACCAGAATGCCTATTGGGCCACCCATACCTGAGGAGGTCAGGGATACAAACATCTTTCTAACTACAGTTTTATCCATTTTGTAGCATTTTTACTGCCTAAACTGGTATCAGAGCTCAGGCTACTTGAGTTGTATCAGCACAGCTAAACTGGATCAGCTTCATACCTTTCAGGTAACTCATTCTGGTTTGCAAGCAAATTAAGTTTTATAAGATAAATTGTTTGCTTTTCTCTGATAAATAGAACAGTTGTTAAAACTTAGGCATAGATGATTGTCATAAGCAATTATATATGATATATATCTATAGGTATCGCTCAACAATATATCTGTATGGTACATCTGCATTAAAAAACTTAGTGTTTGTTCTTCTGCATTACCAGGTAGCTGTCTGAATGGATTTTCTTCATTTGTATAGCAATAACTTTATCTTAAAAAGATATTGAAGGTATTCAGTGGAACTAGTGAGACTTTAAATAAACTATATAATATCACACGCTATTTGCAGCACTAAGATCAAAAGTGTGAGGAAAACCTCTTATTAAATATATGCCAATAAACAGTACAACAGAAAAATACATTTGAATTTAATTCCAAGCAATATTAGCAAGGAAATCGGTCTTGGGGAAAGCAAGCTTGATTAAATTGGCAAAGCAACGGGGAAAAAAATAGTACCTCAATACTATGGTTTTGCTCTAGGACACCTAAGTTGTATCACAACCACCATTTCCGTTCTTAAACAATTTCTATTTTGCTTAAGTGATGGAACTGCTTGGTTAAAATACAGACCTTCAGGCTGAATCAGGGATGCATCAAATTGACTGAGCCAGTGGTACGGGTTTTTAGGTAATTACGAAGCTGGCTAAGCTAGTTCTGCTTCTGTTGGTAAATGCAACTGTAGCAGTTTACTAGGTGTTCAAATGGCAGGAAAAAAAAAAGATAACATTAGTTTATGTCTTTATGTTGCACAAAATTGTTGTCAACGTGTTTATTAACGTTGTTTAATATCAATCTCTTTAAATCCGAGTGCCAGCTGTACTAGGCACCTAGCCCATACTAGGGATTTGAAGTGGTCTGACTTCATCTGTGCAACTTGACTACTGCAGAAAACACCTTCTTGTAGCCTAGACGGGCCCTTTCAACTCCCTGCTCATTTCTCTCTGACAGGAAACTGAAGATAAATTTATAGCATTAAATGACTTAATTGAAAGCAACTTGATGAAGTCTTTTCACTGTACAGTCTCAGTAATTATGGAGGTGTTGTTATATATCAAAGTGGTTATTATGCTCCCACCCTGAGACTTTAAAGCAATGGCATTTTGTGGCCTCAGATGGGGTAGGCTAGTGCCTCCCTAGTCCTTTTTACTGATATATTTTAATTTTGGGGGACTTCCCTCTATCGTCCCCCACAGAGACCATGCCTTGCTGTTTAAAGGTGAAGGGAAAATACTGATCCTATGCCATGAGAAAGGGAGGAAGTTTGTCTTAAAACAGAAATGGGCTCTTTCTAATTTTTTTAAAGTTCAGATAACGGGGAAAGGTGGTGCCAATCAGCAAATCCACTGTCAGCTCCATAACACCGTATTTTTAGAGCTTATATTTTCAGCACTTTGATTTTATCAAAAGAAGAAAATGAAATTTTGTGCTCGACAGAATTAATCTCAGCTCTGCATAAGGACTCTTTCCTGCTGCTATGAAAGAAACCTGGAATGTGTTTAGCAGAGGGACTAAGTTGTTTCCAAGGACTGTAACTGATCTCCATTTTCTTTCAGGTTCTAGGCAAAGAAGAGCAGGGTAGAAAAATTTAAAGTAACTGAAGTGCTTCTGACTAGAATTGAAATTGGAAAATGGGAAAACTGTGGCTTTCAATCTTTTTTTTTAGGGAAAGGTTGGTTGTCTTTGACAATTAATACTGTTTAAAGGTTCATAAGTATGTTACTGGCATCTCTTCTTTCTAACGGGGCAATGCACTTTAGCAGTAGAGTAGTTTAATATACATTTATTCTGTTTTCTCATTTTCACAAAATTTAAACAATGTTAGTGTAAACATTTATTACCCATGGTTGTGCTGTCTGTGCATAAAACAAGCCTTCGAAAAAAATAGTGAAATAAAATCTCTTTAACATGCGTATGGAAGAGAAAATAACTTTCCAAAAATATGTTTTTAATTTGAAACATATTGACATAGTAAATACAATTTTATCTATAGTAGTGAATTGAACTGATTGTTTCTTGTTACCGTGGGCTTCAAGGTTTTAAAACTGAATCTGAGCCTCTCACCTAATTTTTATTCATGGATTGTAAGAGGAAAATAAGGTTTCCTGGCTTTTAAAATCCCAGTTGGTTTTTCAGCTTTGAATGAAGTAGTTGAAATTTGGAATGAAGCAAATATTCACTATGCACCTGCGGAATAGTCTGTTTCTGTCAAAAGCTGGCTTAACATTTCAGCTTTTTCTAGCTCCAGTTGCTTTGTCTTTGGCTTCAACTTTTTCAGAGATTTGATTTTTCTTAAACACTTTAAATACTACTGAATATTCTTTTATCTTAAATTAATTGTGTTTACTAGATTACTACTTTGCACAGGACATAATAATTTCATATTTAAATATAAATGGGGAATTTGAACAGAAAAATGTCTTTAAATAACGCAAGATCTGAAAGCCAGCTATTTTAAAAATTCTTTCATATCTATCCACCCTGCCTAGATCCCTACGGAGATCTGAGAAGCTGGCTCTCTGAAGAAAGGAAATGTGATAGAAAGGGTTGATAGGTTTTCCCACTTCCCTAAACATTATTTTGCTCATCACTTCGAAAGCAGACATATGGGGGGTGATGTAATTTCATTCTGTTAATCTGCCATTTATACATGTTAATTGTTTTGTCCAAGAGTTAGAAAAGACGTTTTAGTTGAAATTGCTCTGTGAACAATTTCTGCCATGGCAAACTTTCACTTTAAAGCACAGAGCAGTACATACACCACATTTTTGCCCCACAAGCTTGTTTGAAACAGACATGTTTCATCAAGGAGTATGTGATCTTGGCCTTGTAGACAAATAAAGAAGTTTTGCCATATAGTGCAGGTGGTACTGTTTCCTTGCCAAACATATAGGAAGCTTACCATTGCAAGGCAGGTCTTGTTCCAAATACCATGCAGAACTCTACCTCTTACAGGTGACAAACCGACTTTAATGTTAGGCATCTTGACAGCCTGTTGGAGAGGGATGACAGGCTTCATTTTCTTTTGCAAAATAATTCCAGCTTCATGTAATCCTTCTTCCTTCCTTCACAGTATATTTTTGAAAGTATTTTTCTCCCTTGATCCGGAGCATAGAAAACTCTTTCAAGATCTACATTGCTAGGTAGGATTTTTGTATGTTTATGACTTCTATCACATAATTTTTCTTTTAAACTGTGTGCTTACATAGAGGCAAGCTGGAAAATTGAGTGTTTCTAGAAGGCTGCCTGACAATCAAGGTAATGTCATATTTTCCAGCAAGAATACCAGATCTATGTCGTGTGTGATTTAACCAGCGGTTTCTGCATGAAGAACAGTGTTCACTTTGTTTATTGGAGGATTACTGAAAATCCTATAATTCATCACTAGTCTGTCAGAAGCAAGTTTTGGCTGATTTAGTGCCTCATTCGGAATTGAAATGTACATATTTTACCTTAAATGTTGAGTGTTCTGTTTCAAGTCCTACATTCTAGCTTTGTGTGGAATACAAATAGCCTTAGTATGTATTTTTGTAAAATGACAAACCATATTAATGAAAGAAGATGCTTTGAGGCATGTTGCTATGAGGTTAAAATGTACTGCTTACTTATTATAAAGCTGTTTTTCAAAAGAAAATAACTGTTTAGACTGTATGGTTATTATAATGAATGATGAGGGTCTGTAGTACTTTTTCACACATAAACTAGTATGTGTAGCATTAGAGATCTGGACTGGTTGATTTAAGAAGAGTAAATGCCTGTATTTAATATCCTGTTTCTTACATCAGTCACAACTCTTGCATCTACTTGATACCTCAGCATGTTAAGTGGTAAGTATAGGCTGCTAAGAATCAAAGACATTTAAAATTTCTGCTTCCTTAAAATCCTTTTGGCTCTCCTTGCTCTCTGCTGGCACTTTGGTTGCGTGCTATAAGTAAGACGATGAACAATCATGGCCACCTGTACGGCTGTTTTTATCCAAAGTTATGTTTTCATTTTCCATAACAGCAGAAGCTCCATTATTCTGACTGTGGAACAACCGGGTTGTGTAGGTCTTATGAACTTCTAGATTACAGCTAAAACCCTGCTTGAAGCTGAGGCAGATACCTACACAAGCATTTTGACTAGAGCATAATTTGTTGTACATGCAGATTACATTTCCTAATGACAAAGGCTAAGAGATCAGATATAAACCACGTGCACTTTTCCCCTTCTCTGCCTTTGGTTCTGTTGCTGTTGGTCTGCTCTCAAAAAAAGTGACTGGGAAAGCTTTGGGTTGGCTTATGTTTTCTCATATGTGCTACCAGGAGGTCGAATGGCGTTACAGAATTAGATAGCAAGCTGTTCTTTTAAAAACAGTAGTTAATGAAATGACTCAGTCTGGCACTTTACAGCACTTTACAGCTGCAACAAATGAGCTGCAGCTAATAGCTTTTCCCAGATATTAATTAAGAAATTGAAAAGCTCCAGGAAGAGGATTAGCCATCCAACATTTAATTATTCTTGTATTTAAAAAGTATTTTACCCAAACATCTCTCATTCTTGCCTGTAAATTAAGCTATTAGTGTATTCTTCTAAAAATAAACTCAATGCTAGTGCTCGTGCAGGCTCAATCTTTTCAGCCTGGGATTAAAAATAAAACAATGTACCACTTCAAATTATGAATATCCTTGAGCAAAGTAGTTGTGCACTTGATGTTTTATATCTTACCCATCAAGGGCTTTCTAATTGGGACCATGAAATCATATTTCAAATGCCACGGGTTATTTTCCTCTTTAACTCTTTTTTCATAGATCTTCTAAAGACCTTTCCAAGACTTGGCTTACTTTTAACCTTCACTTCTCTGATCTGTGAGAATGAGGTTAGAGTAGTTGAGGCTACGCAGGCCAAAACTGGATGCTTAGGTGATATGGTTAAAAGAGGTTATGGTTATACTAGACAGGTGGGTAGGTGTTCTGCTGAACAGAACAGCTGGCTTCCTGTTTTTCCCCACTGGGACCTCTTTTTCCTCTACACATATACCACTAGGTCTAAGCTTTTCCCCTAGAGTCCTGCAGTCCCTCTATATCCAAGCTCCTCATTCCCTTCTGAAGACTTCTCCAGACTTCCCCAGGTCCCCTGCCTCCCCTTTGCCTTCCTGCCTTTCTTTTTATTCATCTCTCCATGGAAGTTCTCCCCTCTGTTGTTTGGTTTGCCAGAGCGAAGTTGCAGCACATGCTGCTTGGCAAGGGGCGTGGCTGATCAGCCAGATGTGGACCTTACAGCTGGCTTCCTCACTCACCAGCCCATCTCCACTCTCCAATCAGGAGACTTTCACGCTTTGAGAGCCTTGGGCTAAACACCACAGCCTGCCTCTCCATTGTGGTAGGCAGAGTTTTACCTCTGTGGCCCACACATGATGTAGGTCTGAGATATGTCTGTTTACTTAACGAAGAAACAGTGAATGATAGGAATAAACAAGATGCCTTTAAATACTCCGTATCATTTCTGGTATAGTTGGCACCTTGGTTTTACTGTCTTTGCCAGTATTAAATGTTATGACAGGGAAGCCGGAGTGACACATGTTTCTGCAATCCCATCAAACTCAAAATCCAAAGAGCTCTGAAAAAACCACTGTGTTCTGGGAACAAGAGCCATTGCTCCAGAGACAGCAAATTGGAAATCAGTATTTTGCAGTGACCAGGGCTGTTGGCGGGCTCAGTCTTCAGAACAAAAATGTACACAGTCCTACCCAGAGCTGGGGAATACGGGAGTCACCAGTGACTCCCAATGCAAAATTTCACAGTTGTGCTTTCTTCCTCTCCTTTCTGGCCCAAAGATCAGCCACACCACAGTTACCATCATTGTCTTGATCTAGTTACACAGGTCTTTCTTCAAGTCCCTGTTCCCATCTCCCCCCACCCCTTCTCCATACCAACTTTCCTTTGCTTCTGCAGAAACAGACGTATTGTCCCAGGGGCAGCTTCTGTGTAAGCGTTAGTTAAGAGTGCAGGTCTGATGTCTTGGCTCATTAAAGGAAATGGAAATCCCATCTCACCAAAGTCATAAACACTCACCTTTGTGCTGGATACGTGGTCACTACCAGTGTTTTAGCATGAAACCCTTAACTTCTTTCTTAACTGGCTTTAAAGTTTTGAAATGTGGGATCCAGAATGCTGTTTTATTAAATTTTTTAAACTAGTTTTCAAAAAATTACTTGAATTTATACATTGTTGAATAGCTCTTAAAAGGTACATGCTTAAAAGATACTAGAGGAATGGGACTGGCGAGAGAAAAAAATCCAAATTAATATTTACTGTGTGCATATTTATGCACATACAGCATACTCCTACCTATGTTAACCTTCTCCTTGAAGTATAATACAGGCTAGCTGTCATTCATACGCAGTCCAGGTTTCCAATTGCCTGCAAATAATGATCAATTCTGTTGATGCAGTCAATTTTGAAAGGAAACATGCATTCAAAATGCTGGAGATAAGAGATACAAGTGTTCCTGCTACTTCTGTGGACACTGTGAGTCTCCAAGATCAAAAGGTTCCCTATTTGAAAAAGTTCACCCATTTCTATTTTTGAAGGTCTGCAGAGCGCCAGTCTCGGTTTTAAGTTCAGTTAGGAGATTGTTTAGTATGTATGTAATAACTCTTCCATAACATGTCTCCAGAGCTGTTGTTTACACATGAGCAAAGTTACACATTTTTAAAAATGAAAGGAGACTTGAAAATGTAGCAATGTCTGTTTATAGATTTAACAACATTAAATCCTAACAGTCAAGCAACATGACTAGTAGATGTGAGAAGTAACTTAATTTACATTGTTTGCTTGCAAAAACTATTGCAAAAGATTTTGGGGAAAAATATTTTACTCTTTATGATTGTACAAATTTAAGTCAACTTACTTTGGTCGATGACTCTTGATTTTCTTCAGATACATAAAATGCATAGCCCATGTCTGCACAAATGCACAATTCCTAAAACAACCCAGTTACTGTTTAAACAGCTAGTATAAATAATGAACCACTCCATTACCAAGAATATAAATAAATGTAGACAAGTAAGGGTTCTCTAGAGCTGAAAGTTTAGGTTATGCAAAAACTTCGACAGCTGTAATTTGTAGGTCCTTGTAGACTGAGGGGTGTGAGTGATGTAAACTCTGGAAAGCCGACATTTAATGTATGTCTATTTTGTCATTTTGCCAAAAGGCAGGACTTCACTGCTATGTTTCTTTTGCTGTGTACAAATTTTGAATAGGGCAACATCTGGCAGAAAAAATTCCACAAAATGCTTTGCAGTGCTGTAAACGGAGCACAGTGCTTTACTGCATGATGAGTGATGAGTCAACATTTTAGAGAAGTCTGGTCATAAACATCTTTTCCCTGGATAAAACTAAGAAAGAAGAAGAATAAGAGAGCAAAAGATACTAATGGAAATTTATTTCTTCACATGTTAAGATTTAACATTAATTTAATACTAAAAGCTAGTTGAATAAGAAGCGTGCTTCTAATTAGATTATAATCTAAAAAGTTTGTTCTTGCTTATGCTTAGCTAGTTGAAGAGATGTAAGATCTTTGGATCTGAGCCTTTAAGTCCCCATGTCCAAGGCCATAAATGGAAGCAGCTCAGTTCTCCCCTCTACCTTAAAGTAACCACACACCTGTAACTTCAGTGAACCACAGTGGAAAATGGCTTAACCAACACCGCAGAAATTTGGACAATTTTGGTGAGAATGTAACTTTTTAAGACCTAACTTTAAGCCAGCAAATTTAAATATTTTCACTAGCGTTGGTGCAAGTCCTTTGGCTTAAATCTGTAAAGTGAAAACATGAGGAAAGTTAAGAGCTTTCCCTGGGGTGGGAGAGAAGGGTAGAGAGAGCGAGGGAGGAAAAGAGGGAAAGATGGATGGAAAGAGAGAGAGGGCAGACTGACCATGAGCACACCAAGGTGAAATGTATCCTTGGTCCAGGGAATTTTTTAAATAAACAGAGAATGGTTCATATTTTATGGCTCTTGTCCAGAATATTTGCAGAAACACTGTAGTCTGTACTGTCAGTTAGTCTGAGAGTATGACTACACAAGCAATCATAAACTACCCAGGTGCTGTGCTACGTTACTGAGTGAAGGTACAGAATTAAAGCAGGGCACTGCTCTTAGCTGCCTGCTTTGAAACACTCACAGTAAGAATCTCTGTTAGTTCACAAGTTGTTTTTTTTTAAACTACCTA
>NW_008824938.1:163520-176772 GCF_000699105.1 Pygoscelis adeliae | reverse complement strand
CAATACAACAGTGACATGTCTCACAGCAAGAAACTCTGCTGATTCTGAATAGACTGTCCACCCATGTTTGTCAGGGTAAGGATTGCCACGTAGGCATTCACCCTTCTAGGAAAAGAACAGCTAAGTGGGAAATGCAAGTGGGAAGAAAACAATAACTTTATTAATGGCACTGTTAATCTAGTGGTATCAGGGATTTTGAAAGTGCTTCTGAACAGTAAGTAGCAACTTCAGAGGTCCTTTGCACAAGCAGAGGTCAATGTGATGGTGATACCCCCTTTGATTCTTCATTTCCAACAGCAGCAAGCCTTATGGTATACACAGAAGAGACAAAGCTCGCCGATACAGTTTCTCTCCCTACATCTGCCATTGGGAAGCTTTCTGCAGGTTACCTGGGAGAATTGCAGCTCCAGGCAGCAGGGGTGGAAGGTGCCGAGAGGTATGTCTGCAGTGTTGCTGCCCTGCTGCAGTTCATGCAGGGAAGGGCAGCAGCTCTGTCGCTTCAGGCTTTTTTTACTGCCTTTGGGATTCAGGCTGCACTTACAACCTGGGTTGCAAAGACTGTGGTTTTTTACATTGTACATTGTGGCTCATACACTCCCCCAGCTTACTCAAAAATGTTACCCAATGTGTGTGTTTGTATGGCACCTTCTAAGGAGCTGATCTGGGGAATTATTTTCACTATCAGAATTTCTTAATTATTTCTCTGCATAATAAAAATAATGTCTAATGACCTCAACCATAGCTAGGCGATCACAGGTACAAACAGGAAGTAAAGCATTTTTGTCCCTGTTTGTCTGGATTGAAATCAAGACTTAAAGGTGAAAGAATGGCAGAGACAAGAATTACTACACCAGGTTTCCTGGTAAGCTGCATCTTGAGGTGAATGGATGGACTCTGATTGATGCCCCTATTCTCCCCATGAAGAAAGAAAAAAGCATTTACTGACAAAGACCTGAACACTCTCTTAGGTGTAGCAACAGCTTTCTGCTAATCTAATAAAAAACACATTTTGAAATGCTTGGGATTTGTAAACATTTATGTCTTAATCACTTTTGGCCTACAGTATTTGAGAGTCAATATGAATACAAATGCTTTTCTTAAATTGTCTTATTTTTGAAAACTTTGAAATCTGAAAGAGCCTTTTTTTTTCCTATTACATCTTTTTCTAGGTGGATGTGAAATTTTTAGACTACTTTGAATTTCAAACGGCTTCTCACTGGTACAACTAACACAACACTTTATTCTCCCATCCTAAACACATGCTTCTGTAGGCCCATTACACAGGGTGTGGCAAAGTGAATTTTTGACACAAGCCTATTTGTTTCTATCCTTGAGTCCTGTAGTCATCTTCACATCGGTTATGCATAACTTTTACTCTTGAAAAGATTTTCTGCAACTAAAATACCAGAAACTCTCAGAAAATTGCAGTGTCTAATACTACGAAAAAGGCAGAGGTAATGCTGAATTGAATAATTTCATTCTTATTGGTACTGAATTATAATTTAGTCTCCAGACATCCTCCAAGCATGTCTAAATTTTTATCAGCCTTTTTTCTACTCTAGTTGACTGAAGTGGGATGAGTAGTAATTACAGCCTTTGTTCCCGCTGCTGTTTGGCAATCTGTGCTCAGTCTCCCTGAGCTCTTTCTCTCGCAAATGTTAGCTGCAAAGTCTGTGGAGGAAAATGTCAACTTAACATAAAGGCTTCACCTTACTTTGTTATTCTGTGTTAAGCATTACTGCACCTAAGCAGCTTCTTTTGAATGCTTAGTCACTGGAATGTGGGGAAACTGCAGAAATTAAATCATACTTGTATCCTGTAATAAATTATTTTGCTCAATATATCTCATTAGGCACACTTTTGCACTGAACTGACATAGCTGGATCTTATACTAACCTCGCTGATACAATAGTTGTAGTTGATATGCTAGCACTTCGAGGTTGGTGTCAAGTGTTAGATTGTTTATT
Organism: Pygoscelis adeliae; assembly: GCF_000699105.1. NCBI lineage: Eukaryota > Metazoa > Chordata > Aves > Sphenisciformes > Spheniscidae > Pygoscelis > Pygoscelis adeliae. The sequence goes on along the minus strand of NW_008824938.1, from coordinate 174,805 downwards.
TATTTGAAATGCATATAAAAGTGTTTGGTTATTGACTTGCTTGTCATTGTACTGGTGTTCTATTAATAGCATTGTTATACATATCTTTTAAAAAATAAATTAGAATTATAGCAATCAGAATGCAATAAATCAGAATGTGATATAGCCTTTTGTACTAACTAAAGCAGCAAGGGGCCGTTGCTCAAGTCACATTTTACCATAAATTGTAAGTCCACTAAGAATTACAATTTTATGACTTAGGCCAATAAGGTCACTTCAGATCGGCTTAAAAGCCTTGTTACAGTAACATAATACAGTATATATGTTGCCTTTTTTGTTTATGAAGTAGTTTCACAAAGTGACTGAAAGTTTGCGGTAGCCTTTGTCCCATGGAAAGCGATGGGTAGAAGGGTGGATTATGGTAAGGGAATTCAGTCCTTCTGTGACTACTAGAAGTTGAGTTGCTGTGCCGTGTCAGCTCAAAGATGACTTTTGCAGCCTACGAATCTCCTTCTTTGTCATTATCATTTAATTTTACTTTTGCCATTTTGTAGAACTTTTCCTGGAAAGGGATTTATGCCAATTAAGGACTTCATCTGTTACTGCTCTTTTCTCAAACTCCTATTAGCAGCTGTAAGCATGCAAGAATTGCAGTGCCAGATACTCAGTTCTGACTTATCTTTCAATTTCTGCATAAGCTGTGAAATTTAGGTTCTTTTATAGGTTTTGGAGGGAGGGCTTGGATTTTTTGAATATTTATTTTTGTGCAGAAGAGGAGAAAAATAGGAGGGAGAAATATGTATATATAGTGCAGCCTATATATACATATTTCATTTCCTCTATATGCACAATAATTTTTTTCCTGTTCATTTATTATATTTAGATTGACATGTCATGTTTGCATGTTCAAGTTTACCACTGCTTCTTTCTGTTACGAAGACTGGTATATGTTGTGTTAGTTAGGCAAGTATAAGGAGAAAATGGTGTTCATTTACCTTGTGTTAGAACTAAGATTTCCTGCATTAGCAGTTTGACTGGCTTTTAGTTTTATTGGAGATAGATATGTTTATAAATATACAGAGAATTTTCTTTTTTGAGGAATAAAATAATTTACTGTTCATTTTTTTCCAAGTAGGAGAATATGCAAATAATATATAATTTAATTTAATAAATAAAATGAAAATAAATATTCTTAGAATATGTTTCAGGTATGACTTCCATTATCCTAGGAGGCATCTTAATAGGCTTTTCTAATGATATTTTTCTTCTGAAAAGTCATACTAACAAAAACTCATGGACAGCCAAGTAACTGAGCAGAGCACTTAATAACCTATTATCTGTACAGTGCTTACTTTATCAAATGAGTGAAGTTAGGTATTTCAGATTAATATATACAAGACAGAATACAGAGACAGAGCAGAGAAAAACAAACTAGCCAAGAATGACAAGGTCGAGGGCAATATATCAATTGGTTGGCTTTCTGGGTCATAGTAGTTTTAAATATTTGAGAAGCCATTCCAAGAGTAAAACAGAGTTCTTTGTTTTGCTTTAGATCTTTGACCAGATCTTATCTACATTCATAGAGCTGGACTGTAAATCACCAAGTCTCTTTCATGTTGGCTGCTTTGTAGAAAACCTAAGAGGCAGTAAGTAGTAGACGTAGTGGAAGATCCAGAGAAGCTTTTTCTTAATTTCACGTCTAGCGACAGAAAGTGCAGCGCATGCAAATAACCACTCCAGTCTTTTCAAAGATGCATTTCTTCAGTGCCACAGCAGACAGCTAATGGTTAGGTTGTGGTTAGCATCTCACTCGATGCTTTGAACAGAATTCCCTAAGTATTTTCCCAAAGCATAGGAACATGCATACATACCAGGAAAAATAACCTCCCATACGTTTAATAACACAGTAACTGCTACCTAATGCAAGTACTCTGCCAAGATTTAAAAATTTGGCTGTAGTTGAATTTTGTTATAGGAAGATGTAGATTCTCACATAACCCCAAAGAGTGAGGAGGAAACAGCTGGATGCTCACAAAAAAAAAAAAAAAAAAGTTGTAAATAGCAAACATTTTAAAAAGCTAAGTGCTGAGAAATTAATGCCTGATAGTAGTAGAGAGGAAAAAGCTCTGTCTTCATGAAACTGGTTGCAGATGTAATAAACTTTCCTAGTCTTCAGTACTATGATAGATCACCTCTGACCGCTTTAATGATGGCATCTCTGTGACTGCTAGCAAAGATAGCTAGTGGTTGCTAATTTCTATGGTAGTCTTTTGTCATGTAAATGTTATTTACTACAAATGAAGCTGAGCTCGCAGGCAACCATGAGATAACTATTTCTATTGCTGTGGAGCTTTGTCAGGTTAAACTCAAGCAGCTGGGCTTATTTCATAACAGGAAATCTATGCTTTTGATGGGAAACAAACTGTTGGCCTCATTTTAATGTTGACTAGTGTGTGCAGCAAAATGGTCAGACAAGTGAGAAGTGCACTCTGCTTTGAAGTCATCTTGCCGGCCAACTGTCCTGTACTGTTGTGAGTTTCCCTCTTCCACCCCGCTTGACTGGGCATGCCGCTGTCACTCCTACAGCTTGGCTCCTTTCGATCTTGACTGAGCCCCTGATCTGTGCACGCTGAGCTCAAACTGCCGTCTTCTCATTTCTGGCAGTTCCCTCTCTGAATCGGCTGCTGTGCCAAATACCGCAGATCACAGCCTGCGCAGCAGCGCAGAACGAGCTGGTAATTATCTGACGGGCTCTGTGTCGCCCAGACCTGGGAAATTCACATAGTGCAGGGAAAGTGGTTTGACTACATGTGCAAGCAAGGATGGAAAGATTTGATTCTACTTCTATTTTAATACCTGAGGAAACACACTTAGTATTTTGGAATATACCCAGTATTGAGAATAAACAGGAGCATTTGCAGTTAAAAAGTTGTCCGTTAAGCTCAGCAGTTTTCTGTCTTTCCATTGCACAGTAAGTGCCAACTATGCATATGTTGCTTCCATGTACATCACACAACATGGGACACTTCCACTGAAGCTTCATTATCAACAAAAGTCTTAGATTCCTAAAAGTACCTAAAATCAGGTAATTTCTTGATGTTATTCTCTACTATAATGGCTGTTTTGGTTGCTATGTATACAGATGCATTCTGGTTCTAGCATCCTCTCCTGCTTATTAGATTTAGTCTTTTTGTATACTTTGGAGCTAATGCAGTTTTAAAGCTGTCCATAACTAACATGAAGGAAGGCAACTGCTTATACACTAGAAACAATTTATTTGACAATTGCTCACACTCCTTACAAAATTCGTATGGGAGGACATTTAGATTGGCATGGTTGGCTTTTGCTTGCAACATTTTATGGTAATGTATAACACAAGTAAGTAATACCTGTTCAAATATTTGCTTAAGGATAATGAAAACCACAGCTGTCCACTTTGATTAAGTAAACAGTGGTTGCAAGGGAATGTATCAAATATAAAAGTAACATTCGGATTTGAGCAGAATACCTGCTATGTATATTTTGAAATGTTGAAACATAATAAAATGCACGAAAACAGAATACATGTATGTCCCAATGTTAATTCTCAGTGTGAAGAACATTCTTCTTCCTTAAATCAAACCCAAAGCTGAGGGATCTGCATTATGGCTCAGAAGTATTAGGAATGAAGACCAGCATGTTTGGCAGTTGCTTGGAGTAGCTGTCGGCTTTTGTGTGCTTTGCACTTCAGGGGTGGAACCAACCAATTTTCCAGCAGTAAATGCTGCTCGTTCCACACAGCTTGTTCCACTCCCACCTATGATTATGACTGCAATAGTTTACTCACAGATGGGAGCTTTTTCTTGCATTTGTTATAAATAAGAGGCTATCGCTTCAATTGAGTGCTTTTCTGAAAATACGTCTATGAAATCTCAGCTGTGGTTGTGTGCGACTTTCAGACAAGATTTGTTCAAAGTATAAGTAATAATTTGAGGTCATGGCTCAGTGCCATGAGTTAACCTTGCAATCTAAAATTAGATTGTGTGTGTTGTTTCTCACTTACATGTCATGAAAACAGGCGTTCTACAGCCACAGTATTTTTGATGATGTAGAAGCAAAACTGACTCATGTGATGAACAAAAAAACTATGGCAGCCACAGTAACAAAAAGGTGGGAAAGTTTGTAGTTTGCAAAATAGGAGTTTATACATACAAGATTCAGAGCTCTTTGGTGGGAAGATGCACTTTTGAAAGTAAAGTGTTGCTTTCAGGACTCATTAAAATGGCAGTGTGGCAGCCTCGAATGTTGCTGCTGAAACCAAATTGTAATAAAATGGTTAAGGCTGATCTTGTGATTAGCATCCGTTACAATCATTAAACTGGATAATGAGGAATGATAGTGGGAGCTGAGGAAATCCCTGCCTGGCTTGGGGAAATATGTAGCAGTTGGGTGGAAGCTGCGAAGTGCTTTGAGCCCGCCTGCTAGTGAGTGCATGCCTGGCTGTCCTCTGCACCACTGGGTTAGGGAAGCCACTCCTTGCTTTGCATGCAGGCAGATATGGCAGAAAGGGTCTCCTATGCATCATTATATCATTTGGAAATGGCCAAGTGTCAGTGAGACTGTGACCAGGTTTTCATTTAGTTCTTCCACTGTCCACCCACTGAAAACGGCATGTATCCACATCTGGAAGCACTCTGCTTACTCTGTTTTCCACCTCGGGGTTCTACTCTTTTATTGTTATTGTTTTTGAGAAGAGTATAAGCAAATAATATCCCATCTCTTTTCATGCAGAAAAGTGTTGCTTGGCTCTGTTAATTAAAGACAAATAACAAAGAGCAACTCTATCAAAGTCCACTTATAGCAGTGGGAACACAAGTGTGAAATGTCTGTGCTGTAACTATACAAACACCATAAGGTGTATTTCAGTGTTGAGATTTGAAAGGGTTGTCCCCTAAAATTCAATTAGCCCATGTCTCATGGTTTTATAAGACACAGGCTCTTACACGGTTAGTGCAGGATCCCATTCCCCTCTCCTGCCCCATCCCCCCCCCCCCCCCCCCCCCCCCCGTAGCAGTGAAGATAGTTTAAACAGCAGGAGAAACAGAAATGGGAGTTTCTTTCAGAGCAGACAACCATTATGACTTCTCTGTATGCATTCAGTTGTAATCCAAGAAGTCAAACAGATTCTGCAGTAGGAAGAAAAAGATTTTTCCTATCTAGACTGGACAAGCAGCTATTGCAGAAATATTGTGTGGTTTAGATATTTACTCTCAAATGAAGAAATATAAATATTATTTCGTTATTATTAATGTTATTTAAATAAATAATTCCATATAAGTAACTGTGAAAATGTAGGAAAACCTACTCAAACAAATCAATAACATATCTTTTAAACTTTCAGTTAGAATAACTGGTTTGCATTTTTCAATGGCTAAAATATAGATCAGGTGTTAGTTTCCTTTACATCCTGGCATCCTTTCTTATCTTTGTCCTCCATTTTCTACACACAGAGGCAAATGTGTGTGCGCGCATACGCACACACATACTCATACAATGATGTTTAGCCACCAACAATATTTGATCGGGTCAGAAGTGCTGGGAGTGCTCACTTGTGACTTGCCTGGCCACACCACTTGCACACTGACTTGCTCCCTCCATACTTGCTCCATGGCCATCAGTACAAGCTGAAGTGCTAGTGAGGGAGAGGAATTACTCTTTTTTTTGTGTATATAGACCATAACTAATTACTCATTATAAAGAGGACTTTGAGTAGAAAATTAAGGATTTTAAGCACTTGATCTAGAAACCAAGATACTTTGCATTAAAAAGAAATTTGCCCTGTCTAAGAATTGAGTCTGGTGTATTTAATTTTATGCCAACTGGTCATGAGCAAAACCTATAGTAAGAAATAATTTTGACTAATGAGCAGCTGCTTCTCTTTGAACACAGTATTTGGTGTTAGATATCAGCAGCATAACTTTGTAAAATCATGTTCTAATATGACTTAGTGGAGACAAATCCCAAGTGGGTAGGTAGAGTTCCAGATAGGCAGAAGCATACTTTTCTATCTACTTGGGTCTTTACAAAAATTGTGATGCTTGGTGATGGGAAAGAACATGAGCATCAATTTAATGATTTTATTCAAGGATGACTATTGCCCTATCATTTGCCAGCCTTGGTTTCTTAGAATATTGATAACCCAGGCCTCCTGCCTGGGTGCCCATGTTTCTCAAATTAGCATTTAGTATCAGGCACTGGGGTTTGAGAATTAATTATTCATTGGTCTCCACTGTATCCTGTCTGTCAGGAAGGCCATTATAATACTTACCCCTAAGTACTTTTATCATTCAAAAAATGCTCTGATTAATACAAACGTGCTATTTACTTTCACTGTTTTCCGGAGAGCAGAGTGGCTGGCTCTAACCACCCTACCTTCCGAGACTGGTGCTGCAATCCCTGCTTTTGAAATACAATTAGAGAGCGAAAACTAAACAAACTGTAGGAAGGGTTTTTACACTTACAGAAGTTCCACTGCCTGTAGTTGTCAACCCAATCAGAATAATCATTAGGATAGGTAATAGCAGCTTCTACTGTATTCTGTTACACTCAGTTGTGATCTGTGCTGTTTTTATATTACCACCTAGACTGTGGGAGATTAATGTTGTTTTTTGTTTCAAATATAGGAAAGCATTTAAGAGTGTGCTTAGAAATAAGCCCGTTTTCAAGTGTCTGTCTGACTATGAGTGTTTTTCTGACTTGGGAGTCTTAAAGATTTCAGCCTAAGGCTGCAAACAGGACTGGCATTTTTGGATTCTAAATAATTTTTCAGAAAAAAAGAGCACTGTGAAAATCATTGTTTATCCCAGTTGATGAAGTGTTATACTCATAAATCATGATTATTTTCAATCTTTTGGTTGAGACTTTTGTTTTCACAGCCAGAAGCAGTAAAATAATCAATCATGTAATAATGCCATGGATAATTATCATGTTGCTTGGTGTTCTTTGAGCTACTGCAGGTGTGTTCAGAGCCTCTATTGGTTGTGTTTAAACTGTGATTTTACAGCTGAGGTGGTGAAGAGCTTTGGAATGTACCCACAATTGCTTTACTTTTTTTTTTTTTACTTTTCTTTTTAGCGTGATGCATTACCAACAAAGACCATTTGTTATGAAATCCAGAATGACTTGCGTTTTTTCCATGGTTCAAGGCTTTTATGTGCTCCTCGGTATTTTAACTTGGATTGCTCAACATATAGTTGTACAGAAAAGCAATGTTTGTGATAGCTAGTAGACGTAGTTCCATTGTTGCTAAATTAGAGATGACATTGAAATGCATTTGTGGTTTAAAAAGCCTCAAGTATTTTATGCTGTAAATACTGTGGAGTTCATTCTTATGTATTAAACATTTAGAACAAGTTTTATTGGCATAATTACATCTCAGTTTGTTTCCTAATAGCGCTTTAATTTTTGCCTTTCTTTACTAGGAGCAAATCTAGCACTCTGCAGTGACTGTAAGGTTTCCCTGCTGCAGTGTGCAGGAATAAGGTTTAAGTCTGGAGTTCCGTGATCAGTTGAAAGTGGCATAAATCACCACAGTCATCAAAAAACTCCCTCGCGCCTTTTCTCTGACCCAGCTTCTTGCTTCCATGCTGCTCCCTTCCTTGTGCTGACTCAAACACTCATGCAGCTGCACTGGGAACCACATCAGGGAGCTAACCTTTCCCCCTCTCAGCCCCTGGGCAACTGAGGTACAAAAGATTAAGGGATATTTACTGCAGACATGAGATTTGGGTGCCCACATGCTTTTGGAAATCCTGGTAGACATCTGCCTGCATCTTTTGGCATCAAATGCTTTTAGCAGTCTGGCCTAAGGTGACTTGGCCACGACTTTGCAGGAAGCCCTAAGAATTGAAATTAGGATTTGGATATTCCTTTGTGCAGGCTGGGTTCCTGTTTAATGATCTCCACTCTGTGTTGTGAAATAAGAGGAGCTGGACTTCACTGTCACTTTATCAAAAGAGTGTTTTGGCTGTGGATTAATAGAATAATTTGTAACCCAAAGCTTATCATCTTCAGAACTTGGTTGTGCACTGAAAATGGTGACTTAAAATGAATATCTTCTTTTCCATGGGTGCTGTTTGCTTTACTGTAATGTTGCGACAGCTGTTAATGAGGGTTCCTCTGTGAATGAAATCTGAATAAATCTTTATCTTTGGTTTGTCTCACTAACATTTCTGAACTCTCATTTTATGTGGCAAATATGAGTTGCAGGAGGAAGAATCTAAGTTATTTAATAGCTAAGCTCAGTGATGAGGGTTGTATAATGAAAGGGTAAAGATTGACAGTGCAATTGAAAATGCAGCTGTGTGGTTAATGTAAAATATTCATTAACAGTATGAGGCATTAAAATAAATCAAAGTCTGTGTTTGAATCCCTGGTAATAATATTTTAAATGACTTACCTGATTTTGTTCTTTTCACACTGACTTCATAGTACTTGGTGAGGTGCCTGGCTGATGACTAGATAAACTGCATCTTCAGTATACTGTTTTTGAGGTTCATTGCAATTCTGTGTGGAAATCGAGAATCACTCCTTCTCTGCAGTTTTGTGCTGATGGCCAGCTGATTTCTTTTACTGTGTTTTAGAGTGGTTTGATGGTAGGTTAATAAGGATTGTTTTATTAAATGAGGAAGTTCCTGCAGGAACCTTGTGAAATTTGTAAAGCAGCTTTTTCATCACGCACTTGACTACTAGTTTTCCAAAACAGACAACTAGTCTATCTTGGATCAGTCTGTGAACACAAACATTCACAGTAACAGAGATTAATGCAATATGCAGATTCCCTCTTTATGCATTTAACTGACAAAAGGATGTCAAAGTATAGGATTTTGAATCTCTGTTAAGATGTGTTTGAGAAATGAGGTCTCACTGTGCAGAATGAAGGTGGTTTAACATTTGTGTTTGTTTAGAATTTTATTTTAAATCAATGATAAATTTTCTGTCCAAACAAATAATGAAGCCCTTTTCATTGCTACAGATCATAAACCTCAGATCTGTCCCACATTTTGTAACAGAGTGTTTTTCCTGATGCTTACTGAAATGAAACCATTTCAATATAGCTATTAGGTAAAACAGAAAAAAATCTAAAGAGGGGAAAATTCACACTAATGGAACAAGAGATTTGCTTCAATAAGGAATGCTTATAAATTGTGGGAATTTATTCTGTATAACTCAACCCTGGCTCTTGTAAAAGGTTACTTGTCTGTGTTTTCTACCAGCTTTCTGAAGATTTTGTGACTTGCAGGCTGGTGTTGGTTTTACTTTAAATATACTTATTTAATGTTATTTTGATGTTATAACAGAGCAGGCTTAGAAAAGTTTACTCCCTTTCTAATGGTCTCACAGTGAGAGCTTTTTATTACTTTTAGCTGAAAGTAATTTTAAAGAATTTTGGATGGCTAAGGAATAAATTTAAATTAACTAGTTAACATACTATCCTGTGAATAGTGTGCTTTGCGAGCTGATAGCAAGCTAAGAAGTGCCTGTTTTTCAGACTTCACAGTTACCTGAGTAGAGCAACTGCAACAAGAACTGCAGGTTATTTCCCCCACCTTCAGCTATTTTTATATGAAGCTGCAGCAGTTAAGCAACGTGTGCTGTGGAGGTTCTACTCTGCCATCACTATGAAAGGGGCACACTGATTTTATGCTACAAACTGCATCTTTTGTAGACTATTCACCACCCTTTACAGGTCTGCCAAGCCCACTCTGCAATTGGTTGCCAGGGGCTGCAGATGTTGGAAAAGAGAAATTTCAATGAAAGGCCCTGATTCAGCAGCACAAGCAGCCTTGCCTCCCCCAGCCAAAGTAATCAGATTGGCAGCTGAATCAAAGGGTACAGTGGGCCCTTTGTTTGGGAGCTCCAGAGGTTAGTAATTGACAGAAGGTCAACAAAGTTTTATGAAGAAAAGAACAGAATATTAGAGGGTATTAGGCTGAAGAGAGGGAGTTTGGGAGTTTTATGTTATTGGAAGAAAGTTAGAACCTGAGTCAAAGGTTACAGCCGCAGGAAGCAAAGGTTGCATATTGCTGTTTAAATCTGAAAATAGTTTCAGCTCCAGAAACAGGATTATTGATGAGTGGAAGGAATGGCTGAACAAAAATCTGCAGTTTCCCTAATTGTAGCTATGTGCAATTGCTAGTGTTGAAGGATTTATTTGTAAGCTTTGGGATTCAACATACAGTGGTAGAAGGATGGTTGTTTTCCTTATAAAATCATGAGACTGGAAAAGATCTTAAGAGGTCCTGTTTCACCCTGGGAGAAGAAGCATTAGCTGTATCTGTGCAGTATCGTATGCAATAGATGCTTGCCTGATCTGCCACCCTGGAAAATTTCATTTACTGATATCTGTGTGTTTGAAGAATGCTAGCTCTCAGTCCATGCCTAATCTCCTTCAGACTAAGCAAGTGTAGTAGTCATTCATTTTTTCTTTTTGTTGGTCATGTTTTGTAGACCATCCCCTTGGCTCTAGTTGTAGTATTTCAGTTTGACCTACATCCATCTTGAAATGAAATACAAAAAACTGGAGGAAGCACTCCAGGGCCTTATGAGCATTGAGTAGACTGGAAGGATTACTGCTGTTTATGTGTCCCGGTATGATGTTTGCCTTGTTTGCAATAGCTTGAGATTGTTGACTTATGTTCAGTTCTAATCCATGTAAGCCAATTCAGTGTTGGCTTCTATGTTGGTTATTACTCATCTCTCTGCTTTATTGTAAATGCTTAAAAATAACCTCTTTGTTCCATTATTTTTCCAGGAACTGAAGTTAAGATCATGGGTCTCTAATTCTCTGGCACTCCTTTTTACCCTTTTTAATAAATAATAGGAACTATTTGTGCAATTTCCCATATTTTAAGATCTCTTCTGTGCTCTGCAAGAACTGAAAGACAGTTATTAACATTGCATGGCATTGCATCAGCCAGCCCTTAACTGCTCTAAGTTAATCAGGCCCACTCTGGTTGAAAATACCTGACTTCGTTATTCTCTTCCTGTGTGAGGCTGAGGCCTTGTTTTGTCCCTGGTATCAATTATGATAACTGCCTCCTTGTGACTGGCTTTTTGATGAAGATTAATGTATTGTTTTGATGTCTGCTTATGGCCATGAGCATTTTGAAATCTGTTTATTGCAATTACCTCGCAAGTAATGAATGATCTGTGAACTCATAACCATTTCAGAGGGAAAAATTTAGCTCTTTTATAATGAATGGTGTATGCTCTGTGAGTTGGCATTGTGATCTGTTAGGCAATTTAGTTTTCGAATGTGTGAAAGG
>NW_008824938.1:137596-163506 GCF_000699105.1 Pygoscelis adeliae | reverse complement strand
ATAGGATGTTTGCTTGTGTATTTTGCTGGTCATTGGCGCCTAAAATGGAGCAGTGGGGCTACCTGCGCTGGATCTCGTCAGTAAGCAAGTCTTCCTCATATTTTCAGGAGAAGAGAACTGGCAAAAGAAGCAGTAACTATTTATATTCAGTTTGGAAAAGGATTTTCTAAACTGCTTGTTTTCTTGCTGTGCAGTTTGCTGTAGTAAGTCAAAGGAACAGAATGTATTTTGTACATCAGAAATATGGAAGACTGACTTTAAATATGGTTTCTCTTTTGGAGTTGGGATTTTCCTTAAATGGAAATAGCTTCCTTTATTGCCCTGAAAAGTTAAGAAATCCTTTTTGTGTGGGTGAGCAGTTTAAAAGAGATACTATTTACAGCATCTGCATTTTAGTTGACTGTGTGGTCCCTGAAAAGAGTGGTATTCCTGGGGATCTGACACGTGGCACATCTGGCACATATATTGTCCCATACTGGCAATTGGCATTCAGGCTGAGTTCTGGTTATGTTGATCTTGTCTCGTCATGCAATGTGCAAGGAGGACAGACACTGGTGGTCTTTTCTACCTGACACTATAACTGCAAATGTAAATTGAAGAAGTGGGTGTTCAGAAATAAGCCATGATACATTTTATGTCTGAGCAGAGAACATATGCAAGTGAAAAATGTGAGAGTAACCGTACTGGAGCAGGTGAGAAATTTATGCAATCCTGTGTCTTGTTTCTGATGGCGGCAAAAAGGAGATGCTGAAGTAAAAATGTAAGAAGAGGTCTGGTGTACATAGTATTAATTTATGCTGGGCGTTCACCTAGCCTCCAGCCATTTTGAGCTCAGGGATTTCCTTACCCGCGTAGGATTTCTATGAACGGATTTTTCTCCATGAACTTGCCCAGTCTCACCTGTAGCCCATCTGAACTCTGCCTACAGCCTAACTACATCCTGTTAGAGAAAACTTTACCTTGTTTTAGCTTTGTTTTGAAATTGCTTTTTGCTGTTTTCCCCTCATACTGCCATTTCTTTTATGGAGAGATGGGTCTATCTTCTCTGAGACTCTCATGACTCCATAGACATTTACTGTCATTGACCTCAGCTATCTCCTTCCCACAGCGACAAATCCTAGCAGCTATACAAAACCTGGTTTATAACTTTAATTATCCTCACTGCTTTTCTCTGAAACTCTTCCAACTCTTCTGTACCCTTTTTGAGATGAGGGGACCTCAAGAGCACGTAATGTTCAATGTATGAGAGCAAGCCATAGTTTTACACAGCAGTGTAATGATGCTTTCATTTTTATTCTTTATTCCTTTCCTAGAAATACCCAGTACTGTCTGGATTTGCTTTTCTTACTGCTTCTGAGAACTGAGCTCAATTTTGATGGAACTAACTATTCTGAGCCCAAGATCTTGGTCCTCAGTAGTCACAGTCAGTTCTGAACAAGTCTTGTATTAATAATAAGCTTTCCCTATGTTCACCTCTTTCCATTTGTCTCCATTATTCTCTGTCAGGTCTGTCTTTACTCCCATTCCCTGTCTGCTTCGCTTTCTTAGTAGCCTTGAATAAGAGAGTTTGATAGCCTGTATTCCCTTTAGCCATTTCTTTTTTGTCTTCTCCATTCCAGGAACATCTGGGCCACCCAAAGCCCTCTGCCAGGAACTCTTTCAGGCTTGTACTGTACAAGCCTGTGCAGTTGTTTTCTGTACATACCTGCACATTTGTCCAGCCTGCTGTAGGGGTTCCTCATGCACCAATGTGGATATGTTCATTGAGACACTTTCCAGACACCATGGTGACTGATTTGTCTTCAAATCAATACGTTAGCTACATATTTATGTAGTAGCATGCTAGTTAGCATACTTCTTGCCAATGTGAGTTGATAATATCACATGTAATGTTCAAATATTGAGCATTTATCTTCTTACCAGTTTTTAATAACAACTGGTTTGTGGGTTGCTGTTGTTCTGCCAGTTTTGTGTTTTGCAAGTCTACCTTTTTTTCTTAGCATTGTATGACAATGCTGTATTTGTAACAGCTATGAAAAAAGATGTGACTAGTATCTTTGTTGCATCTAAAATCAGTTTAATGAACAATTATATATTTTCTAGCAGTAGCTGCTTACTGGTCAAGACTGACAGTGAAAATTGGACACCTAAAATTACTTTGTAGGTTTTTCTGCCCATCAGGCAGTGGAACAACACATGCTGCCAGGAAAAGATACAGAAAGTAGGAAGAAAAGTAAAATGGGATACCCTTACTGAAATATTGAATAAACAAAGTGGGAAAAGAGACATAAGTTAACAATTGGATGTGGACAGGAGCACAGTTGTGTAGGAATCTTCAAACAAGAATAAGACTGCAAAGAGTTGGTGATGGCACTTGATCAGGGTTGCATCTGTACTACAGTGAGGGGAATTAAAGAAAAAATGACAACAAGGATTATTATCTGTTGAGGAAAACACCATGGATTTACTCCTAGCAGGAAGAATGTACTATTACTAATGCAAAATTGGAAAGCACTGAGAAAAATATTCAACAGGAATACACAGCTTTTTCCTTGAAATTCTTGACTGCAGGATTTTTTAATTCTGTTTAACTCAAGAGGAAAAGGTTTTATTTGGTTGTAGTGACTTGTTGCTCATCTGATCCAGAAGCATTTATGGTGCAAAAAACTTAATATTTCATATTGATAATAACTTTTTGGTGTTTTAAGTTGTGGTATAGAAAATTTAGGGTTAAAGCTTGGAATTCATAATAAATGTGGTCCAAGTAGAATTTTGCAGATTACAGAAAATATACTTTTTTTCATAAAAGCAAGTTGAAGTGCCAGATCTGTTTTGTATTTATATTTTCCAAAGTACACAAAGGATTTTCAATTTTAACTTTGCTTAGTTATGGAGACTTTGCTGGTAGGTGCTGTCTATGGTTTGTAATTGTTCTCTGGTAAAGCACATCTGGAGATTAATGTTTTTTCCAGACACAAACATATCAAGAACAAGAGTGAATCACACAAAACTATTACTGAAACATTTTCAAATCAGCAATTGCTTTTTTTTCTTTCCGTCTTTATTTTGAAAAGCTTTATAAACTTAAAGATAGGAGTCTTGGAAGGAGGGAAGAGGGAGGAAGACATACATTTCTGTGCTCATTTATCTGAGCTTCCAATGTTTTTTCCTGTTGTGAATCCCACTAAATGACTGAAGAAATGGAAACAACTATTTTAAAGTTGAAAATGTGGTATTAAACCAAATCAGATCTTGGGCAGTTTGGAGTCTGGAGGTCTGAGTGTTAAGCAACCAAGTGTCCCCAAGAATGGGCTTCTACAAATAATGTTTCATCCTGTGAATACTGGTGGATTATGATTACCAGAACAAGCCAAGTACAGGTGCTTGTGGACTAAAAGAACTGTTGCTTTTCCTACTCTTCTTTTTACTCCAATGTCTCATCTTGGATTTACCTCCCTTGCAGCCAATAAATGTTGCTGTCCTGTTCTAAACTTGTGTGACACAGAGGAGGTCAAACAGAAGCAAGGGAATAGAGGTGAACTAGCCTTGCTGCCCCTTGGTAAAAACGAGACGTGACGTATCTCTGCTGAAATTTGACAGAAATATCCCTATCATGCATTCATCAGTTCACACTGAGTCAAACAAATCAACAAAACTTCTGTACAGTAAAAAGTCAGGCACTGAGTCTGAACCATGCCCTCAGGGGTGTGAAGACACACTGGGGCAGGATTTACAATGGCAATTTAAGATGCCACCACCTTGGCCACCAATTTACATTTCTCCCTCCAGTCTGCAGATTAAGACTATCTATCATTTCCCTTGGCCAGTGCTGGGAGTGGCAGAAGATGATGTCCGCCCAAGCCTTAGCTGTTCCAATTTGAAAGAGAGTGTCTTACCAGGGGTACAGCACTGATTTCACCATCACTCTAATTGGGGTGTCTGGGAATGAGCACACAACTCAAGTGGAATCAGTAGTACTGCCAGGCTAGGAACCTTAAGCAGTGGGAGACGAAGGGAGAGGTGTAGTGACAAGGTGGCAGTACTGCGACAAAATAAATACTTTCATACCCAGCCAGAGGTAGAGGATTGTGTTTCACCTGATTTCTGTGTTTCACCTGGTAAACTTAAAGGCAAGTTAGCTAAATCTTCTGCTCTCAAATAATGTGTAAAAGCATAAAGGAAAAATAAAAAATAATGACAGTCTTGATTCTTTTTTTCTTTCATAATGTGGTGGAAGATAGGGGTGGGGTTACTTGTGTTTCATCGCTGTGACTTGCAGTCAGAGTGTTGTTGTAGGGTTTAGTCTGAAGGAAAGGGAATGGGGACAAAAGGAAGAGGGAGAGCCTTTTCCCTAGTTTCATTTTATCCAAAACATTACCATGTACACCCCTAACAAATCTACAACAAAAACCAGAGCTTTCACTTTGGATTCTGATGACCTTAGATTTGCATGCTCTCCTGGTGATATGCCTAGGTGATAAGGAATTTGGATGACTGAATGTAAATTAGGAAATAAAAAAAATACAGGGTATGTAATTTGAGAAGTTGTTTTAGTAAAAACACCCCTGTAGCTTTATCTGATTTATAAGTTCAGCTCTGTTCCTCACAGCATCATAATTTCAAAAGGGAGAGCAGACACGTGAACCCCCATTTTATAATGGTCAGGGTTTTGTAAGACCTGCAAAAGCAAAGGAACATGGAAGTACTGACTGCTGTCTGTAGCAGCTGTTGGCTAGACATTGTTTCTAGCTTGTTCTGATACATGTTAGACAGAAACAAGGAGGGCACACAGAATGGTGTCCGTCCATTCCATCACCCTTTGAAATACTTGGCTGATGGTTATTATATTTTCATTTCTGGGAGATAACTTTTAGGGGTGTGGCTGAGAATAGGATGAGAAAGTCAGCAGAGGTGATGAGTCTGACCTCCGGAAATAGAATCTGAATTACTGTAATGTAACTTCAAGAGCAGATTTATGCCATTTTGTAACTGAGATTGTCAATAAAGCTCAGGTGCTGCTTAATTTGCTGGACCAGCACTGCTTTCAGGAAATGTTTGTGTTCTGTGTAAAACTGTGTGAATTTTATTCTGGTAAGAACTGGAAAGTGGTTTTTAATGCTGCCTATGTTTGCCAAGCACAAGGTAAGTCCACAAGGTAAATTATTGTAAAGTTTTCTAATCTGTGATGGATAAATCCTGACCTTGTTAGTAGGCGTTCCCTGTGTGCTACTCTGGAACCAGGATCTGGACTGAATGAGTTTGCTGAACCCACGGTCGTAATGCTGTTTAAGAGAAAGATTAACTCAGAACCTCAATTCAACAAAATCTTTTTTTTTTCCTAGGTGAAATGGAAATTCCAGATTCAAATGACCCCTTAGGTCATGCAGATGGACTTGAGAGACCAATTCCAACACCGAAAGGTAAAATTAATTATAGTTACTTTTTCTTCTCCCTGCCCAAATATAAGCATACTTTAGAAAGGACCAGCAAAATCCTGTTATTGTATGTTCACTTGATTTAACTGTGAATACAAGTGTGTAAGAAAGGCAGCCTTGTGTGACTTAATACTTCTGATTCTAAGCAGGGATAGCAAGGTTACTGGAGTCTATAAAAATTAATTTTTAAGCATATTCAGTCCCCACACACTGAGGGATTAGATGTTTGACCCAAACACAGAGGGCTATTATTACCTTCCTAGCATATTTTCTGTCACACTGGTGCCATGAAAATGATTTAATTTTGTACAGTGCCACACTTGGCATCTATAGGTAAATCTTAAGTATTGGTATCTCTAAATATCTTTGGTTTGAGATAATTAAATCTGGCCCATGACAGCACAAGAATACTTACTTTTTAAGTAGTACTCTGAGCATTAGTGATTTTTTTTTTTTTTTTTTTTTTTTTTTTTTTTTTTTTTTTAACAGACTGTAATGGCAGAATGTCTAGTAACTTGTTAGTTAGCATAAATTTTTATGATACTTTATCACTTAAACTACAGATTCAAATGCTATTCTTGGATCTGAAGATGCACATATTTACTGCAGATTGTGATTCCAATTACAATTTGTTGCAACTTCCTAAAGCAGGACATTTTTGGTGTTCTACCTGAACATTTTCTCATTTGTAGTCCAGACTTTTTTCTTTGTATGGATGCACTGCTGTAGTAAAGTCAACCCTTATGCTTAGAAAAAATGTCAGATAATCTGGTTAGCATGAAGAGCTCAGCCTGCTTTCTGCCTTATCATTAGCATGCTCAGCAAGAAGAGCACATGTTGAAGCCTATGAAGCTCTGAGGTGCTGGTCAGTTCTTGGAGCTTCTCTTTCAGAGGAACATAAATTTTGAGGGTACCTTGGAAAATAGTCTCTGTTCTCATAGATATCCAAAGTCGTGTAATCCTTACTGTGCTTCACCTGAAAGCTAGTTAGATTTCTTACCTTGACTATGCATATTAGAAGCTTTTTTCAGAATCTTCTATTAATTTCTATCCTTAATTGGATAAAAGAAGACGTGTTTATGTTTGCGTATCTCTAAGCATGTTCCTATTGATCATCAGTGTGGGACTGTGTCCTTCCCATTTGGGAGGAAGACTTGGTGTACTCCTCAATCCTTTTCCACTTCCTGAAGCTCCCAGATTTTTTTAGAGGATTAAACTTTGTCCTCCATTATGGGAATAAATTTCAGTAACAGTCATTCCTGTCAGCAGGACTGTATGCTGCAGTTGTTTTATCCACTCCACACTCGCATACCCACTACTTTTGATGGGAAAAGGTCTATGTTTAATCTTTAACTGCATCTGGCAGTCTTGTTTACTTGGCAAGTTGGTCCCACTTTACTCTTTTGTTATGTCTGAGCTTTTAAGGGTACAGACATAAAAGAAATTGTTTTTTCATGTGACATTATTTGGTTAAATTCTTGCTGAGAAAGGAGTTGCAGTTATTTCCTTTTTTCGCAGGGCCACAGGCAATACCTGTCTAAGGAAGTAATTAATCACATCTCAAACATTTCTACATCACAAGGATTTTGTATTTCCTTCAGAAAAAAAAGAGACCCTTGTTCTTATATGACTCATTGGTATAGGATCAGTTGTTAGTTTCCAGCATGCCTGGTCTGGAAATGGCCTCATTTTGCTCCCCTTTTATTTTTGAGGCTACAGAATTCTCCAAATAAGCAAAAACCCCTTGGTTGAAATTTTTTGTTTCTTTGATTGGAATGTTAACCCATGTGTTTCTGTATCATAGTGAGGTAGCAATTTTTGTTTCAAAAAATCATTGGACAGTTCTACTTCAGAGTTTGTGCATACCATTGAGACCATTAGACAGAGTTCTTCAGCTTTTTCCATCACATCGACCTTCTTTCCTTCCTTGAGAAATGTTTAGTTATTCTGATTTGTTTATGATGACCTCTATTTTTTTCTGATTGTAGAATAGACCCAAAACAGGCATGAAAATAATAGTAAATCGGCTTTAATAATGCCCAAAGTTAAAGCCACTTTAGAAGTACTAAATGTATAGGTCACTGTCTCCTCTGAATCCTCCAGAAGTCCTGAAAATGGTTCTGTTTCCAAAGAAGTAACCAGATTCAGCAAGGTATTATTAATAATATGCACTTTTAAAAAGTTGTAAGTTGCTTCCTACAAATGAAGCTAGCCTTCTGATAGTTGATGGGATAGGACCATGACTCGGCTAGGGCTTTGAGGATAATTTATCTTCCCATTTCTTTTAAGTTAGCACCTGAACCACCAGAAAAACACTGCCTCTGAGCAATGTTTCCCTGAAAACCACAGCAGAACAGTGAGCAATTGCTGTAGAAGAACGTAGGTCTGCTTTGGAATAAAAATAAAAGGATTTGAACATAAATCTCCTCCCAGTCCAGTGAGTCTTTGCAAAGATGATCCTTTCCCCAATCTCAATTTCAATCGGGCGTCTCCACGTGGCTTTCTGTTTTGCAACAAACACTCTAACAAACTGTCCCTGGTTCCTAAAAAGTCTGTTTCCCCTTCTCAAGAGGCAGAACCATGTCAGCTCCATGCTTCTCTCTGGAAACACCCAGACTCACTGCCTGCTGGGTCTTGCACTGCTCTCTGCCCACCTTCTCACACTGGGCCAGCTTTTCCTGCCAGTGATGCTGAGGAAGGAGGTGATGCTGGGGAAGGAACAAAGTTCCCTCTCTCTCTCACTGCAGCAGAGGGTCAGCCAGGACAAGACCAACAGGGAGCTTTCCTTTCTGAAGCCCAGAAGAGAAAAAGAACATATCTGTTAATCACAGATAAATGCAAGAGTTGTGGCACAAGCTGAAAACAAGTTTTTCTTTGATGATGAGCACTGTTGGTGCATCATCACGGAGGGGCTCACTGCTCGCAGTCTTGTACTCTTGAAACAAGCCTGGGGAAGGTATTAAAGGGTAAAATATGAACTTTCCATGCATAGATGAGCTGCCGGTAAAACCTTACATCATAAATAATGTCTGGTGGTGGGAATTTTAGAGCAATACACTTTAATAGTTAAAGAAATGCATGAGTAAGGGCAACCTGCAGTAGCTGAGACACTGAGAGAGTTGGGTTGCTCTAGAAGACATGATGCCTCAAGCCTCTGACCTTAACTGTGGTTTCTGCACAAGTCTGTCTGGGAATTTATTCTGGTTCAAGAGGTACCTGTATGATAAATCCAAGTTATGACCGGACTGTCCTGGTTGCTTTGACTTGACATAGGTAACCTGTCAGGAATAATGCGTATGTGTTCTAAAAGTGGTGGCTTTTTATCTATGTGACTGGTGACTCAAAGAACAGTCCACATCCTAACTGCACTGTTGTGCCCCCCAAAGATATGCTCCTAAATGGGCAGTAGCCTAGGACAGGTGGTATCTGCCTCTTCACAGTCTCATCTGGGAGACCAGAAAACAAGAAAACAAAACCATTCCACCCCTTAGAATTGGATTCCTGAGCTAGGTAAGATCTTCAGTCCTTCACGTATGAAAAAATACTGCTCAAAAATAGCTTTCCTTCTGCTAATAAGAGAGCTTAAGCCCACTGATTTTTGTGTGGGGGACAATGTGCTCACTGTGGCAGTATTTCAATGCTAATTCCACTTCATTCCTGATTTGGCTATAATTTGTTCCACAGTACATTTGAAGTGCATGTGATCCAAATCACTTTATTTTACATGCTTCTGGCTGCATTTTTGTACATTGAGATCACAAATAGTATGGAAGATGGGGTGCAAATAATGGGATTAAATTAGGCTGTAAAGGTATCAATTCATCTGGAAACATTATGTTGCAGTATATAACAGTGTAGTTTCCTTAACTGCTCATGTGTATTTTGGGAGAGCTGCCAACATCCCTTCCATTTCCTAACCTGGCTCCAATATGTTGTAGATTGCTCATCTTCATAGTGTGGTTAAATAAAACAGAAGGTTGAAGAATTGGGAAAACTGCTTTGTATTCAGGAAAATGATCTGTGCAAGAAATTGTGAGTCTTAGACTTCTCTCTCCCTTCCTTGTTAGGATGGTGTTTCTCAGTCTATTTCCAGTCCTGATTTACTTGTGGAAAGAGACACTTTACTGGAGTCCCACTACCTGCTAAGGTGTGATGGTGTGATCCACATCCCCTAAACTCTTGTACTTACAGCAGTGTTGCAATACACACCTTTAGAAAGAAATGCTTTGAATTTCAGCAACTTTCATGTTTGTTTTCTCTTATGATAGTGTTCAGTTCTTTTATAAGCCCAGAACACTGCAACTCTTTTTGATATTCTTTACAGATTACCTGTCAATTCTGTGAACACTTTATACTTATTACTGTATTCCTAAC
The DNA here is from genome assembly GCF_000699105.1 of Pygoscelis adeliae. Lineage (NCBI taxonomy): Eukaryota > Metazoa > Chordata > Aves > Sphenisciformes > Spheniscidae > Pygoscelis > Pygoscelis adeliae. The sequence continues at coordinate 153,697 of NW_008824938.1, read as the reverse complement.
ACAGTAAATTTGGGAACAGTGTTGTCTTCCTCAAGTCATTCCTTGTTAATAATCAGTCATTCCATAAACTAAAGTATGCTTCCTAGGTGGAAAATTACGTCTTATTATAGGAAATTATGAATTTGCTTCTAATGGAAATATCATTAGATATTTCTAATGTTTTCTAATTTCTAAACTCAAAATGTTTTCCCAAAAAATCTTTTGTATTGGATTTAAGATTATATTAGTCTTAAAACGCCATCGCAGAAGGTTGTCATTTGAAAGAGTTGTGGTGAGAGAGACCATGTTCTTTTATTTATATCTAACAAAATGAACAAAGAGTTATTTGAAGACAAAAATGAAAAAGGGTGTGGGGGGGAGAAAAAAAGAAAAAGCAAGGGGCTGAGGGAAAAAAATTCCCACATTGCTTTTTAAACAAGTCATAATATACATATTTTTAGTGCTTTTGAACATTGGAAAGTTTTATGCCATGAATCTGAAAATGCTTTAAATTGTATGCAGTCATGAAGACAAAAAGTATTTGCTTTTTTTTTAAAATAGATTATTTTAAATTTTGAGTATCTAAAGCCAACACTGCTGTAAGTTGTGATGTGTTCTGTAATACTGAACAGATGGGTTTATGGGCTTTTTTGACTGTTGGATCTAAAGTTATTTAAATAAATATATATGTCTTATCGAGAAATACGTATTCTAAAAAGTGATAAAACATATGTAATTATTACTACTTGTTCTGAAAAGATTGTTGTCTCTTCAGGTATCTAGCAATTTATGACTCAAATTTTCCTTTCTTAAAAATTGGACATACAGTGTTTCTTTCTCTTGTGCAATGCAGAAAGAAAAGGGAATCAACTGTTCCACAAAAATGGATGATTATCTCATTATCTCATATCCTCATTATCTCAGGAACACAGAAAGATGTGAAACTCAGTATAGTATCATATATATTACCACTTAGTCCATGTGTGAATTTGGGAAGTCATTTAAACTCCTCTTGCTTTAGTTTCTGCATTTGGAAAGTAAGTTTGATGATATCTTTCCATCTCATGAGACTTCAGTATTCATAAATGATTTAGAAGTTCTGAGATAAAAAGAGTTTCAAATTTTTAATAATTGCTGTTCATGCAGACCATCACGAAGCTGGTTTGAAAATTATGAATCCATAATTATTTTTAAAATCATATAGGGAAAAAGGAGCAACAACAACAAAAATGAATAGAAGTCAAAACTCAAACTGAATACAGCTAAGCCATAATTAACTTGATCTAAAGTAACTGAAGAGGTTTAAAATATTTTTTTTAGAATGAACTTCAAAATCACAGCTAAGATCTTAAAATAACAGAAGCAGAGCAATCATTTTGTATTGTGTTTATGCCAAGCATAGCACATACGGGTTGAGCCAATAATGTGGACATCTAAGTGCCAGAATAATATAAATAAAACTAAGAAAAATACTATGCATGTGAGGCCTCAGTGATAGTTGCACCCTTTATGTTTTTAGCTTAGTATCTATTCTTGTGCATATCTTGACAATGATTTGACACATGCAGGAAAAGTTTATTTTTATATTCTTGCCAAAACACGCAAAACAGACCTGTCATCTTAATTTTGATTTGCTGTGAGGTTCTGTTTGATATATTTATATTGAATTTATTCCATTTAAAAATATGAAGTACTGGCAACCTAACAAAGGCATTTCGAAATATGAAAGTTTCGCCAGAATTCATGTCAGTCATTTCCCTAAGCTACTTTATTCATAGGATACATAGAGTATGATAGTATAACACAATATATAGATTAAGTTGCATTATCCTCTCATAGCTTTGTGACATTTTTTACTCTGTTCAAGCAAAACAAATATTAGTATTGGTTGCACACTATGTTAGAAACCGTAATGAAAGAGAAATTTAATTTAGAGCATCTTTGCCTACAGCAAATGCAGAAATATCCACCAGATAGCTTTTCCCTTTGAAGTACTTTAAGCCAAGCCAAAGACCACTGAAAGCAAAGGAAGCATTTTCCTTCATTTCAATGACCCTTGGAACCAAGTCAGAGTATAGAAAATCGTATATAACAATAGTATTTGTGTAACAGACAAAATTGCCGGCCATTATACTTAGATTTTTAAAAAAGTCTATTTGATATCCATATCCCAAATTAAATATAATCGTTTATAATATGACATTTACAAGTCTAGTAATGCTCTTTATACATATCAAGCCCAAAATATTTTATAGAGAGTATTTATTCTTTGTTTCAAAGGTATGTCAGTATTAAAACAGATTAACAAATCTGTTCAAATTTTAAAAAAATTTAGTTGACTGATGCATAACACAAAATATAGGACACAAGTTAAATACAAGTTCTAGTGCCTTCATATTTCATTTTCCTCCATACCTGTCCAAATGAATATTTATTAAGAGAGAAAGAGAACTACATTGGAAAAAGTTTGCTTTGCACATTGTTGAGGTCCCAGTTTATCCTGGGAAACAGTTTGTTTTTTCCCCAAACCATTGCATCAAACTGGCATCCACACAGTGTTTGTGGTGTGGCGTACATCACAAAAAGTAACTGCTGATTATCACCACAGAAATTAAATAAGGAAAACATTCTTAAGAACATGGTTGGTTAAATTTTCCACTTTGTTTGAAAGATTTGCAATTATAGGTTATCTAAAGTGGACACCAAATAACAGAGCAGCACAGCAAATGGCTGCCCACTCTGTCATACAATTACTTCAGATTCAGTAAGTATATAAACACCAGACTTCAGCATCATTTCTCAAAGAGGAAATGAAACTAGCAAACAGAGAGTGTGCACTGCAGGGTACGGACAGAGACAGTGGGTAGGCAGTGAGTTGCCCTACTGCTCCTAAGCTGCTTTGCAGAACTTTGAAGAAAACGCAAGTACTTCAAAGTTCAGTAGGTTAAAATATTTATTACTTGATTTGTAATAACAGGGTAATATAAAACAGTGCAGAAAATGCTTGTAAAATTGGCAGGAGAAATAATGAAATAAGGCCAAATTCTGACCTGCAGGAAATGGATTCCGTTACACTGACTTCAGGGGAAGTGTATCTAATCATACTGGGTCTGAATTCATCCATAAATCTTTGGCATTGCCTTTGGTGGTAATAGTTTTGTTCTAGTTATTAATAGGATCTGATTCATAAATTCATATGAAATATTTTGGATTACTTAAAAGCTATGGACGAAATTACTTCCTACTAGTAATTGATATGTACCAGTAACTCTGGTTTAATTGGTAAAACAGAAAGGTCTAACATGGATTTAATCTTGAGTTAATAACATTTGTTGGTCCTAATAAGTAAATTTAGTATCTGTTTTCATCCAAATTTATCTGAATGTAATATCCATGACTAACCCAAAGTGAAGACTCAACCCAGCTCATTTTAAATCAGGAAAAGTGAAATAGTGGTAAATGTTTGAGCAACCTATAAGCTGACCAATGGCACAAAAGCTGACCGATGGCACAAGAACAGTGCAGACCTCTCATATACTTCTGTGTTAAGAACAAAAAGTATATTGAAGAGGTAGAAGAACCACACTCCCTGGCTGTCAACTTACAGTGGTTGAATTGGCCCCACATTTATAGAAAGTATCTTCTCCGCCTCTTTCAATTCTTACGAATCAGGAGCATCTCTGAGCCAGATGATTGTACCTCTGTGCTGGCTCCATGCTGGAAGTGGCCCAACTTCTGCTCAAAAAAGACCTTAAACCATCTCCTTTGCCTCCCTTGTGTGAGCACATTCAGGCCACCCCAATGACTGCTGAATCATATATCCATAGAACCACAGAACAGCCCAGGTTGGGAGGGACCTCAAAAGATCATCTGGTCTAACATTTTTTGGGAAAGGGAGCCTAGACAAGATCATCTAGCACCCTATCCAATTGCACCTTGAAAACCTCCAGTGATGGGGACTCCACCACAACTCTGGGGAGGTCGTTTTCTGGTGAATGATTGTTCTCACTGCAAAAGCTTTGTTCTGTTGAGATGAAACCTCTCCTGGTGCAACTTGCACCCATTGCTCCATGTCTTCTCCATGTGGCTCCTTGTGAAGAGAGAGTCTCTGTCCTCTTTGTACATGCCTTTTAAGTACTGGAAAACTGTGATGAGGCCCCCCCGGAGCCTTCTCTTCTCTAGGGAGCCTCTCTCCAGCCTTTCGGTCATCTTCGTGGCCCTCCTTTGGACACTCTCCAGTCTTTCTGTGTCATTTTTGAATTTTGGGGACCAGAACTGGACACAATACACCAGGTGTGGCCTGACAAGCACTGAGTAGACTGGGATGATCATGTCTCTCTCTCTGCTAGTAATGCCCCTGTGGATGCAGCCCAGGATCCGATTTGCCTTTGTTGCCACAGCAGCACTCTGCTGACTCATGTTAAGCTTGTTGTCCACCAGGACCCCCAGCTCCCTTTCAGCAAGGCTGCTCCTCAGCCACACAGATCCTAGCATGTACTGGGCTCTTTGGTTATTCTCACCCAGGTGCAGGACTTTGGACATGTCTGTGTTAAACTCCATACAGTTCTTGCTTGCCCCTTCTTTCAGCCTGTCCAGGTCTCTCTCTAAGATGGCTCTCCCTTTTGCCCACATCACCACCCAGTTTAGTCTCATCAGCAAACTTGGTGAGGGTGCTTTCAATCTCATCTTCCAATACATTTGTGAAGATGTTGAACAGTATGGGGTCCGGTATCGATCCCTGGAGGACCCCACTTGCAACAGGCTGCCAGCCTGAGTAAAAACGATTGATCACCACCCTCTGAGGGTGGCCTGTGAGCCAATTTCCTACCCGTCTTGCAGACCACACATCCAATCTATGTCTTGCCAGAACTGTTCCATAAGTTGGTGCTTTCATGGCTCCACATTGTGGCTCCACTCCTCTTCCACCCAACAGCTCAACACCATTACTGTTACCAGATGATCTTGTACTTCCTCAGTGCCCCAGTTGTTTTGCTAGAATTAGAATAATTTTTCAGCCTTTCCACTTTTCCACTTCTTTTCATAAATTGATTCTTCTGACTTGAGCAGTATTATTGAGTAAGACAACTCTTTTTTGAACATATTTCAAATAAATGCAAATTTGCTTCTTCTCTTCCTGACTGTATATTCTGCCTCGACAGTGCTGATGAGAATAAACTACAGATTACGAAAAAGTGGCAAAAACTACATACAGATTATGAAAAAGTGGTACTCCCTAAATAGTGAGCTGAGAGTGAAATAGCCATGGAAATTCCTTTTCTAACTTGTGGTGGGATTGATCATGCTTTCTTTCTTGCTGCTAGAAATGTAAAATGTTGGTTTCAGTAATAGTTTTAATCAGTTGCTTCTATTTCCTATATCAACAAGGTAATTTGCTGTTTTTCTGTTCCCTGCCGGAGTGTCATCCCAGTAATTCGAATTCTGCAGCTATGGAATGTAACTGGAAACCACAACAAATGATACTGTTGTGGCATGACATTGCAGAAAGCATTCATGTACTTTTTCTCCCTTTTTTATCAGGTGTTCAAAAAGAAATATTTTTTGTGTTCTGTCAAAATGTTTTAAGGTCTACTAAAGACTTCTAGGCTAACAATAAGGAAAACTAATGTAAAATTACATACAGAATAATTTATTATTTTATGAGGAAAGAGGATGACAAAATAATTTTCCTGTAAGTTTGCAATGTCATGTGGAGATTATATATGTTTGCGTTTACTTCACTTTCTATCTAGTGACATACTAAATTCACACTTGCCTACATTGTAGTTTCATATTATTCATCAAAGCAGGATTTCTTTTGAAAGGCCAATGGCAGAGAACAATGTAATACTTGGGAAAACCCAGTTTTCCAGCAAAATCTGGCTTTGCAAATTCATTACATTCTGATGTTTCTACTGCTCCCCTCTCCAGTGCTATACTTAGCCATTACAGAGGAACTGATTTTCATGGTCAAACTGATGTCAAACGTAAATCAAAGTAGAGCATCAATTTTCTTAAGTTATTTCAGCAATTAGACTGTGAATGTTGACCATTGCATTACTGGCGTTAGATTCCTGCACAGTAATATGCTATTTCCTAATTAAACAACTGCAAAATACTTTAACTGATAGGAAATAGCACATGTGGACATCCATCAATGTTATTTGATATTTGGATCCAGCTGACATGAAAATGTAATCTAATATGAAGTATTCCTGATGCTCTATGTCTAGATGGTATAAATTCACCAGAACAAACATATGAGCATGACAGCTAGATACTTCTCTTTCTTGTTTTGACAATCACATTGTTATTTCAGTGGAATTACATGCTTTCAAGCTTTCAATGTGTGATGTGTGTCAGCTGCAGGACTCCTAACACCAAATTAAATTTAAAAATAAAAACCTACAGAAATTTTGATTGTCAAGTTTTTATAGTGTTCTTCCCTCAATTATTTCTTTTTTTAATCACTTGAGATCACCAATACAGCATACGTGCTTCTTGACAAGCCCTTTGCTTTCAACAAACCACAAATTAGTGCTTTTAGTTTCCATTTATAAAACTAAACCTATGAAACCTGATTACTCAATATCCATGCAGACCTTTCGTTGTCCAATTTAGCACTATTTTAGGACTTGATGTAAAAAATGGCGGTCTATAACCAATTTAAAAGTGCCTTCTGTATCACAGGTTACTTCTGCAATTGAGACATCCTTTCTTTAAATTGAACGTGAGACTTACCATCTTTAAAATTCAATTGTAAGATAAACCTATCCAAATCAGGCTCATATTAAGATTTTCTTGTCAGATAAGTATCTGGCAAGTCAAATTAATATCTAAAAGTAACTTTTCCAGTTTTAGTTATTTTTAAGACAAATATATGACCATATAAGAAGATTAAGTGGTAAATTTATTATGATATTCTAATATGGTTGCAACTGAGATTACTCTTTTATGGAATAAGGGTATATTTTTCTGTTATAGCACTAATTGTTTGCCAAGAGATGTAGAAACTAATCAGAAAAAGTCATTATTGCTTCAGTATAGGTGTCCACAAAGGGAGTTAGGGTTGTTAACGGCATTAATTCGAGCTTGACCTTCTAATCTGCATACCTACCTGCAGATAAACATGAAGTCAATCATGAAAGACAAATTGGAATGTGATGCTATGGTGTCCCTAGGACAGTGAATTGCATTTTTTTGGAGTATATGCCTGACAGAAAACTGAAGACGCTTCCAAGATCCTCTCTTAAAAATGTGCCTTTGGGCAGTCTTTTATTGCAACACAAGTGAAGTTTGATCTTTTCTGACCTTTTACTCTTAGGTTACTTCCTGACCTTTTTGGAACCAGTAAACAATATCACTGTAGTCCAGGGGCAAACAGCAATCCTCCACTGCAAGGTAGCAGGAAATCCATCTCCAAATGTCAGATGGCTAAAAAATGATGCTCCAGTAGTTCAGGAGCCAAGACGGATCATCATCAGAAAAACAGATTATGGTTCACGTCTGAGAATCCAGGATCTGGATACAACAGACACAGGATACTACCAGTGCGTGGCTTCCAATGGGATGAAGACGATAACTGCAACAGGAGTGTTGTTTGTAAGGCTCGGTGAGTTCCTGACTTTTGTAATTACTCAGACTGCTTTATAGACTAGGTATTAGTTTTCACAATAGCATAATGAGAAATGAATTTGATGTTTTAAGAAGAATTCTCAACACAAAAGGAAATAAATAAAGCCATTGCCTGGGGCCTCTCCCCCAGCGCAGAACTTCTCGGTTGAACTTGATACCTGTTTACTGGTAATAAAACAAAGTAAATACAGATGGAAAGGTCTGTAAATATGTAGTGAAGAAAAAATTTTAAAGAGTGCCAGTATAAAGTACAAAAAGGTAACATTTCATTGCCAGGAGTTTTCACTCTAGTGCTGAACTCAGTCTGTAAAAAAAAACTTCTCTTCTCATGAAGAGAAGAATGAGAAACAGTTTTCTACGTGATGTTCATAGTGCTGGGCCCATCCTTGTGAAATATCACGTCTGTATTGCTATGTGAAGCCTGGCCTCAAATTCTGCCCTTTGAGAGCTGAAGGTACACCATACCTTTCAAGAAGTACTTGCATTGCATTTTGGAGGCTGAATCATACAGCCTGGAAGGCAGGCTTTTATTTAGTTTGCTTCTGAAGCAATGGGGAAAAAAATTCTAGGGATATTTTCCTAAAACTTCTTCTAATTTTGTAATGAAAATAGTTAACTCCACAGTTTAGTTTGTAGTGATTCATTAAGTGCTGGGTATTGGACCTTGTTCCCGCTGTGACAAAGGTTAAGAGCATACCCTTGTCATACCATAAACTCTGATAATAAGGCTCAGGTGGGGCTTATTAAGAGGTAAGTGGTGTGTCAAGATAACACATTGTCTTTTTAACAGCCTGTGTTTTTATGGCAGGATATATTTTCTAACAAAAATTCAGTCCACTCAAGTTGCTGCCTGAGCAGACAGAAAAATAATGTGATTTTTATTTGTGGCTTTGAAAATAGCAATATACAATTATATGCAGGAACACAGAGGGTTTTGTTTGAATCTTGAGACAAACCTTCCTTAAAGAGATAGTTTCCTTTAGATTGCTATTGACTTTTTTTTATGCTGTTGTCCTTAAGCCAAACTTGCCAGCAACATTTGTTTGTTTTATCTTTACAGGTCCAACAAACAGCCCAAATCACAATCTTCAGTAAGTACTTTTTGGAAAATTACTTAATGCACTCTGACCGATTCTGTTCTGTAAGAATTTAGTTCATAAACTCAGTAAACACTGCCTGCAACCACAGTGTGCTTGCTAAAAATATGTAATTTGATCGAAAACTCACAGAATGGGTGAAGCTTTTTCAGTCAGGGATAGCATTGTGTTACAGTGGGTTTTGGTTTGATAGAATTTTCTTGAGCAACTTCTGCTTGCCTATTTCATATTTTGGACAAGCAAAATACCACAAAGTCATGATGTTTGAACAGTAATTTTTTACAGGGCAAGTATGGGCTGGAAGAGTGGTTAAAAATGAATGGGTAAAATGCTTAGGTTGCTGCAGTTGTAAATTTGCCCATGTTATATTATTATACCTTGAAAAGTCTTTGAGTAGCTAGGTAAAACCTCTGTTAGTGTCATTTTGACTTTGGTGGTGATTTGGTGATTTTTGTTAGCTGACTGGGCTCACTTGCTGATCCCAGTCATAAGGATGAAAATAGATCGGTTCTGTTTCATCATTGTTGCTTTATGTATTAGTTTTAATTTAAATAGTGCATATTGTATAATTTCTTGAAATAGATTCTGCACTTGATCAATTAACGGAGTGAGGAATGCAGTCTGAGGCCTTTTTATGTGTTAATGGCATAAAATTAGTGTTGGTGATGGACTAATTAAAAAAAAGAGAAAAAGTAAAGATGTGGATGCTTTTTGGAAGTACATTATTGATCAGTGTTTGCGGTCTCTGAACTCCCAATGGCTTGAGTGGAAACACTTTAAATAACTGCAGTGGGCTGAGCACTAATCCATCCATCTTACAGGTACCTCACTCCGTCATCTTACATACATAAAAATAGTACCACATGGTACACATTCTTGTATTTTATATGCACAGGAAATGTAAATGAATTTACAGGATTTCACCATTATGGGGATTTAACAAGTTTTTGTATTTTTCTTAAAATTGATTGCTAACTATTGAAGATTAAAAACAGCTGTTCATGACACGAGTACAAAAAAATGTAATCATTTTTGTAACCACTGAAATCCTACTTCAGATCTTACAGCACTTCAGAAAACTGTTATGCACCTGTTCTACAAAGTAGAAAAATAGTGAGATACCAGGAAGCTCTCTGATCTTTCATGAGATCAGAAGGCAGAGACTGGTACAAGAGACAGCACTGAAATATGCATAGTGAAGCACTGAACTGAAGTTCAAAGAACAGTTCTCAAATGCAACTGAAGAATAGCAGGCTCTGAGCACAAGGTGAAAAGCTGGGAACCAAGTTTTACATTGATTCACTTTTTGTTATTGAGCAAATAATTAATGTTACATCTTTCGGTTTCCCTAGTATTTCCCAAACTCTTCTCCTGTACTGAGCATTAACTTATTAATATTTTACAAATATCAACATAAATAAAAAAGTTCCGACTGATGAAGTGAAAAAAATTTACTATATGACACATATTTCTTAATTACATGCCCCCGCCCCCCCACAAGTGGAAGAGAATTAAGGTTCCTGAGCCATCTTTCATTCTGGTTTTGCCTAGGTTTTGAATGCTTGACTATTCTACCTTTGCTGGTTTTGTACTCTAAGTTAAAATAAAGAGAGGAATAACAAACAGAAAAAAACCCTGTCATTTGGATTATGACACCTCTAAATTGGTCTTGTACCAATAGTATCGGTGGTGGACCTGGAAACAGTAATGTGCCATCATTGTTTTGGACCTGCTATTAAAAGGTGAAGTGAAGAGTGCGCCGCTGGTTGATTTTTTTTTTTTTTTTTAATATCCACTAGATTGAAGAGAAAGCTGAGAAAAGCTGGAGGAAAAACATGTTCAGGTCAAAGGTCTAGTGAGAAGTTGTGAGGGACTTATCATATGAGGTCCAGGAGCTTTCAGGGATTACGGATCTTTGCCTCATTGCATGCCTGCTCCTGTTTCAATTTTTTTTCTCTTTCCTACTTAACCAGGTTTTGCCCATCTTTCCAAAGTTCCTATCCTTCCTTTTGATACTGCCTTTCTTTTTTTTTCTCTTCTTATGCCTCACAATTGTTCCCATGTTCCTCTGCTCCATACCTCCTACCTAGTCCTTCAAATAAAATGCTATAATTTGGCAGTATTTTTTTTTCTTTTCAGAAACTGATTATGATTTTTTTAACTGAATATTTTGTATAAAATCGTGCAGGTCAATTTGTAAGCCAGAAGAGAGGAAAGGGGTAAAAGACGAAACAAATACCTAACTGCTTGGAAGGAGCCCACATGGAACAAAGGGCTCTTTCTGTTTGCTGGCTGCACAGCACAGTCTCGTGTTGAGCCACCCAAGAGCTGTTTCTCCTGGCATTAATGCTTCCAAAAAGACACGCTTCAGTGGAAGCACTGAAACCTAAAACCATTGTAACTTGGCTTAAAACTATACCTACTGAATTATTAAGGGATAAAAAACATTACCTATGTAGATACCATCTAGCAAGGTATTTTTATGCAGTCCATGTGTTCTGCTGTGGATTTCTAGAAATTATCTGCAATTAAAGATTGCCAGAGATCAAATGTGCATTATGCAGTCAGATTTGCCAGTGCACAAAAGCGCCCTGACCTTCAGGTAGTGAAGTTGAGACATTTCCATAAAATTCTAAAAGTAAAAATTTTCAACCAAATACATAGTCTTAAACTGGTGTAGATTTTTCTGAAAGGGTGGAGAGGTCTTTATGTTCTGTGAAGGTCCGTATCTGTAAAAATTTCTAGGGATTTTTCTGTAGAAATGGAAAAATACAATCTATCCGAATTACTTTATTTATCAAAAATATTAAAATTATTGAAAATATTAATAGCTAGTACAAATCAATTTACAAAGGAAATAAAATCAAAACACAGTCAGAAAATCAGTCTCTGACCAGTCTTTGTTGTCCAAAGGGCTGTGCTGCTAGAGGACTGTTCTACTAGAGGACAAGCCAACAGGTTGAATCCTTTCTCTCACTGCATAATGCTACTACCGTTTGTATCATTAACATTATTAGCTTTTGCCCTTTTAAAGAGAGACATCCTGTCCATTCAGAAAGGTACAAGTGTGTGGAAATAAAATAAATGGGTAGCAAATATCAGAGAACGTTTATTTAGCATGATTTAAAACTAAGCAATGGTTGTTAATCTCTTGGAGTCTAAGAGTAGGAGGGCAGAAACAGTTGCCTTCCTTTCTAGAGGTGTTGCTCTTACAAGATAACATTATTCTGAAAGACGACATGTTCCCTAGTCTAATGTATTTTTCTCTTGAATTGAACGGTTAGATTGAATTTTACCCGTTGGGCAAATTCCTGTTTTGAAGCTGTTTAGATTTCTCATTAAGGCTGTGACTGTAGTGGTGCCACCTTGAAGGGAACCTGGGATGGAAGATACGTGGCAGTTTGTTGGCTCAGAGGGCTTCTGGAAAATCTGATGAGGCTTTAGCAGAAGTGAGGAAGGCACAAGAGTACAGGCAGAAAGAAGTATCTATAAACTCAGCCCTTGCCAAGTGTAGGTGAACAGAACTGGCTCTGTTGCTAGTGCTGCACTTTTCCCCATATGACCTTTCTGCAGTCTGCTCAGAATGCCAGGAGGTGAACATCTCCTTCCAGAGCCCCATGCAGGGGAACGAGGCTTTCTAAGAAACTTTGAGAAGTCCCTGTTTTATCAAACTCTGACTAAGATCAGTTCTGAGTTTGCAATCACTGATGTCTGTATGCTGGACCCTTAGAAGGAGAAATAGGTGGGAAGGAACACTGCCATCAAGTAGAAATTGTCATTGCTTTGGGAAGGAATTTTTGAGGTATTAATCATTCAGAATAAATTTGCATGCTCTCATGCCTTATTTTCTTCAGGTAGTTTGGGACAACAGTAAAAATTTTAAGATTCAGTCCATTGAAGAAAAGTAATGAAGCAATTGTAGTTGAGAAAAAAACAGTTCTTTCAAACAATGGAAAACAGAATGTCTTTAAAAACTAGTAACACATCTGAGTTAAAACTCTGGTGAGAAACCCTGAGGCTGGTGGGCAATTTATTCTATATGGGTCTGCATATCCCATGCGTTTTTTCATATAGCCAAAGCATATCTCCTCTGTGACCCCAAAGGGGACCTTCTGCATGATGTAACGGGCACTCTTACAGTTTTATGATGGGGGCAAGTATATTTTCATCATGTGATAAGTCTCCACATAATTATAAGGTGGAAAAGGGAATATGGGGCCTTGGGAAAGAGGGTGGAAAGGAGAGGGTCATCAGAGCACTTCACCCTGAGGCCACCTCCCTGCCCATGGCTGGGGTCTTCCAGGTAAAAGACAGTAGCTGTGGGGACAAATAGTTTTGTAAACTGGATCTGTCTGGCAAAACAAAGGTGCCCAATATCATGTTAAAAAGAAAGAATACTTTCCTTACCGTCACACAGCAGCACCACTCGGGTATCTTCCTCCTTTCCTCGCATGGCGTGGAAAATACTCCTTAGTCTCAGTGCAGTTCAGCCACTGATAACAACATTTTTAATCTTGCAAATTGTACAAGATTACCTTAAAATTCACATAAACAGATGTTTTTATAACCAATACAAGGCTGTCACAACTCAGAAGTAACAGTGTTTATTCAGGCCCATGAGGACCAGGTGTTCAACGATGGGCCTCCTCCAGAATGACATGCACGCCTTTTGTTTCATCAAAATATACACTTGGCTGAGATGACCATATTTGAAGTATATATATTTTTCTAAGGTATTTGTGGTAACATGTTGAAGTTACAGAATAAGTGCATACTTTGTGTGCTGGTTTCCTGTTTTAATCAAGAAAGAAGAAGGATTTTGTGATTAAAACACTGGACTGTAATTTTAGAGGTCTGGATTCAATTTCAGGCTGTGCTCCTGTCTCCATGTGTGATTGCAGCAAGTTGTTTAACCTTTGTCTCTCTGTGTTTCGTATATCAAATGGAGATGGTCGATCTTGGGAATCTTTTGCCTTCTTCTATTATGGGATCAGATAGCTTCACAGTGTTTAGGGTACATTCTCTCCCCATAAAGCATGGAATGTTATTCCTATTTTATGAATGAGGAACTGAGGCACAGATTATCTTGGGCTGGTCTACATTAAACAACATGTGTTTGCCTTGGCAGATTTCCTGGCTCCCTGACAATCCAATTTGGGGATCTGGCTGAAACATGCTGCAGTTCCCTCCTAGCCCCTCTGTGTCGGGTTCCCTTTTTCCTTCAAGGTTGGGGGGGAGGCTGTCTTTCACCCTGGTGTGGGGTTGGGGCTCCTTTCAGGGAATTTTGATCCACAATCTCAGATCTGCTTCTGGGTTCATCGGTTTAAATGTCCTTGTGACAGTCGCTCAGGCCGAGACAGGAAATTTCTAGAGGAAGGAAGGAGCAGAAACCAAGGCTGCACTAAGCCACTTTACACAGTTTTCTCTCATCTATTTTAGAGTGTAGTTTTTTGTGCAGTGATTGTTTTTACTCTAGCTATGTAGGATAGAGCCTAGTAGGGCTCATAAGTATACTGTGTCACAAATAATATGTAACTAAAAATTATACTTTGGTCTGTCCAGAGCTGTAGAGTACACTCAGAAGAAGCTGACCCTTTGTCTTGTAATGGAAACAGTGAAATTGTTATCCTAATCTTACCTTTGTGTTTCAAAAATATATTCTTTCTCATGGAAAAAGCCAGAATATGTGTAATTCAAGGCAGGGTTAAAGAGCAGTGGAAGTACTGGTTTGGATTGCTTTGCACCACACCAGATCCCAGCTTCTTCCCACACTATGTTATTTCTTCAGCTTTAATCTTCCACTTAAATCTTTTCTAATCACTAGTAAATAAATGATGAAGGATCTAATACATTTTATACTATTTAGTGATAGAAGTAGAAATTCAATATGTGCTTACAAAATTGACTAATTTTAAAAGCCAGATGCGTATTTAAACAAATACGCATAGCATCTTGGAGTAGACACAAGTGTCTGTATTCCTGCAACTTGTTATCTGGGGAAACTATTGCAAGTAGTAGTTTTTTCCTTTCCTTCAAAGGAAGAGAAGAACAAAGGAAAGAAGCTGACAGGGAATATAGAAAAGAGGATACTAGTTCATTTCAGTATGTTATGCTCACTAATCCACATTGTTCAGAAACCCCTCAAAACCAAAGGGGAGCCAAGCAGATGCAAAGGTGATTAAAAATAGACCTCCAGGAAAGCTTTACTTTCTTTGTGCTACGGTATAAATCAAATGCCCCTGAGACTTACAGTGTAATGCAGCTACCTTGCACTGCTTTAATGAGAGAGCCTGGTTGCAAAGACAAGAAAGCAGCCCTATAGGACTTGCCTGCTGTTGAGCGAGGTTTCCGTATACCTTAGGAAGAAGTGATTAGTTACACATCTGTCTACTCTTACAGTTAAGCTAACTTAATGTTAAATGTGAGGAAGCACCTTCGTACCTGTGATTAGCAGTACTGTCAAGATACTTTTAAATGCGTTGGATTAAGCAGCGTAATGAATGTAATGCTTACCACTTTGCATTTATGTACGGGACTACAGAACGCAGTATGCCAAAGCACACAAACACTTTCTTTCCTAAGAGTTCTACTTTCCAAAATTTAGAAATTTAGGTTGTAGGTGGATATTAAAGGAAGTTGCTGGCTTCTGTAGTGGAGAATTTACCCACAGCCTGTGTCCTGGGAGAGCCTGCTTCCTACTCTGCAGAGCAATGGTTAGGTTTTTAATAGCCAGCAGGCTATCATATCAGGCAAGCTGTAAGGTGCAACTCTGAGATGTGCAATGTTCAGTGAAGAGCCAAATACAGCTCTGACTTTGTAAATATGTGACCCCAACATGCCCTCTTCCAGCAAATTCCAGATCAGCAGCAGGTGCTTAGGTTTGGGCAGCTCAGAGAAACAATTTGTATTAAACTACCAAAGAAGTTGCAAGCGAAATAAGACATTTGTTAATCTGTTTGAGGATATATGTAAATTGATATTCAAAGTAGTAATGGCTCTTGGGCTTTTGGCAAGTAGCTACTGCAGCTGTTGGACATCCCTGATATAACCAGCGATCTTTAGTTTGTTTTGATTTTACTTCCTCCTTCTCTCTCTCCCCTTCTTTCCTTCGTTCAGTAGCTTAAATGGCTTTCAAAGTATTTATTGTATGTCCTACAAAAGGACAGTTATATGTCCCTGAGACTTCCTGTCAGAATTTGATGCCACATTGAGTTTAATTAGAGTTCCTTAGGGTGCTGAATAGCCTCTAAGTGCATACAAGGAAAAAGTGAATGTTGTAGTTAGGCACAAAGATAAAGGAACACTATTCTAATGAAAAGTAGGTAATTTAACAGAATGAGATAATGTTGTAACACCACACCGTAAATCATCCTTTCAATTTTTACGGCGTTAT
>NW_008824938.1:136275-137572 GCF_000699105.1 Pygoscelis adeliae | reverse complement strand
TTTTGTTCTCCGTTCCAGTTTGAAAGAGCCAAACAAACTAATTTAACATACTTGGGAAAAGGTGAAACAGATGGTACAAACTGATAAAATTTGAACATTTCCATTCAAAACTAAATAAGTGATAGAAGGCATTGTTTTAAAAAAAGACTAACTAAGGAAATCTGCTCATTTAAATTGGTACTGCTCTGTTAAGTCTAAAATTTGAAGCATTTGAAGTAATACTGCTCTAAAAATCAAGTTGCAAGAAACACGTCTGATCAGCAGTCTCTGTCATGTTCCTCAAAAAGGTCGATCCTAAGTGTCCCATTTCTCATTTTCTTCAGTCTGACAATAACACAGAAGAGGCAAAGGATTACTTTAGGTGGGATACAAACAATATTTGATATATCACAGAAACTTTGTTTTTATATATATGTGTGCACACACATACATATACTTCCCCCCCCAAGTTTTTCTAACAGTTCAATTTGCAGACCAGAAATCATATTTACCCCTGCCTTACCATGCTTTCCTTCAAGTTGGAAAATCAGTCTCTTTAGCTCAGTGGGACACTCTAAGCAGGCTGACCTGCATGTAGAAATCCTGATACTTTCATCTGACTCAGCTTTGCAAAATTGGCTTGAAAAAACTACATTTTTTCACCTGCCTAATGCCAATAAAGCAGTTCCAGATTGCAAAACAATGAGTAGAGGGGTAAATGAATAGAATAGATTGATAGGATAGGATAGGATAGGATAGGATAGGATAGGATAGGATAGTATATGTTAGGATGAGATAGAATATTTCCAGTTGGCAGGTACCTAGAACGATCATCTAGTCCAACTGCCTGATCGCTCCACAGCTGACCAAAAGTGAAAGCCCATTATGAAAGGCATTGTCCAAATGCCTCTTTTTAAGGCACTGACAGGCATGGGGCATCGACCACCTCTTCAGGACGCCTGTTCCGGTGTTTGACCACCCTCTCGGTAAAGAAATGCTTCTTAGTATCAAGTCTGAACCTCCCCTGATGCAGCTTTGAACCATTCCCATGCGTCCTGTCGCTGGGTCCCAGGGAGAAGAGATCAGCACCTCCCTCTCCCCTTCCCCTCCTCAGGAAGCTGTAGAGAGCAGTGAGGTCACCCCTCAGCCTCCTTTTCTCCAAACTAGACAAACCCAGCGTCCTCAGCCGCTTGGCATCCATCTGCCGAGCATGTGCCAAAGATGGGTCCTTTCCAAGCAGAGGAGAAAAAAAGCCATCGCCAGGGCAGGATCTGGAAGAGCGGGAAGAAAGCCTGTGCTCGAGGGCAGCAGCATTGTG
>NW_008824938.1:132947-133586 GCF_000699105.1 Pygoscelis adeliae | reverse complement strand
TTCCTCCCACGGGGGGTCACAGGCAGCACTTGGCTCGCTCTCGCGGGTTTTCTCCTGTTTTTCTCCCCTAGCCAGAGGGCACAAGGGTGATCCCCTCTGCTCGGCACCCATCAGGCCTCATCTGGGCACTACGTCCTCTTTGGGGTCCCGGAGACAGGCTGACAAAGCAGAGGGGCTCAGGGGAGGCAAGGAGGGTCTGTGGGGCTGTGGCTGGTTCAGCACGTTCAGTTCTCTGGAGCAGAGAAGGGGTTCGGGGCACCTCACAGCACACCCCGGTGCCTATGGGGAAGGCATCAAGGGGGTGCGGACAGGCTCTTCCCAGCACTGCCTGGTGGGAGGGTGAGAGACGGTGGCATCTCCTGACACTAGAGAGGTTCAGGCTGGAGACAAGGAATCAAAACCAAAACCCCTGCGAGGATCATGAAGCACTGGAGTGGGTTGCCCAGAGAGGTTGTGGGACCCCTGAGGCTGGAGGTCTTCAAGACCTGAGTGGCCACAACCCAGAGCACAACTGTCACACGCCCGGGAAGGGATGCTCGCTGAAGTCCTGGAAGAGAAAGCTTTGCCAGTGGGAAACACAGCAAGGGTTTCCAAAGCTGCAACAGCTTCCAGAAGGTTTCGACTTTCTGGTTTCAGTTG
>NW_008824938.1:129262-132884 GCF_000699105.1 Pygoscelis adeliae | reverse complement strand
AGGATAGGATAGGATAGGATAGGATAAGATAGTTGCAGTTGGGAGGTACCTAGAACGATCATCTAGTCCAACTGCCTGATCACTTCACAGCTGACCAAAAGTGAAACCCCCCCCAGATCTCTTTCTGCAGGGCTGCTCTCCAGCCACTCCTCTCCCAATTTATACTTGTGTCTGGTGTTCCTCTGTCCCAGGTGCAGAATCCGTCATTTGTTTTTGTTGAAGTTCATGCCACTGATGGTTGCCCAATGCTCTAATCTATCTAGATCCCTCTTCAAGGCATTTTGTCCTTCGAGAGAGTCAACAGCACCTCCCCGTATCATCAGCAAACTACCAACTGTGCATTCAACTCCTGCCTCCAGATCTTTGATAAAAATATTGAACAGAATTGGCCCTGGAATTGAGTCCTGAGGAACACCGCTGGTGACTGGCCACCAACCAGATGTAGCCCCATTCACTACAACCCCTTGAAACCTGCTGTTCAGCCAGCTCTTCACCCAGCGCACAGTATACTTCCCCAAGGAACACATGCAATGTTACTGCAATCCCCAAAATGGAAAGAGTCTGTCTTTCCTCCAAAGTAAGAACAGTGTGTTTCAGCAGCAAAGAGTATGAGAAAATATTGTTTCACACAGGAACAAATCTTATATGCTTTCAACAGGAGGAGTGCAGACTGTCTTTTTACTTACTTGTGTAACAGATTACAGTTTATTACATAAAATCATAGAATCATTTAGGTAGGAAAAGACCCTTAAGATCATTGAGTCCAACCATAAAGTGTTACATGTTACATCATAAGATATTCTTAACTGTAAGATCTGCTAAATTAGACAGGAATCTGAAACACAGAACAAAGGCATGCTTGTGAGTGTGCTGTGTAAACAAAGCTAAAACTGTAGCTGCTTTTTGACTCTGAGCTGTTGTGGTGATATTCCCCATTTATTGTTGGTAGCTGCAAGGTAGTGTGTTCATACTGTGTTCGGTAATTAATGTGGAAAAGACAACCTCAGTGGGTAACGAAGTTTAGCTGTATATTTTTTATTTCAGCATTAGATTGAGGAGAAGAGAGAAAAGCAAAAAATTATTACAAAATCAATAGTTCCAAGACTCGGGCACTCCAGCAAGAATGTGCAATGGATGATCACTGTACTTTTAAATTCTGTCATTCAGACTGACAAATACATCAGTATATACAGGATCTTAGTTTTCAAGCATTAAGAACTAAATACTGAAATGTTAAACTTGGAGAAGCATTTGATTCCCTAATTGAGTTTTCTACATGTTTTGATTCATGAAGAGTTTATTAATATTAAGCCCGATTAGATTAATTTATGGAGCTGTGGTGCTGGTACAATTACTACTCACAGCCTATCAAGCTAATAATGTTTGCATAGCATCATGTGTGTGGCGTCTGAAAATAAATTATAACTCTGACTTTGGAATGTGAGCTATTTTGTTTTGCTTGAGATGCAATGTAGTATCCACTATTATATTGTGGGAAGATTTAAACGAAAAAATGTGGCATTCAACCATTAATTGGTTATACATAGGGGAAAAAAAAGAAGAACGGAGTCTTTGGAAATGGGATCTGATAAACATTCAGTAAGTAGTTTTAAGTCCAAAGGAAGAAAAGTAAGGGGAAATTATCATTTGGGATTACATGAGGGCTGGATGGATACCCAGGCCTCCCAGCAGTTTTGGGTGATTCAGGGTGCTGTGCCCCCAGCCCCAACAGAGTGTAGGAGGCTGTTCATTTCTACCCTGTTCCAGTGGCTAAAGTAGAAGAGTGTCTGTTTATTTTTAATTCTTGAGAACTCCAGAGGCTTTGATTGAAACTGACATAGAATTTCCTGTGCAGAAAAAGCTAATTTTCCTAATTTGGAAAAAATCAACAATCTTATTATGTGGAATTATGATGACACACCAGAATTATTTCATGAGTTCTGGATTTCTTAGCCATACCACCCAGACCTTGGTTGCTGGAGCCAGCCGACAAGTGGATAGTGCTAATAATAGGCTGCTGTCTTCAGTACAGACCAGCCCAGGAGAGGAGACACATGCATACTCATCAGGACACATATTGACAGAAAGAAATGGTGAGACACAAAAAATAATAGGTTTTGCTCCAGATTTTGGAGGACTGTGTGCTCTCCTGGTGGTAGCACCTTTATGGATCCCTGACCTGCCTCTTCCTCCCTCTTCCATAGCCCCTGTCCTCCTGGGCCCTCAGCAAACTCCTTATACCATTGCCTCAATTAACCTTAGGCGCTAGCCCTGACAAGGGTGCCAAGCAGTTTTATTTTCTCACACATGTCTGCAAAGCTTGCTGTAGATGTGGTATTTGGCGAATGTATTCTCGTAGGCTGGGCTGAGCACATGGAGATGGAAATGACGTAAAGGCTGGACAAATTTGGGTAGTGTTTCAAGGTATATGTTCCAGCAAGTCTCAGGTGTCTACTCAATAGCAAGGGAACACAGTAGCATCACAACCAAATGGCTGCTCCTTTTCCTGGTAGTGGTTTTGTTTTGGGTTCTAATTTTTTTTTTCTAAAGAGAAAAATGGTAATTTTCTCTGGGCTCATTTTTTGAAACAGCTGAACCATTTCTTTTGAAGTAAAAAAAAAAAAAATTTAGCTTTGGACTGTGGAAAATTTCAGCTCAAGTAAGTTCTACAAAGTTAAGAGCAGCTATGAAAACAGCCTCTAACACTGGGCAGTATTCACAAACTCTTTAACTTTCTGCAACATTGCCTAGAATAAGTAGTTCATGTTGTATCCATAAAAACTAACAGAGAAGCTAACAAGTATTTCATATTGTTGCTTAAATGTTTTTAAAAAAATAATTTAGTTGATGCTGGGGTTTTCTGATAAATGGAATATGCTGATTTTTCCTGAAGACTGGAAAAAACACCATGAAACTAATTACTTACTGACAGTTCAGTATGATATGGTTATACATAGTTGATGTTTCTGTAGTTTTAATAAAAATGTTCTGTGAAAGACTTTCAATATGAACACTTGCATGTACATATAATTATGTAACCAGTTTATAGCTGATGCTATGATAATTTCTGGCTGTTTTACAAAGTTATCAGATGTATAATCTCTGTTAGCTGAAATAGAAAAGCCACCTTTGTTATGTTAAAAAAAAAAAAGAGGAAGAAGAAAGAGGAAAAAAATTATACCAGTACAGTTATTTTCCTTTTTTCCTTTGCTTAGATACTTTCATAAGTGATCACATTTTTAATGGCATGGTCAGTTAAAACATTTTGAATTCTGAAACAATTTTTAATTAATAATAGTTTTTAACCATTTTTTTACAAAAATGTCTTAACTTTTTCACCTCTACTAAAAAGCTAGGAAGCACTTTGCAGAAAACTTGTATTTTGTAGGTAAATCACAATGCATGAATATCTATCTGAAAACTAAGGATTTTTTTTTTAAAGAATTTTTTATATCATGCTTATCCCTGGTGGCTTTTATGGAATGGGGTGAGGGTTGCACTAGGCAAGGTTGGAGCAGCCTGGCGGGAGGTGAGCTGCCCTTCTCTCACCCGTTCCCAGGCGTGAGAAGGGACCCCTATCCCCAGACCAGCCGCCTTGGTGAGGCCCGATATCTCCCTCCCT
>NW_008824938.1:122899-129225 GCF_000699105.1 Pygoscelis adeliae | reverse complement strand
ATGGCATCACAGCCATCAAAGCTGCCCTTCGCTCCTTCTTTCTCCCTTCCATGGCTTTCCCATCCCCCTGGGCAGCTGGCATGGCCTCTTCGCTCTGCCCTCTCAGTTGCATCCCTCCTTTGGCCTAGCACAGCAGCCCAGGTGGAGCCCTCCATGCCCTGTGCTGACCCCAGGGCACTGGCAGCCCCATTGCTGAAGCCCTACCTGGGCTGCCTGGAATGCCCCCTACCAGTTTTATTGCTACCTGGATATGGCAGAAATTATAATGACATTTTCAGCTGGTGGACTCTTCCAAGACCTTTTTGGAGCTAACCTGTGTGTACTTACTCAGGGTGGCATGGCAGGAGGAGGAAGGATAAAAGCAAAGAAGAATTTTGCTTTCCTCTAGCAGTGGGGGGAAGAGGGAGCTGCTTGTTAGAGGCTCTTCAGGGGGCTCATTGGCCCTGCTGTTTTTCCTTGGGGATCTTGGAGGGAAACAATTTATTAGGCAGTTGTAACATACTGAGAGGGATAACTTGCCTTAAAAAATAAGGGGTGAGGAGGGAGACTCATAATGATTTCTTTGGTGAGTGAGAAGTTGGAATGCTTCATGGCCAGGTCTGTGTTCCCATATGTTGAAATTGGTTTTCTGGAGGTTTTTTTTTTCCAATTCTTCAGTAACCCTGGTTGTAACAGAGTTGTTTCTGTTAAAAATATCTGACACTCAGCAAAACAGACTGCAGCCTTCCTTGGATTGCCAGCTGACTCATCTGATTTCAAGATTTCATCCCAACATGCTGACACCTATGAAAACAGAGGGAGAATTTACAAAAAATGTCATATGAGTAAATTGAGAGTTTGTAGGTAGAAGTAATATTAGATCATCTGTTTGAAGTTACATGTAGTAATCAGAGGATTATGGCTAGTTATACCTCCAGCGACAATCCTCTGTTCCTTGCAGAAATTCAGGACATAGATGTCCCTGTTTAGCTTTGCTTCTTTGACTGTTTTACCCTGGTTACTGTAGTAAGAGCCATCCTGCCACCCATGTTTATAGTTATGTATGTGATTACTGTACTTGGGAACAGCAACAGTTTCTAGTACAGTGAAACCTTTTCTAAATATGTAAAGCAATAATAAATATGTGAATGCCTGTGATACTGTCAAACCACAGCAGCATGTAGTGTTAACTAATGAGCATCCTGCCACAGTTTTATATGTTCGGTTCTTTTCTACATCTTTGTTAGTGAGGGCTGTGTGTTTTTCTTGTTATAGGCGTGATGGAGGATGATTCTGTGAAAGAAAGGAAGGCAATACCATTTTCTGTTGATTTTATCCACTTAAATAATTGAATGTGGTATCTTTTAGCAAGGATACAGCTCAACTAGGAGTGCTGACACCCACTTAAGGCAATGCCTAGTGAGGAGAACAATTTGGTTCATGATTCAATGAAGGCATATGCTTAAACCCTATTGATGTCCTCCTTCTTTCTTGTGTTCAAATGCTTTATAATACCTTGCATTAAAAGCGTCCTCCTTTCATGGTAACATCGGAATTTATGTTTAAAATGTTACTTGGACTGTGTTATAGCGACAGACTTTGGAACCTGAATTTTGTGTTTAAAAATACTGATTTTATAATCCATCGTGGAAATAATTGCAATAGGGTAAAAATAAGGTTGTTGTTTATGAGTTGCTGTTCGACAAACAACTTGCTTGTCTCTAGTTTGTCACAAACACTAAGTCCATTTGCAGCTGTGTTTTTACTAGTGACATTTCATTGAATTGCTTTATCTATTACCTAGCTTAAAATGGTGTCTCAAATCCTATGATTAACATTAAAAAATTCATCATTTAGTAGAATCAGTAGAATAAAGATCAACTGTTATTTTTTACTGATCTTAGACATTGAATCTGGAGTTTCAGTTCACAATGTACTTTTTTAGGAACTAGCAGATAAACATTCAAATCAAATGCAGCACAATTGCTCTGTTCAGTAAATGTGACCAAGTACTTTATTTTAGGGATTCTGTTGTGTGCTACTTTTCATGTAAAAAGCACAAAAATAAATGCTATTTGGTAATATTTATCTAAGTTGTATGCTAGATGTAAGGGAATCTTGCTTTGGGAGTCTGTTGTTACACTCAATGAGCATCTGGTAGCAAAATTCACGGGCCATATCCCTGGTGAGTGTAAATTGTCATAGGTCCATTGACTTCAACTGAGCTATGACTATTTATACAAATTCCCCTGCCTGTTAGTTTTTGACTTTTTAACACTAGACTCCCCTTCTTTTCTGATACTATTTATTACATTCCTTTAGTGTATGGGGAAAGTTTTTACATCCCTCTTGTATTCTAGTGAAGTCTCTCTTTGAGGTGTTAACTACTTTGACGGGTATTTTCTGATATCCCAGAAGTGCTGATCCTTAGACGCGGGTGAAGATATGCAAACAAATGATTTTATGTGCCAGAAAGGTGGGTTATTTGCAAATAAACCTTCAGTCAGAGAATGAAACTGTTTGTTCAGAGCATGGAAACAGGTAGGGCAGGACGCCCTACTCCCTTCCCCGTGACGTGGGCGCAGGGTGCCTCCATCCAGGCAGGGGTCCGATGTAGCAGTGAAGTTGTCCCTGTCATCCTTTCGCTTCTTGGCTTCAGCAGACAGGAGACAGATGTGCAGGTGTGGGGTTTTTGGTGTTTTATAGTTTGAGGCCGGGGGTGGGGGTTGTGGTTTGGTTGTCTGGGTTTTGTTTGGTTTTTTTGAGGTTTTCCTGTACACCTGGGTTTTGGAAACTTCACTAAATCCTCCAACCCATTTGTGCGTGTTACTGAAATTCTGCCCTGTATGGGCAGAAGTTATGGGCAATGTCAGGAGCACCTGGCATTAGCCCAGCCCTTCTCAATGGATGAATAATAATAGTTCAGGCAATACTGGTTTTGAAAAATCCCATTCTTTTCCTCCATCAAATATTTATACCCCAGTCCTGTTGCCTTGAATGACAGTAGTAAAACTTCCATTGATCTGTGCACACAGGAGGCCTATGAGAAGGAGGAATTTTATAGCCTATTGTAACTATTACTTTAAAAGACAACACTGCTGACAAATTTTAATTCATGGTGAAACAAGAAATTGAGTGTTTTATTTGGTATTTTCCCTGAAAGGTAAATACAGAAACCTGACCGGAAAGTACAAAGTATTTTTCTATAGTAACATTAATATAAATTAACTATGTTTTTGACACGAGGCAAATTTTATAGATGTGATATGGCATATGACAAGGGTAGTATGTTTCTCTTCTCTCAGATCTTCTCTGTGACCTGTTTCAGTGGGAGGGAGTGGATATTTGGAGACATGAACTCATTTTAGCCATTGAAAAGTGATCCCCTTGTGAGTTGAGTTCGCTCCCCAGCACTATGATATGATACATGTCAAGAGTAAGGGTAACAAATTACAAGGGCTGTAGTGCCAGATTATAAGAGGTCCTGACTTTGAGATGCAGTATAAACAAACCATGAATACATATGTATATTAAAAACAAATTCCTGATGTTCTTCCTGCAGCCCTTTATAATGCCCTTCCCACAAATGAGAGTGATTTGCCTCTCTTTGATTAAACATAAGCTCTTTATTCCTTTAGTTCTTTGTATTGCAGGTCATTTCACTTGTGTGCTTTATGTTTATGAAGTAGCCACACACCGGGCTAAGTAAACTCATAATCTGAAATATGATACCTGTCCTTTTCCCTCTGATCTTACTGTTGATTAAAATTGTCCTCTTTACATGGCTTCTGCCATCAGTTTTCAAGCTGTAGCTGTCAAAAACTCTGAGACTTTCCTACAAGACAAGTGACCATATACCAAATGTTGTATTTCTCTACCCATAGCAAATAGGATGACATAAATAATTTGTCCTTTCCTTCACCTGTCACTGTCTAACTGTGGTTTTCTGTGCATTTTTCCTTGCTTTGCCAGTCCACTTGTAATGGAATATGACAGAGAGTCCTAATATCCTCTCTTAGTATTTAACAGTTTTTAAGTAAAAGCTGTTTAATCCCTGGACAATATGAAACAGGGTCAAAACTTCAAGTTTATTATTTGTTGTGGGAAGATCTATAGGAAATTTTAATTGCACTCAGTTTGCTTGTGGGGAACTGGTGTAACAAAGTTTCTACTATCTTTTGAAAAACTAACCTCTGGAATATCCTGTTATATGCTATGAATTGGCTTAGTATTGTTTACTTTGGTAAAGTGTAAGCTGAGGATGTATCCCTCCAAATAACTTCTAAATTTATTATTTGAATATAGTAAAATAAATTGTGCTCAAATTATAATTTTAAATAACATTTTTGTTCATTTTATTACAAGAGTAGGTTGGTAGGGTATTATTAAATTAGTTGGTTTTTTTAATGTATTCAACCAAAAATTTTTCTTTCTGAGTTTCCTGGAGGATTTCTGAGTTTCTTTTTATGGCTGATGCACAATGTTGTGTCTCTTCTATTTTCAGGAAAATAGATTTAACTTACAAGTTTCTGTTGTCTTTGTTAGTTAAGTTTGTGGGATGCAATCAGAAAAAAGGTATCTTACTAGCAAATGAATATCTAGTACCTCTCAACTCTGCTTTCACAATTCCCTTCATGAACCCTTGCTAAAGATTGTTATGCCTTCATGTGTTTTCTCTATTTTTCAGCAAAACCACTAGGTCTGCACTCACTGGGCTTTCAGGGGCCCCAAATACATACTGAAAGCTATCATCACACTTATGTGCTTCACAAGGTGATTTTAGTATTGAACAGAGTTTCCACGGTTGCCTTTTATTTAATGGAACTTTTTTGTTTCATATGCCCTCTGGGCCATTCAACTGTGACAGTTGCATACAATAGATTGTGTTACATAGATATCATATAGTGTCTTGTGCCCAGATGTATTCTTTCAGCATTTCAGATTTTCCGTTAAGAAAAGACTCTTTGTTTCCTGGGTATTTTCGTTTGTAGTCTTTTGTTCGGTGTTCTTTCTGTGTCACATGTGAAATTAAAGTAATGCTTAATGCGAGGGTGGGGGTGGCGATGTTCAGTATGTTTTTGCAGAACATGCAGTATGCCTAGAAATCTCTCCATATACTTCTAGAGGAGATACTTACCTTATGGAAGTCTTCCATGACCTCCATCTAGAGAGATTCCTATTCGTGCATGCTGGATGTTATTGCTATTCAGAGGCACCTGGTTCTTCCAGTGCTTCCATTATAGACCCAGATGTCCCTGGAAGTTATCGTTTCCGTCAGTGGGAGGAGATTCAACTGGCACTGTACCACTGAACCTGCATCTTTCTTCCACATTGTTTGGTTAATTCTCCATTTCATACAGATGACTTCTGCCCACAAACCTGAAGGCAGACTGTGTTTAATCAGGCAGTGCAGTGTGTGTGTGATAAGGAACTTGTAAATGTCTTATCAGTGCTTGGTTCTTCAAGCTGTTTCCAGACCTGGTAAGCCTGGTCAATCTTAGAGACACCCCATGTTGTACATAAAAGTAGTATCAGTGTTTTGTTTTTATTTGTGCGTGCCTGAAATAAAAGGTTCTCCTGCAGAAGATCACCTTACGGGCCTGGAAAACTAATGGCATTCATCCTAAGAAATGGAAGTTGGGGTTTTAGGAATAGAGGGTCTGTTTAGTCAGATTCTTTACAATTTTATTTTTAAATCCAAACTCTGGTCAAACATCTGACAAGTAGTTGAGAGGAGCGTTCTCTCAGTAGGAGAATACACCTTACCTCCAGTCTAATTGAGTGCTGAGAAAATTGATGTTCCAGGTGCGCTGTCTTTGAGACTGCCCTCCAGCAAAGGTGAAAAAAGGTCAACACTTAGGATGTTCCTGACTCTGTTTTGTAAAAAGAATAGTTACATAAAAATGGAAGAAAATCACTAGTGAGAAAAGGTAAGGCCATCTTGAAACATTCAGAAAGAAACAATAAAGAACAAAGGTAGAAAAGTACCTATGGCGGTTAGCTTGTAAGACTTCTGCAAGTGGAACAAATTGAACTCTTCTGGATTCCTCTTGTGGAGTCAGATTTCTGCTTTTACCAGGGTTCTTGATCAGAGCAGACTTTACGGCTCAAGCAGCAGGAAATTGAAGAGTCAGTATTTCTGCCTATTTCAACAGCTTTTAACTCTTGCTCTGATCAGCAACTGAATTGCTGGCATATGGTTCGGAGCACGAATCAAAGCCACACGTGGTTCCAAAGAATCCTGTTTGAACTGAGCATGATGCCGCTCCTGCGCTGTTCTATCAGATTCCCCCCAGCTTGCTTTTTGTGGCGGATATTTTGGCATGTGCTGAGTGTTCATGTAGCCG
>NW_008824938.1:98155-122867 GCF_000699105.1 Pygoscelis adeliae | reverse complement strand
TCTGTAAAGAGACTCTTAAGTGCTGCCACTTCTGCAGTTTTGTTGAAATCAACTGTTTTCCTAAGAAGACTAATGTAATTTTGTCGCCTCGATCACCAGTACTAGTCAAGTCCCCATGATCACTATTACTAGTCAAATTGTATTCACTGAGTTGCCTGACCTGACAAAGATGCATGTAGCATCAACAGCCCAGCTTCTGTCAAAGTATCTGACATCAGGTTACTGTTTACTTTTGCTTGCATCCATGGTAATGGTCATATCCAGTTTAGTTTAATCAGCAGTTGACTATAACATGGGAGAGGGGAGCATATGTGTGTATATATAGCATCTAAGCTGTATTTAGAAGTTCTTGACAGAAATAAATAAACTGAGCTAAGTAAGAGATCACACTGCTTTTGTCACCAAACCCATGCTGTTTGGAGTGCTATTTTTTATAGATTTTTTTTTTTTGTTCTGGGAAGAGATCCCTGCCCTGCCCTGAGAGTTGAAGTGTGAGGTACAGTTTCAGTTAGATACATTGCAGACTGTTCTGCAGGATAGGGGTATGAATTTACTCTTGAGAAGGAGGTCAAATAGGGGTTTCATATTAATTCATCCCCTTATGGGAATTGCTGACTTCCTACTGAGGTGGTCAAGGATCATAAAACAGGCACAGACAAAATGCTTTGATATTTTTGTTCCTTCAGGCATGATGAAATTGTTGCAAAATTAGAGGTTTTGTTATGAGATTGAAGGAATTTCACTGCAGGAATTAATTGATCCTGAAAGACTCCTCCTTTACTTCATCCACCATAATCAAAAACTTACATATCTTTGTGGAAGCAGAACTTGTTTCAGAGTTTGTAGACAAAATGTTGCTTTATGAATATTTAACAATCTTACTGTGATAGGAAATAAAGGCCAGATCTGGACAACAACTGCATGAGACACTTCATATCACCATGGTTTATCTAGCAGCTGTGTGATGGATTGGGTCCTGTTAAGTCATTGTCTTTCTGTGGCGATCGATGGTTCCAGCTTTTGGCTACACTGTATGGACAGGCCTGCCCAACCTTCCACTGCCAAAGAGTTTATACTTTAAGAAATAGTGGTAACATTTCCCTGAAAAGATAAGCTTTATCAGGGAGACAAAGCTCAGGAAAAATGAAAAGAGGTTTCTAAGACAGAATAAGATATCGGGAATAACGGGCTGCACTCATCACTGCGTAGGTGTTGTGTGATGTGCTCATCATGGCTAGCTGTTGTCAGGCAGCAGGTTTTCATGCTGGCTTGGCCCAGCTGAAGTTACGTGCTTTGACACGTATTCACTGTCAGTTTTGTCCTGCTCATGTGGCACGCTAAGGAAGGGTGAAGGTATTTGTAAGAGAAGGAGAAAGATGGGTGACAAAACAGGTATTGATATCCAAAGGTAATAAAGTACAAAAATGCAGAAGAGTATTGAATTAATACTTCAAAAATCGCTGGTATGG
This sequence comes from Pygoscelis adeliae, assembly GCF_000699105.1. Taxonomy (NCBI): domain Eukaryota; kingdom Metazoa; phylum Chordata; class Aves; order Sphenisciformes; family Spheniscidae; genus Pygoscelis; species Pygoscelis adeliae. The sequence continues at coordinate 121,398 of NW_008824938.1, read as the reverse complement.
GAGAGGTACCTCAGACCTTTGAACTGACTGTTTAGTTACAAAAGCTGATTAAGCTTTTGGGTGTCCTAGGATTACTCTAGAGTCATGGTTTTCTAGATCATGTTTTATGCCTTTTTTGGTCCATCATGCGGTGAATGATGTGATGTACTCCATCAGGCTAGTGAATCGTAGCACAGAAGCTGTGCTGTGCCGGAGGAAACACACGGCATACTGGATATTAACTCTGAGGGCGCTCTCACTCTGAAGCCCCTTTTCAGCGCTCGAACAGTTGATCTATAGATCAGCTCAGTATTATTTACTGGGGCTTTGGGGATGATGTGTTGAACCACTGAGCCTTTAGCTAGTGCTTTTATGCCAAAATATTTATGTTGATGTAAAGGAGTAAAATTTGGCCCCAAACCTCATTGAATTGAAAAATGTATTAAAATACATGTTAGAAGAGGAATTTGGCATTGACTCTGACTAGAGAGAAGAGCAAAAGAGGTTAAAACCTTGATTCCTTTTTTTTCTGTTTACCTTATTCAGAGTTCAAAATTATTCCATGTTTTAGTTAAAGCTTGGCAAGGTCTCTTCTGTTGTTCACTACAGGAAATGAAGAAAGGAAGAGAGAGGTGGGAGAAGAGAACCAACTGTTTGCCTAATTGTACTGGGTACAGCTAGATGCCAAAAACGCATGGGGACTTGTAACATGATCTATATTGCTGTCTCAGTCTAACAGCTTTTTAATAGATTCATCTGTCAAATCCCATTACTATTAGCATATGATTTTTAAATTAATCTTGGGTTTTGGTTTACTTCTTTCTCTAATGAGCTATTTACAGGTAGTGTAGAGAGAATTGGAGGAGAAAGCTGCACCTGGGGGATGGAACGTTTTCAGATTTACAGTATTTTGGGTTTTTCTCCTTTTATAAGAATGTATTTTGTAAAAATTCATTGGGGACAGCTAGACTTCTGCTTATAAAAATCCTAACCTGTCTTTTGCAGAGAAGATTACCACGAAGACGGGTTCTGTCAGCCATACAGGGGAATTGCATGTGCACGAATCATTGGAAACAGGACCATTTATGTGGACTCCCTCCAGATGCAAGGGGAAATTGAAAACCGAATTACTGGTAAGTTTATACATCTCTGTAGCAGGGCAAAAAACATTCATGAAAGTATCCAATTCAGGTATAAATAGTGCTATCATCCTTTTCAGTTTCGTCAGTCAATGACGTAAGACATCCTTATAGTAAGGTTTAGAGGAGGTGAGCCAGTTTCTCGCTTGTGCAGTTAGCAAAATTTGGATCTAGGAAGATGAATATCTGCTGTCATGTGTAGAAGCTTTTTCCATGTCCTTAAGTACAATGTCAGAGCATTGACTTTTTAACAGCTTGTAGTTTATACTGGAGCTTTTTGCATGATGGATTCAAATATAAGACTTTTCAAAAAATCAATTTGTGATGTAATAAAAAATACTGTTTTTTTATTTTCTTGAAAAATGTATGGTGGCTTTTCCCTTGGCTTTCTTCCCCTATTGCATAATCCCGGTGGAGTCTGGATTTCACATTGATTTATATAAAACAAGAGTTGACCTTCCTGTGCTCTGCCCCTGCGGATTCTTTCTCTGATCATCGTTTTGGTACAGAGTCACAAACATGCATCCAAAACTTTAATGACTTTTAATGGCTGTACATCAACATGGGTTTTCTTCACTGGACCTCAGTTAGCTGACATTAGCAGCTGTGACTCTGATGTACACAAGTAAAGCAAGCAAATGAATCTGTGGAATAGAGCAAACTGTTTATCATAATATACGGCCCATTAGCTCCAGCAGGAGTTTATTTGCATACGGCTAGATATAGCTAACTAATTCAATCTGCAATTTTAACATAACTAGTTGCCAAAAAGAATTTGACTTCACTTGTCAGTTCTATCTCCTTAAAGATATTACCTTAAAGGCTCACTGTTAAACCAGAAATCCAGGTCAGGTTTTTTTCTATTCTTGAGGTGGTGATCAGATTCGGGGACTGGCAAAATCCAGGTGCTGACCTTTCCTTGACTCATTCCTCTCCCTCCTTTCTCCTGTACTCTGTTGTAATTCCAGCCTCTTTTACCATTACGTCATTAATTAATACATACTATTGATACCATTTTTTTCTACGACATAATCTCTACCCCGTTTATGTTTTTCAGCAATATGGAAATGTTCAACTATCTGAAATGATTAAATTTGTAACTCCGTGAATTAGGTTCATAATGTGCTTTAAAAAAAAAAACCAACCAAAAAACTGTGATACCTTCCAGAAAATTTATTGATCAAGTTATACTTGTTTCTGGAAAGTACAACATGGATATTCATGACCTGGCTGCTGGATCACTAATACCACTGATTATCGGTTGGATTTTGGAGGCTGGGGACTGGGACTCTCTGTCCTGGAGTTGAGGAGAATTTCTGATGGAACCGTTCTTTTTTAGGAAACGTCTGTGAACCACCATGAGGAGCTGCTCAGTGCCTAGCTAGGCAGTAATGATAATCCATTAATAACATGGCATTTTCAAACTATATACATCTGAAGGACATACCAAATGTCTTATGCAAAATAACCCTGAGGATTTCACAGCATACTTGGTTCTTAATGAGTCTTCTTATATGTAAAACAAGTATTGCAAGACTGGGTGTTCTCTGTCCAAATGATGGTATTTTTGAAATTGCGGTAACTTGTTAGATTAAAAAAAAATCTGCTGTATAACTGCTGCTGATATTTTGCTTAGACTTTTGCCCATACTTCCTGAGCGCAGTTTCTGGTGGAAGGTCTTTATACTCCGAGCCGTAGGGCATTCAGGGGAGGCTGTGCGTGGGAAACGGTGACACCTACCGCCCGACACCGAGAACATTTAACAAGGTTACAGGCGACATCTATGGGGAATTTTCATTCTGGTTTTTCATTTCCCTGCTGTGCTGATGTGTGAAATACATTCCCTTTGTCTCTACGGCCCCTGGTGCTGTTCAGTCCCGACCATGTCATTAGATGAGAATTGCAGCCTTCTATTAAAAAAAGGACATTTCCGGAGAAAAACTTGAGACATGACTTGAAAGACTGGAAGGCCAACAATAAAGAGTGCATGGTTCTGACCCCTGACCTGTGGATATGTGTGGCTAACAATGTCTTTGCTGTGCTGTTTAATATCTGTTTAATAACTAAAAAAATAAACCCCTTAGATGCCACCACACAGTCCTGCTGGCTTTTGCGCCTCCCATCAAAATAAGGACATGATTGTGAATTGTGCACTCTTTGCTCATGCTGATCTAAATTCTGTAACACCTTCACAAAAATTAGTGTGGTGTTTCAAATAGCCAACGGTGACCGCTTTACTTCTCCAGGTTTATTTTTTCCCTGTTAGTCTTCGGGACTAGCACATGTAACAGCCGTTGTTTGAGGCCTGATACCGTGCTTGCATGCCGTGTTCCCTACATGATTGATAAATGGTTATATTCTTGTGTTAATATCCCCATATTAAAATAAGCAAAGGCATAAACAGTACAAAAGGCTGGAGTTGGGGCTGCTTGCTGCATGTGTGGTGTTTAGGAAGAGACAGAAGACTCGTAGCAGGTGGCAGCAGGAAGTAGATGGTTGAAAGGAGAGAGCTGGACAAGAAGGAAAGAATTGATTTGTAGGTTGTAAATAGACTGCTGAATGACTTGAACTGCTCATTTCCTCTCTTTTTACAGTGTGCGTTGGTGGAACGTGCAATTTAGCAAGCCTCACTCACAAATGATGCTTTCCAGTGTGGGCATGAACGTTCCTACATTTAGATCTTGATTCATCCCCAGATACATGTTGCACATGCACATTTGTCTTTTCTTTGCAATGTACAAGAAAACTCTCAGATAAATGTTAGTGTGTAGATGCTGAGAGCTGAAGGGGAGGATTAAGTTCCTAATTCATTATGACATTCATTTTAATGTGATCAGTATGCTGAGATTGATTACATTTATTTTTCCCAAAACTGCTGCATGTTAGGCTTCTCGTGTCTATTAATAGCAATATCTCCCCAAATACCAATGGCAGACTTCCTTTTGCCTGTTAAGACTTGAAAAACACTTGTCTTATTTATTTACCAAAATGTCTACAGGAGCTAGGTGATCCTCATTCAGATTTTACCTAATTAAGAACTTTGAAAATACATGTCAGCATCCTGGCAGGTGTATCTTGCCTTCGCTCTTTATCCTTTCAAGTTAAAATTAGTCAAGCGCCAACAGTTTGCTCAATGCTAGTCACTTGGGTAACTTCCTAAGAACTGAGGTCCTACAAGCTCTGTGCAGACGTCAGAGGGACACTGGGATGCTGGGTTTGCTTTCTGCATTTGTCAACTCTCCTTTACAGCAGAAATGACCTCATTTCCCCACTGCTCTGTAGGCTTTCAGACCCTCAAGAAAAGATGAAAGCTGTAAAAGGCAAATGACATGAAAACTATGTTGTTTCTCATGCTTTTTGTGAATTAATACTTAAAGAGTATTTTTGTTCCTTTCCAGCTGCATTTACCATGATTGGCACTTCCACGCATTTGTCCGATCAGTGCTCACAGTTCGCTATACCATCCTTCTGCCACTTTGTGTTTCCCCTGTGTGACGAGCGCTCTCGGACCCCTAAGCCACGGGAGCTATGCCGGGATGAATGTGAAGTTCTGGAGAATGATCTCTGTAGGCAGGAGTACAACATTGCTAGGTCAAACCCCCTCATCTTGATGCAGCTACAGTTGCCTAAGTGTGAGGATCTACCACGACCTGACACCTTGGAAGCTGCCAACTGCATAAGGATCGGGATCCCCGTGGAGAGACTCAGCCGATGTAAGTCTGGGTGTTTCATCACTGGATAAAAGCAGGGTTTGTTGCTTCCTCAGGTTGGGTCTGAGAGACAATATTTTATAAGTCATTCTTTTTGTAAAGAAAGTACGGCTATACTGGATGCTACTACTTTTTACCATGTTAATACTGACCGTAATCTTGCACTGTTGTAAGGTATAGTTAGGATGGTGAGGAATTTTAAAGGATGCTGCTTAGTACTCAAAAGGGTTATATCAACCACCCTGGGCTATAAAACTCTGCGTTCACACAACTGATTTGACTCAGATTTGTGAGGAGCAGCGGTGCGTTGCAGGCTTCCCTTCCCACATGCCTGCCCCACCTCTGGCTCAGTCTTTGCCTTTCTGGATGAGTCCCCCCCCACAGCTATTTGTGAGTTCTGTTTACCTACCAATAAACCTGAAATAGGCTGTGGAAGCTTCACTGGAAAAAACTGTTAAGAAATTAAACATTTAATGTTCATTCTTTCTATATGGAAATCCACAAGAATATTAATCCTGTAAATCAAGCATGGAGTGTAATTGTCTTTCTTCACCCACACAGTATGAGTGAAAACATCGATCTTGCTTCTGTGAATTTATATTTGCATCCAGGAGTAGAAGGGCTGTTCCGTTGTCAGTAATTATGTGCTGACAGTTTTTCTGCCTACTCCGTTTCCTAGCAATTAATCACCACCCCCTACAATGTTCAACAAGGAAGCTCCAAGAGACTAAAGATGTTTAAAGTTCAAAGTGTGATAAGATTATTCTGAATATCTATTGTCTGAGCTCACAGTTAGGAGCAGGGGTCATGGCATAATGGTGGGCATGGAAGACTAGCTGTGTGCTAGTAAGGCAATAATCTAGTGTAGCCGAGAAGCAAAAATAACTACGAAAATGGTGACAGAGAGAAATCAGCCAGCGAAGAGGTATCAAGGAAAAGGAATGAGAATAAAAACAAAAAGTCTGGCAAAAGTCGTCTGTGATCTTCAGAGCTAGCGGTGCTCCTCTGGTGGAACAGCTGTGGCATGAGTACCCTGGGGGTTTTGGAGGAAGGGCTTTGAGAGAACTGGATTGCTGAGGGCTGGGGAGGGAGACTTGGAAAAATGGGGAAGGTAATGTTGCAAACATACAGAAAAATGCATGATTCAGTTCAGGTGATAGATATGAAGACAATCACTCAAAAAGTATGAAGAGAAGATAGCAGCAAAACAGAGAATAAATATAGGAGTTCAGCAGATATGAAGTGATGTATCTAAAGAGAAAAAAAGCCTGAATCCCTTCTTTCTAAAGAAGAAAAGAAGGAAAAATTGGCAAGAGGCATTAGAAAATGCAGCACTAATATCTCTAGGAAGTCAGCAGTGTGAGGAAGACAGGAAGATTATGAGAAATAAAAGTGGCGGGAAATTTACACTGTTGGCATCTGAAGAATTTTCCCTGAAGTGAAACTCACATCTCTAATTTAGTTTAACTTATCTTGTCCTGTATCTAAAGGTCCATACATGCTCCTTAGTATCAACTTGCATTCAGAGTTACCAAATGTTGGTGTGTATAGCCATAGAGATGAGACGCTCCAGGACAGAATCCAGAAATAACTGGGTGTAAGAGTACAGATACTTGCAGAACTGAAATTTCAAAACCCAAAGCTTTCATTTAAATGCTGAAGTACCTAAATTCAAGTACTTTTTGCATACATGGTCTATGCACTTCAGCCCTTTTGGTCTTGCTGGCCCTTGATTGTTTTGTTATTTGCAATGTTTTGCCAAACCCTTTGTTGCAGATCATCAGTGCTACAATGGTTCTGGAGCAGACTACAGAGGGACGGTCAGCATTACCAAGTCTGGCCACACTTGCCAACTCTGGGACTCCCAGAGTCCCCACAGCCATGATCTGACAAGCACACAGTTTCCAGAGCTAGGTGGAGGACATGCGTATTGCCGAAATCCTGGAGGTCAGATGGATGGGCCCTGGTGTTTTACAAAGAATAAAAACGTACGCATGGAACTGTGTGACATACCTTCTTGTAGTATGTATTCTCTTTCTTTTTTCCCCTACTACTGTCCTGAATCCTGTGTAATTTTGAATGTTCCTTATTTTTACAAGTACAATTCACTTAAGAGGGTTATGCTTTCAAATGTTTCACTTGCTGTAATGCGGCACCCTTGTTTTGTGTTGTAGGCGTTTAATATTTTCTGGAGATCAGAGCTTGTAACTGAGATATTGTGACACTTTTTAATTACGTATTAGGTACTTAAGCTGAGATAATAATTAACAATACTGCTGCAGTTTGTATTCTAACTTGTCAAATGCCAGACTTGATGTACTTATCACCTGTATGTGTTTGGTCTGCTCACACTACTCAATGGTATATTGCTTTTGTTCTGTATGGCATCTTGTAGGCAGCAAGGATTTTCAGACCCTGTAGAGGGAGATATAGCACCATGCTTGGTTGGAAGGAAACAGTGTGAAGTGCAGAAGCAGAGATATCATAAAACAGATGATCTTACCAGAAAAGTCCTACACTATCTGCTGGTGGCTCTGTACTGCACAACTGATAGCAAAAATAAAAAGCACAGCTCTCACAGCTTAATACTGTCCCACTCACTTCCCTGTATTGGTACAGCCTTCACTCTAGAGCTGTTACAGTGGTAACAGTCTTTGGACATGACAGAGCAACTTAACACTGTGCTTCATTAGGAAGAAAAGCATGTTTCCTGCAGCAACAGATGTATCATGGAAGCCATAAAAATGGCTTTGTTACAGATTGCCTGGATATTTAAGAGCACTCAAAATTGATACGACATTTCTTAGTTACTTCACTTTTTTACAGTAACATGATTTGACATTTATAATAAATTTCTACCTTGCATGTAACATGGTGTGAAGATAACACTGGGATGTAGTTGTGGCGAAAGCAGTAGCCACAAATAGCAAAACCAAGGATTGCAGAAAACATCCCAGGCAGTTCCAATGCGTGTTTTGGACATCACTATGCTTTCCTAGAGCCTCTAAGTATCAAGAAAAAAGCATTTTAGGAAGGTTCCAAAACAGCCTTATTAAGTGTATTGATGGCTTTTTCGTGTCTGTCTTGCTGTAACATAAAAACACTTTAATTCTATTAAGTACAGAACAAATAATATCTCTGTCAGTGAGAAGTGAGATTTATTTTATTCTGGACAGAAGTAGTACTAGTGGAGGTAAAAAGTCGGCAAAGTGCTGATGAAATGGCTGAAGTTGGGCGAGAAGGCCAGACTGCAATGGTGTACTGTGGTTTACCACATTGAGTTCACTGCTTTATATACCGTGATGAAGACTACTCACTTGTTTTTTTATCCCCTGAACAAGATAATGCAATGATACTCTGGTCTATGTTCTGCAGCTTCCACAACCAGAAGCCTCAAAAATAAAGTGAAATAAACCACATACTGTTACAGTCAACACATTAAATGTGGGGCTCCTAGTTTATTGTCATACTGCTAGTTGCTATGTCCATTCAAACTTCTTTGAAATATTTAATGGAAAATTATGAAGAAGGGGGAGAGGGTAATATGACTTCTGTTTTCAAGCTATAGGAGTTTTTACTTTTTGTTTAAAATATAGTAATAATAATCATACCGTAGGTTTTTTTTTTTTCTTTACTATCGAATGCATTAAAAACACTTACTGTAAACAATGAACATTTCTGTGCCTGACAGGTCCACGTGACAACAGTAAAATGGGAATCCTCTACATCCTGGTTCCCAGCATAGCCATTCCTCTGGTTATCGCCTGCCTTTTCTTCCTGGTCTGTATGTGCAGGAACAAGCAGAAGGCATCTGCTGCCACACCACAGCGCCGCCAGCTGATGGCATCTCCTAGCCAGGACATGGAAATGCCACTCATTAATCAACACAAACAGGTATTTTTTCCAGAATTTGCTTAGGCCACATATTTCCAAAGTGTTGTGATTTTCAGTGTCTCAGGTTGTCGGTGTTCAAATTGAGCCATATTGTAAGGGACCTAATTTTCATACTGTACTGGCCATCTGCTTCAGTGAAAACCAGGTCTTGCGCTTGCTAGCTGTATCTAGAAATCCTGGCCTCGGGCAACAGCTTTCAGGACAAAGTATTTTATGACATTTGCCCTTACCTGTCAATCCCCATTCTGCCTGTTGTCTCAGTGACTGGAAATGCTGTTATTTCTGATCCGGTCTTCAGCCTGCAGCTCATTTTCACTCCTGGTAATGACGCGGCCGGTTTGCTTGTTTAAAGCAGGATGCACGGTGGGGTTTCTTGTCTAATCTGTCAGCTCAGTCTGCTGGTATTCTAAACCACCACCGAGCAGCGAGCTGAGCCAGGGTGCAACATGTTTCTAAGGCTGTGTATCACAAAGGATGGTGAAATGAAAATGACTTTGAACTTCTGTCTACAGATCTCAGCTCCTGCATATGATTTTCTGGGTCAACTAACTGATCTCTGCGCTAGAATCCTGTTCAGAGCTAATGTTGAATTTTTAATCACAGCATTTACAAGATGCAAGCTCTAAAAAACAATGCTCAATTTGGAACAATTGGCAACATCTGTTCAGGAAACGGTAGAATATTTGTGGGATATTATCAATTGTAACAAATTGCATTGATTTTGTGTGATAAGGGAGAGGTTTTATGGCTGAGTCTGGGCTGTGCTGGAAACTGTCTGGTCCAGTCCACAGTCTGTTGGCCACTAAAATCAGAGCTTGTTCCCAAATCACCTGGTAAAGCCTCTTTCTAGCCTGCCCTGGCTCCCTCCTGCAGCAGTGCCCTGTGTGTGAAGCTGTGCCAGCCACATCTGGCTCGGCTGGGGACTCCTCCAGCCCATGCTGGTCAGAATGGACCCATTAGATCACCATCACAAACTCCATTGCTTTCCCTGCCAGCTGCAGGAGGGAGGCTCTGGGGATTCCTCACTCTTGGCTTTGCCACCTTTTCCTTGATGTACCAGAGAGAATTTCTTTCTTCCTTCTGCTCCTCTTCCACTCCCCTCTTCATCAGAGCTAGCACGAGGTTTCTCAGCAGGGGTACTGTGTACTGCTACCCACAGTCAGGGGCTGTTCCTTCAGTGCAATGGAGGAGAAAGGGCATATCTGCTACTGCAGAACCGAAAGAGAGAGGTTTTGTTCCTCCTTCTGCTGGAAGGGATGTTTCAGTTCACCCCGAGGCTGCCACCTCCTCAGCCAGTGCCCACAGCTTTTCTGACAGATCTCCAGTGGGCACCTCTGGGCAGATCTGTAGGGCAAGTGCAGCTGCAGTTAATAGACGTCGTCATTTGCCAGATTTACTCTGAACCAATTATTCATTTAGCTTGCAGGAAATATGGTCGCTCCTTTATAAAAATAATTATACTCATCATCTTGCAGCATAATTCAATTTACACTTCTGATAATAGTATAACTCATTTCAAGGTTAACTGTAAAATCAATATACTGATGTGAATATGCAAAAAGCTGAAAAGTGATTTTGGCCCAATTTATCTTCCATTTGGAGCATCTAACCACTGGGAACTTTTCTTTAATAAGAGATTCTGTTATTTAGAAAACATTGTGATTTTTTTACTGACTTACTTTCTTTACTTCATTTCAGGCTAAACTTAAAGAAATCAATTTGTCCACTGTGCGGTTTATGGAGGAACTAGGAGAGGAGAGATTTGGCAAAGTCTACAAGGGGCATCTTTTTGGTACAGCACCAGGTGAACAGACACAAGCTGTTGCTATCAAGACACTTAAAGACAAAGCAGAACTGGCTCTTCGGGAAGAATTCAAACATGAAGCAATGATGAGATCACGATTACAGCACCCAAACATTGTTTGTTTGCTGGGCATAGTGACCAAGGAACAACCCATAAGCATGATTTTTAGTTACTGTTCCCACAGTGACCTCCATGAGTTCTTGGTGATGAGATCTCCCCATTCGGATGTTGGCAGCACTGATGATGACAAGACAGTAAAATCCACTCTGGAACCAGCAGATTTTTTCCACATCGTGACTCAGATAGCTGCAGGAATGGAATATCTTTCAAGCCACCATGTTGTCCACAAGGACTTGGCCACTAGAAATATACTGGTGTTTGATAAACTGAATGTGAAAATATCTGATTTAGGCCTTTTCAGGGAAGTTTACGCTGCTGATTACTACAAACTGATGGGAAATTCCCTTCTTCCTATCCGGTGGATGTCCCCTGAGGCTATTATGTATGGCAAGTTTTCTATTGATTCGGATATATGGTCATATGGAGTTGTGTTGTGGGAAGTTTTCAGCTATGGCCTGCAGCCTTACTGTGGTTACTCTAACCAGGATGTCATCGAGATGATCAGGAACCGACAGGTTTTGCCATGTCCTGATGACTGCCCCACGTGGATATACACTTTGATGTTGGAGTGTTGGAATGAATTTCCCAACAGAAGACCGAGATTTAAAGATATACACAACAGACTAAGAACATGGGGAAACCTTTCTAATTACAACAGCTCAGCGCAAACCTCTGGGGCAAGCAACACCACGCAAACAAGTTCTCTCAGCACAAGCCCTGTTAGCAACGTCAGCAATGCTAGGTACATTGGACCAAAGCAGAAAACTCCAGCTTTCCCTCAACCGCAGTTCATACAAATGAAAGGGCAGATGAGACCCATGGTCCCACCTCCTCAGCTCTACATTCCAGTCAATGGTTACCAGCCAATGCCTGCCTATGGTGCTTACTTGCCAAATTTTTACCCCGTCCAAATTCCAATGCAAATGGCTCCTCAGCAAATGCCTCCCCAGATCATTCCCAAACCAGGCTCCCACCACAGTGGGAGCGGATCCACCAGCACAGGCTACGTAACAACGGCGCCTTCCAACGCATCAGTGGCCGACAGGGCTGCTCTGCTCTCGGAGGGCACGGATGACACTCACAATGGAACAGAAGACATCACCCAGAATCCTGTCCAGGAGGAGGAGGAAGAGGAGGGCTCTGTGCCTGAAACAGAATTGCTGGGCGATAATGACACACTTCAGATGGACGAAGCAGAAATTCAATCAGAAGCCTAAGGAATTTGGCCTCATTTCTAAGAATTTCACATCACTTCCATGCATGAAGACTGTAAATCCTTAGGCTTAATAGCAGTGATTTTGATCTGACTAAAAGAAACAAAAAACCTACATCCATGTAAAGTGCAGCAGTAATGATATACCGGGTTTATTGACCATTGCCACCATCAGATTTTGCAAATATGATGGTATAGAATTGCTGGGTTTAATCTTTTTTACTGTCCTACAGTTCTTGAGGGAAGCTGCTTTTCAGTTATGTACTGTTGCTGTGCAACGTATTGCAGAGTAGCATTGCACATCATGTATATCATGATATGTGAGTGTAATGTTAGTGAATTATGCTTAAACCAATAACACAAAAAGGAATCCAACTATGGTTGCAGAATTGCTCTGAGCATAAAGACGTGCCCTGGATGTGATGGACAGCTTAGTTTATAGTATTTATCTCTTTGATATAATGGACACGAGATTGTTGTTTGCTTTTTGAGTCTGAAAAAATAACAAGTTGAGAACACTGATCCGTGTTTGTATTACGATAACCAGAAAAGTAGGGAAACAACATAAAATTGGCTGTGCTGAGTCAGACTGTGTGTCTGTCCAGCCCAGTAGCATGTCTCAAAAGGCCATCGATAATGTCTGCCCAGGGAAGACTGCAAGGTCAATTTCCCTTGTAGAATTTCCCCAGGGTATTTCCCCAGCCTCCAGCAATTTGTGGCTTAGGGACTTCCCAAGCCAGAAGTGGAATTTTTTCTGTTTAATAGCCCTCGATGGAATTTTCTACCATGAATTTATCCAAATGATTTTGAACCCACATAAACTTATAGCATCCACAACATCCTGTGGAATAGCATGAGAGGAGAGAGGATGGCTTTCTTTCATCATTCCCAATGAATGACTGTGACAGAAGCTTCCAAATGAGATCGTCTGACTGCATTTGTGGATGAAAGTATTCCTTCTCTGCTGTGTATTTTCAGCAGCAAGCAGCCTTAATACACTGTTAACCAAAAATGGGGATATTGTAGGGGATATTGTAGGTGTGCACTAACTTAACAATCCAACTTTAATTGCATATTGGTTATCAAGTATAGAAAAGGGCTCCACATCTATGTTCCTACATTGTAAAAGTGTTGGGTTTTGTGAGGGGTTGTAGACTTACTTGATTTACCGCAATTACTGCTGGATTGCATGTGAAACCATGTTTTTTCCTGCCTCTTTAGTGAAAATGAATCTTTGAACTTTAGAAGACCAAAATAAGCAATACTGTACAAAGTGCTGGTTTTGTGCTTCTATTTGCAGGATGAATCATGTACAGACCTTTAAATGTAATTTATGTTTTACTACATTTTATATACTTTTTTTCATTGAAATATTTGGATTTTTGAATGAATGACTTTATAACTTAACCATTTACAATATTCACATGTGGTGCAGTTTTATTGTATTGCTGTTTCATTTTGCTAAACATGCAGACAGGTCCATACATTTCATGACCCTTTCTGTATTACAAGCAATACACATTCTCATTGTAGCATTGTAGCCAACACACACTATAGCTATAAGTGGTACATCCAACATGGAGTATTCAATAAAGTGATGCAAAAAGTATGATTAAGTATGTTATCTTTATAGTTCCTACAGCCGCTGTTTTGTTATGGTACTTTGTGGAAGTAGAAATGGCCACAGTTCCTTAGGTTACAGGTTTCATACCTAAACTACAACTTTTTATTTTATTACATTGGGAGTCACTTGTAAGTCGTGTATCATTGTGATCTGCGCCCTGTGTTCATGGTATGGCAGCATTACTTATTTCCAGCATTTCACCTGGATTTGGAAATGCACTGGTAGGAATAAAATATGAAAGCTTTATTACTTGTGTTAATATAATGCAGCTTTGGGTGCTATTACTAAATAAAGGATAAATAAATAAAAAAATGTGAAGTTTATTTACTTTAAGTTCTTTGTTGCTTCTAGGTTTCATGTTCTCAGATTAATGAACTTCATTAATCAACTGTATTGGCTTCCTTTGCTAACTTACTGCCTGCAAAATGGAGAGTAAGTAAGTGGTCCAGTTACACCACAGATGAATCAGTGAGAGAAGAGATATAATAAATGAACGAGTGGCAGTCAATGGAAGCTTCTGTACAGCACTGTCTGAAGTTCAGCTCATTTCTGACAGTCAAAGAGCATTACAACTTTGGGTGCTTTGAGTGCAGTTTGGGAAACTCCTAATTCCCTTCTTCAAGCCTCATAAATTCAAGCCTATTAATCAGTATAGTCAGAAAAAATAGGACAGACTCCTATGCTGACTTCCCCATCCCCACTAAGATGTGGATATGCTCTCAGAGTGCCAGTAGAGGAGCGGTATACAATTCTCTAGGCCAGCCTTGGTGATACACACAGTACTGCAGAGGAGTTTTCTCCCCTCTGTTGATGTGGATGCACTTCCCTGAGCTGCCACGTCCAGAACCATGACGGCATGCAAACATCTCCTCTGTGGCTCAGGTGAGCACCTCTGCACAAGTGGTTACTACTACCAATATGTTAGTGACTACTGTAAGTCATAGATCTACTGCCATAGATTGGCAGTAACTTGTTGCTCTGCAACTCCCCAGGCTATTCTCCCTGTGATGTCTGCTGCGAAGACCCAGCCAGAGTCAGGATCTGCCTTTCCTCCTCAAGATTTGGAAGAAAGGCAAAGGAAGAGCAGGGAAGGGATGTGGCGGTAAGTGGATGGGACAAGGTGGTAAGGTGGGAACAGGGGAGGGAAGGGTTGGGGCTGGGGCCCAGCAAAGCCAGCACAATGCTGCTCAAAAGGCATGCAAAGTTACTTCTTCCTGCTGGGGCTAGCAAAGCTGGAGTTTGTCCTCGTGGCAGAACAACTTTTCTAGGCAACAAATGTATGTCTGGATGGCCAGGAGAGGGCAAGATGTTTTTGAGAAGGCTGTGGGATGTTTCAAAAGTTTTCTCTTGCCTCTTACTAGTTCCCTACTCTGCTTCAGCCATTATGACCTTGCTAAGAAGACAGGGATGACCTCAGGAAAAGTAGATAGAGCATTGGTAGAGTCCACAGCAGCCCACTGATGAGGCAGGAGTCTGTGGCTTACAGAGACTGCCTCTTCCCCATCTCCAGTGGTATATGACACTGTACCTGGTGCATACCCTCCCCCTGCCTAACCCAACTGGTTTAGCTGTCCTCACTCAAGCCCAGCTCTCTGATAATGGTGCAGGTGTCTGATCTTGGCTCAGACTGTTCTGAAGAAAGAGCTGTTGGAGAAAGAGCTGAAAGGAGCCCTGGTAGCATCAGCCCCTTTGCTTATGTGCAGCCTATACCTGCAGAACATGAAAATGCTCCTGGGATTCAACTCGGGGCAGAGCAAAACACCCTGTGCTGAACAGGTCCCTGGCAGGGCTGGAGATCAGCCCAGCATCAGCAAGCCTGAAGGTCTGCACTGCCTGTATTCATGAGTCCTGGTGAGGAAGAGGCAAGGAGGGAGAAGCTGAAATATGAGGCAGGACAGCTTCGGGTGTAGCACAGTCACAAGTGCCAAGGCAAAGTCTTGACCCATGACAGAACTTTCGTAGGGTTCATGTGTCCCAGAGCATAAAGACCCAAAGGTCTATAGGGTCCAACTAGGCATCTATTGGTCAGCTAGGCATCTGCCTGTGCCTGAAAACAAGTGTAGGTCCCAGTTTGCAAAAGCATGTGGGGTAGATGGGGAATGGATTTACAATCACAGGGCAGGGAGGATTGGGGGTGGTTCGTAGTCTGAGCGGGGAAACTAAGTGACTGTAGATGTGCACACCGCCACCATGCTAATGCAGCCTGGCAAGAATACCAATCTGAATCCCATTCTGATACTGTCCAAGATCTGGGTTATTGCAGGGTTTCTGTTTTACCCATTGGGACTATAGGGAAGACAAAACTATAAACAGTGCAATATAAACAGCTGTGTAAGAACAGAGGATTCACCCACAGTGCAAACTGATAAGTACAAATAGGCCTTATTATTACAAGCTTTGATATACAGCTTCATTCCTTCACCTTCATCTAAATGTCACTAATCTCAGTTTCATCTAATGATTTCCCTAAAGGCTGATCCAGAAGGACATGCTCCCTGTGAAGATATGAATCCTTTGCTTCCTGTATCTGCCATGGCTACAAACATTGTAGTAAGTCAAAGGGAAATTACTTCACAGTAACAGTACCTCAAACTTTTATTAGAGATATGAATTTGAATTTGTTTCTCACTTACTATTTAAGGAGTTCATTAGATGTCACGTGCTTCCGTGTTCAGAGAAATCATCTCACTTCGGCCATGTGTGAATGAAGGGAAGAGGTCTGATGCTTTCTGGGAGAGAGCTCAGGGACACTTGTTGAGCTGGAGCACTCTCAAAAGATGTCAGACCTTGAGGTGTTTGCCAAAACAAAGGTAAGGATGAAAGGCAACAAGTACAGTTGCCTCTTCAAATAAAGCCACACTTTACTGTTTTTAAGTCATAGTTTGAACCTGCGTACACAGTAACTGTTTCTAGACAGGCAAACTCTACTGCAAACTGTTCTCAAAAACAGCATTTCAGTTCCCCAAAATATGAAGAAAAAATCCACTAGCAAAGCCATTCTCTATTTGAGGAAAGGGACTAAATTAATATTGTAAGGAACAATGTATGTTACTGATCTGTAAATAAATCTACGAAGTGTTAGTGGAATGGCAGGAAGTTTTGGGGATTTTCTCAGACACTGGGAAAGAGGTATTAGAAGATTAGAAGAGTAGTGGCATACAGCATGAACAATGACATGGTTCAGTGAATGAGGTTTGGTTCCATCTTATTAGAAAACTGAATTTTGTTCTCATTTTTTCAAAAGTGATCTTGTGTAATCTTTCAGTTTTGCCCAGCTTAGAATCACAGAATCATAGAACAGTTTGGGTTGGGAGGGACTTCTAGAGGTCATCTAGTCCACCCTCCCTGCCGTGGGCAGGGACATCTTCAACCAGATCAGGTTGCTCAGAGCCCCCTCCAACCTGACCTTGAATGTTTCCAGGGATGAAGCATCCACCACCTCTCTGGGCAATCTCTTCCAGTGCTTCACCACCCTCATCGTAAAAAATTTCTTCCTTACATCTAGCCTAAATCTACCCCCCTTTAGTTTAAAGCCATTCCCCCTTGTCCTGTCGCAATAGACCCTGCTAAAAAGTTTGCCGCCATCTTTCTTATAAGCCCCCTTTAGGTACTGACAGGCTGCAATAAGGTCTCCCCAAAGCCTTCTCTTCTCTAGGCTGAACAACCCCAACTCTCTCAGCCTTTCTTCATAGGAGAGGTGTTCCATCCCTCTGATCATTTTCTTGGCCCTCTTCTGGAACCACTCCAACAGGTCCGTGTCTTTCTTATGCTGAGGGCTCCAGACCTGGACGCAGTACTCCAGGTGGGGTCTCACCAGAGCAGAGCAGAGGGGCAGAATCACCTCCCTCGACCCGCTGGCCACACTGCTGGTGATACAGCCCAGGATACGATTGGCCTTCTGGGCTGTGAGTGCACATTGCTGGCTCATGTCCAGCTTTTCATCCATCAGTATCCCCAAGTCCTTCTCGGCAGGGCTGCTCTCAATCCCTTCATCCCCCAGCCTGTATTGATACTGGGGGTTGCCCCGACCCAGGTGCAGGACCTCTCACTTGGCCTTGTTAAGAGCTTGTCCAGGTCCCTCTGGATGGCATCCCGTCCCTCTGGCGTGACAACCACACCACTCAGCTTGGTGTCATCTGCAAACGTGCTGAGGGTGCACTCGATCCCACTGTCTATGTCATTGATGAAGATATTAAACAGTACCGGTCCCAATACGGACCCCTGTGGGACGCCACTCACCAGTCTCCATCTGGACATCGAGCCGTTGACCACTACCCTCTGGCTGTGACCATCTTACCATTTCCTCACCCACCGGACAGTCCACCCATCAAATCCATACCTCTCCAGTTTAGAGAGAAAGACGTTGTGGGGGACCATGTCAAAGGCCTTACAGAGGTTCAGAGGGACTACATCTGTAGCCCTTCCCATGTCCACTGATGTAGTCACTCCATCATAGAAGGCCCCTAGGTTAGTCAGGCAGGACTTGCCCTTGGTGAAGCCACGCTGGCTGTCTTGAATCACTTCCCTGTCCTCCATGTGCCTTGCAGATATGACAAGTAGTTGGTTCCTTCAATTAGCAATATGAGGTCTGAGCAATCTAGGGACTATCAAGCAATACTAAAAGTGCTCACTTGGCAAGATAAACCGAGTCCATGATATCCTGGTCAGGCAGATCTTTCTCTAGACCAAAACATATGGTATCTACCGTGATAAATGGGGGAGAGTTGGTTTGGCAGGGTTTCCTTTCCAGAAAAATGCTGTAAAAACATTTTGCACCTAATACTCCTGTCTTGCCCTATGTTTGGTGTTGAAGAGTTGTAGTGTCTGGACTCTATAGCCACTGCTCCTCCTTGATAGGTACACAGTGGGGGCTCCTAACACTGGGTTCCCACCGCAGAAGACTGGGCCCCCTGGCTTGCTTTGTGACCTCAAGTAGAGGGCAGCTCCTGCATGTGCATGTGTGCATGCATGCCTGTCTTTGGAAGAAAAAATATCCTGGAATATAAGGCAATAGCTCTGTGTTCAGGGTCAAATGAAATGTGTGTGTGTGCATGCACATACACATGTATGTACACAGACATGCATAGAGACACAAAACAGCAAGGAGCAATGCATATTCAGATAATTGTGGTTCATTAGGGGGTGTTTTTCCCTTTGCCATCTCTGTGATGTGCAGATGCTCCAGGGCTGTGTGAAACCTTTTGCAGTTCTGAATCCAAACCTAGTTCCTCCTAGTGTGAAGTGAACTCCTTCCCAGGCACTGCTTCCAGGTGGTCACAATACTCGGGACTGTGCCAGGAGAAGACTCATGGGGCGAGCCTGGTACAAGGAATCCCTTAGAAGCACCATGAGGCATTGCCCCTGTGTAGGACTTGCAGAGGGGGTTGTCACTGTCACAGTTATGCTCCCACTCTCCCTCCGACACCCACACTGAGAGTCTCAGCGTTCTCCCTGACCCAGGCCCCATCCAGTTGCTTTAAATGAAAAAACATGGCTCTAAATCTTAGCTGAATACTGCAAGATTGCACAAGCAGGGGGAAGTAATATAACTGAGGTTATGGCAGGAGCTGGAAATAGTATGGGGTTCACAGGGCTGTAAATCTCCAGGAGAGTCGGAATTTAAAATAATACAATACCAAGGGAACGCAGAATCCGATGTAGCTACTTCTCATTTCTATTGATCTGAAAGAGGAACTTTACTTTATCTCAATTACAGTGTACCTGATGGTTTAACTGTCCTTTTTAAGACCTGTGTCTAAAACTGGAAATAACCCATCTGTTCAGTGGAAAAAATTAGATTAAAATTACCACATTCATTTAATTGAATGTTTGTTTCCATACACCAAGTAATAAATAATCATCATGCATGGAGATTTACAGAAAGTGCTTTTGTTGCTACATATTTTATATTTGTTACTGAAGAAATTTTTTGTAGGAGCCACCCTCCACATAGACTTCTTGCAAATTTCTTTTCAAACTACTAAAGTAGTCACTGGAGATGTTGGAAGCTGTTGTAATTTTGATTCATAACAATCAGTTTTAACAATCTTACAAAGAAATCCAACTCTAGTTCTTAGTCTGCTTTAGAGGTAACTATTTGATATACACCACCATTAACAAATGAAGGGAATTCCTTTTAGAACCACAAAAGACATTGTAATTAACAGATGGGATGGTGGGTAGGAAAATAGGCGTCAAACTAAAGAAGTAATTGACCACATAGGGACTGTCTCCAAGTCATTTAAAAACAAAAATGTTTCAGGTGCATAGCATTAATTTAATTTAGATGTAATATGATTTCAGCTCAGGCTGATTATTCCCAAATGTAGTCTGAGGTTTTACAGCTATGGTAAAGATCTTTGTCTCGCTCTGTTGTTAATCCTATGAATGCGTTTTTTCATAACTTGATGTGGTTTACCATTTAATTACTTTCATATCAGATTTAAATTAAATATGTATCTGAGATGTAACCTGAAATGTTGGAAGAAATATCTTGTAAAAGAGCTAATAGCCATGTGCTTTTCATACCAAGGAGGGGATGTTATGTTCCAGTTTTTCCCACTGTCTTGTTTCCACACCAAATGTGTGTCTCTTCAGTGATTCTTTCTGTTCCCAGCTCAGTTAGGTGATCATTTCGGTACAAATTACTGAGGAAGTGTTTCAAATTATACACTGTTAACACTGAGAGAACTGGGAATAAAGAATTTGTTTCTTTATGAAGTGAAGGTATTTCATGCTGTCTTTGCTTCCTCTGTTCCTTGTTTCTTTAATATATTCCTCGCCCCTGCCCTCCATTAGGTATTTCTCAGAGGACAACCACAGCATTCACTAATGCATTTCCTCTACTTGAAATACGGTTCTCTAAAGGCAGACTAAAAGACATAGTTTATATATTTATAAATAGATATGTTTATGAACGAACTCAGTCCTGACATGTTGAAAAGCATGCAGTGGTAAAAGTATGAGGATTTTGTTGTTCGCTAACTTGCAAACCCAAACATTCCCAAATGAAAGGGTGTATGGTTTTCAGTGCAAGTTCGCTGCTGACTTTGCTGTGGCCTGCACTTTTGCATCCTATAAAACATAAGTACTGGCTTTTCATCAACATTTTCCAATGTCTTTGCTTGTAATTAGTGAATATTTTTGTAATTTCTTTACCCATTGTGTTATCCACATATCTGATGTAAGCAGTTCAACCCTTAACAGTCCTCTGCTGTTGGTGTCTGTTAAGGCTGCTTTTGTGGAAAGAGCTACCCCGCATTAAAAGAAGCGAATCCACCCAAACCAATGCAGAATTCACTTCCTAAACAGGCAGGATGCTCTAAGCTCAAGCCTCCTCCTAACTCTGGGACACCTGCCAAAAGCCACAGCAGGGATCGGTGCGAGTCCTCCTTACCCACCTCAACCTCAAGCCGGTCGTTTTGGCTGACTCCATGTTGGAGGTGCTAGGCCACTGACTTAGTGCTGGAGGAGGTCAGGGGACTGGGATCCCTTATCAGGCAGGAGCCTCATGCTGAAAGCTGGTGCTGAACTGCTGAAGGTGGTAGTCTTCTAAACTGCCCTAAGTAGACTCAAAACTACGGGCCTAGTTAGGCTGAGTATTTTTCCTAACTGTGTTTGTCTGAGGAGTGGGGTTAATTCTGGACTGAGTGCCCACCTCTGTCACTGGCACCGTATGGGACCCCGTGTAAGTTATTTATGTTTCTGTTGTTGTTTCTCCTGTAAACGACAAAATTCCCGGTGCTTCATACAGGTATTGTGAGGGGAAAGTCATGAGGTACAAGGGAATTTGTACTGCAGACAAGCTTAGCAGCCTGATGATAGATTATGCTTCATGCTAGATACGGCATGAAGGCATTACAGAAAGGCATCTTCTGCTCCCCAGAAGATTATTGTATCAACTGGCTGCGGGGTTCTTGGGCTTGGTGCAGGCTGTCTGACTATAGACATACTGTGTGCAGATGTAGCACTTCTGTGGGGGACATTGGGCTGAAATGAGTAGGTGCATCTTATAATGACAAATGGTCTTGAGGCCTGAACCAAAGCCCATTGAAGTCATTGGGAAAAACTCCTCAGCTTCAAAGGGTTTTGGATAAAGGCCATGAGAAACGTTCATCTTGTTCTTTTAGATAAACACTCCCCAACTTGTAATCACAGTGTTATTAAAGCATGGCTTAAAAATCTTTTTTTTTCTTTAATAGCTTCTATAACACACAGCGAACATTGTATTCTTTCCTGAATAACTTAAAAAGCTTGTGTTTTTTTTTTTTTTTTTTTTTTTTAATGTGGCAGTGTGACATTATAACACCTTAAATTGTTCTGTGCATACCAAAAAGTATTCATGGTACATACTGTAATTTCTTGTAATCGTTTTGTTCGCTAGCCTATGCCCTTGGGAAAGATATTTGCCAAAATAACATGCATGAAAACCTCTTTTTTTTTCTTTGTGGCTTTGCTTGGAAAACAGCGTACATATTTGCAATAATCTGCTTTTAATAAGTGGGAGTTAATATACCTACTTTGTTCATGCATTTTTAAGTGTGCTAACATATGAGGGGCTTCTGGGGGGAGGGGGATGGAGAGTTGGGAACTTGCCACTTTGGAAGGGGTCCACCTCCAGCCTGAGGTGCAGATCTGACAGAGTATGCCTGAGCAAGGGAGAGAGTGGGATCAGAGCAAGATTTTGTTCTGCCCCGTGGCAGCATTTATTGAAAACAGCCAACATCACAGTGGCAGTCTGAGGGCCAGGGAGCTTGGGGGCAAGGCTGGGGCCACATCCCAGCTGAGTCCCCCCTGGCCAGCCTGGTTCTTTCCTTGCTGGCCCCCGGCTCTGGGGTCTTTCTTCCCTTCTTCCAAGAGGTTGATACTTGGGGTCTGTCCCAGGGCACTGAGCACATCAAGGCCACTGCGCCAACTCTGTGTGGCTCTAGGGAAGGTGGTGGTGGACGCTAACAGCTGCCCAGGACCACAGCAAGACGTCGTGGGGGGTGGAGGGTACAGCCCCCATCTTGAAGGCTGGTGAGATTTCACCTGGCCCTCTCCAGAAAAGCACCAACAATAAGAAGACACTCGTCTTCATCTTGTCAGTGATCTGCTCTGTCAGCAAGTTAATGAAAAGAGGCTTTCAGCCGGGGTTGTTAGTATTTCCTCTCTCCAGGATGGCAGTGCAGCCCCGCAGACCTCCTCCTGCTGCTCCAGCACTTCTGCTTCTGGCTGGTCCCTGAAAATGAGAAGACGTGCCATAGTGAGGGGAGAAGAAGCTTTCTGGCGTCCCAGATGGCATTTTGTGCAAGTTCAGTGAAGGTTTTAGATTAATTGATTTTTGATATAAATCAATCTAAATTTTCTTTATGTGGGTTTAATACACTAGGTTTATTATACTAGTCCTTAATGTAGCAATTTGGTAATGTAACTTCCACATGCGTCTAGTTGCTTTGCTTTCACTTGCAGTTTTTCAAGCCACTATTACCAATATGTGTTATTGTGTACATACTTGCACCTAGTATTTCTCCCTGAGTGATTTTGCTGTGAATACTGTGTTGCAAGTCAAGATTTTATATTTCTGCTAAACATTGCAATGTCATGTCAAAATAATTAAGGTGTGGTATTTTTCTAAGAAATTCCTTAGTTTGCATTGTTCTGAGGAAATGCTAGACCTGATTCTTCAAGTTTTTCACAGAAATTCCACTAAAGCCAGAATAATTTTAAACTTGACCTTGAAGTGAATTGCACATACTTTAAATTCTTATTTGTTTAGATT